>NC_136490.1:79146038-79746038 GCF_053919585.1 Euprymna scolopes
CAGGTTAGGGTTAGGGTTAGGGTTAGGGTTAGGGTTAGGGTTGGTACAATCAGGTTAGGGTTAGGGTTAGGGTTAGGGTTAGGGTTTGTTTAATCAGGTTAGGGTTAGGGTTAGGGTTAGGGTTAGGATTAGGGTTAGGGTTAGGGTTGGTACAATCAGGTCAGGGTTAGGGTTAGGGTTAGGGTTAGGGTTAGGGTTAGGGTGAGGGTTGGTACAATCAGGTTAGGGTTAGGGTTAGGGTTAGGGTTAGGGTTAGGGTTAGGGTTGGTATAATCAGGTTAGGGTTAGGGTTAGGGTTAGGGTTAGGGTTGGTACAATCAGGTTAGGGTTAGGGTTAGGGTTAGGGTTAGGGTTAGGGTTAGGGTTTGGGTTGGTACAATCAGGTTAGGGTTAGGGTTAGGGTTGGTACAATCAGGTGGCCGCTGGCAGATTCTGGTTGTGACAGCAGGACTTGGCGCCGATCCACGTCCAAAGAAACCCAGGCTTGGCTTTAGAAGGAGTGCTACGACTTTGTACCCTCCTCCGACCTGTACTCGTTTGGTCATACGTCGATAACATCAGCAACATGACCTCCGACAACACTAAAGCCGGCCTGATTTTTGCCATCGGCCAAGTATTCGCCGAGCACCCGCTGACGCTTGCGAAAAACGCATGCTCCTAATTCTGAACCCATATCTAGGAGGTCATTGATGCTGAAAGCAGCTACATTCAATATATGTCTGCTACATAATCACGTGACCGGAAATGATTTTTTTCAATAAAAGTTTTAAAATAAAGCGGTATTGTTGTTTTGTTTAGGACGACAATTTTATCGTTCCACCCTGGACATAAACACCCTGGCGCAATATAATGTACGAAAAGAATTAGATTTGTTTATAGAGCGTTCGTACAAATCTGGCGGACAGTGAATTACAGCGCATAATGCAGGTCTATAATTTGATTTTGCTGTTGGATACTCTCATCCAATCTCAGTAAAATCAGAAATGGGACATACCGAACAACGGGCGTATTTGCTAACACATACGGGTCTTCAATAACTGCCCATCCCATTAAAATCCCGTCATGTGCAGCGAACTTCAGCACGAACTCATTTTCAATTCTGAGTCGTCTTACTCAACATTCCATCTAAAGATCTTAGAGACTATTCACGTTCGGTTGAGGAGGCCTTCTCTCTTTAAAGAGGGGGGAATGTCTCTTAGGTTTGAGTGTAATTAACCTCTAGGATTATCGAAAAATATCATAACGCTGCTTTATTTTAATTGCTTCACTGTTTGTTTGTTTGTTTGTTTTTTTTTTGTTTGTTTGTTTTTCACCCATGAACAGAAGGCAATGTAACTTTATTTTAATAATGTATTTTTTTTTTTCCGTTTTAAATCTAAAGGAGGAAGTTCCATGCGAGTATGAAATTAACAAGTGGTCCCCAGTCGTATGTATATCCCCGTTAGGGGAGATGACGACGTTAGGTTTTTGAAACTCTTGCAGGGAGGTATCGACGTCCTCATATATACAATGCCTAGAATTCTCAAATTGGTCACCCATCTGATACTGACAAGGCTCAACGTTGCTTAACTTCGGTAACCTAACGATAACCGGTGTGTCAACGTGATTTACTGTTTAAAATGTTACCTCGTGACTGGGGTATTTGATGCACGATCGACGCCAAGGAATGGGGGGGGGGGCTCGTCTTTAATCGAAGTCTCATAGCAACCCACCAAAAAACATTCTCAAATTCTCATGATGTCGAAACTCAACCGACGCTTCTTTATCCTTCGCTTGTCGTACCAAACGTATCAAAACCAATATATTCCGTTCGAACAGTCCATATCGATTGAGTATGAAACACGAGAAATATATATCTATAAAAGCAAAACAAAAAAAGAACAAAAAATTACCGTGAAGAATTTAGCTCTGGTTTCTTCGTTGAAAAATATCGATCCGGAAAAATTAATTCTTGTGTTCATTCCAATCCCCGAAGATTTTCAGTTTGTTATGAAATTTTTTTTTTCTTTTGTGGCAATGGGGGGGGTAAGAAGGGAGTGTTTTAGCAGTTTCTATAAGTTTTCTTGCATTCTTGTTTTCACGCATGCAAAAGGCAATTAGTGCCACAGTTGTTCAATCAATTCCTTATGCGATTTTGAAGTGTAAATAACGTTTTCGTGGCACCTCTTCTTGCTGGAAAATTTATCGCTTTGTGAAATGCGTTAAATTAAAAAAAATTGTTCATAAGTTAAAAAAAAATGACCTGTATAGTACTCTCTCTCTCTCTCTCTCTCTCTCTCTCTCTCTCTATATATATATATATATATATATATATATATATATATATATATATATATATATATGTATGTATATACGGAGAGAGAAAGAGAGAGAGAGAGAGAGTTAGCGAGAGAGAGAGGGATTATCAGGAAAATAAGAAAATGAAAATATAAAAATATAATAATGTGAATTGCGTTAAATTAAACAAAATTGTTTTAAATAAAAAAAAATGACCCGTATTATACTTGTACTACACATACACAAACATACATACGTACATATATAAATTTATATATACAGAGAGAGAGGGGGGGGGAAGAAAGAAAGAAAGAAAGAGAGAGCGAGACAGACAGAGTATCAATAAGGTAAGAAAATGACAATATAAACATATATACTAATTTATATAGCTTTATTCATTTATTCATTAAGGATGATACATCAATGAGAGGATAAGTAAGAACGCTATCCCATAATATTTCGAAGCCTAATGCTTCTCATCAGAAGAGGAGATAAAATGCAAGGTAACATAATAGGGATGCGACGTCTAGCGACAGTTACATTAGGGGCGAAATTGTGCGATGAGAGATAAAATATTGAGATTGCTTGGGGATGGGAGACCTCTGCGATATAGGATGAGTATAGCTTTTATTATATAATGAAAGTACGCGTATAGCATATATGCCATAGTGGTTTAATACACATGTACAATATGCGTGATTAAATTCTCGTTGAGAGTATAGGGTAAGTTAATTGGCTCTCGTCTTGGGGAGGCTCCATGTTTTGACAAGCTTCTGGGTTTGACCTTTACTCCTGATCTGAAATGGAACACGTACATCAAATCTGTTGCTAGGGACGCTGGGAATCCTCAACCGCTCCAGAAGATATCTCACTATTGATGCAATTCTCTATCTATATAAAAGCCAAGTACGTCCAAGGATGGAGTACTGCTGCCAGATCTGGGCAGGAGCTGCTAAAAACAGCCTATCCTGCCTTGGCAGAGTACAAAATAGACTTCGTGGTTTAGTGGTTTAATGCCCTTTTATCTTCCCTGCAGCCTCTCTCCCATAGAAGAGACGTTGCGAGCCTGCCTTTGTTTTATCGTTATTTCCATGGGAAGTGCTCGTCTGAGCTCCAATCTCTCGTCCCCCCTCGCCAATATTTCACGAGAAACACCCGTCTGGCTGAAACTACTGTCAATAATTTTCCCCACTCTTTATCTGTGCCTAAATCCAAACGTAGATTCCATGAGCAGAGCTTCTTTCTCAGAAGTGCACGATTGTGGAACTCTCTTCCGTTCGCTTGTTTCCCACCTGACTACAACTTGGATGTCTTCAAGTCCAACATAAACAAATTCCTGACAAACCGCCCCCTTAAGTAAGACACTCTATCAAATCCCCAATACTAATGGTTGCTACAATACTATCTCATTGATTACTGTACACGTAATAACCCTTATCCTTGAGTGGCCTCCGGGCCTTGATAAGTGGTGACCCCCATGTAAAATAATAAAAAAAAGAAGATGCTTATTTAATCATTTGTATTAATGGGTTATAACTATGGAAGAGTTTACTTGAAATATTTATGCTATGTCGGTATATTTTAGAAGGGGTATTGGAAATTATAATTTAATATGTAAATGAATGATAAATTATCTCTATATAAATAAAATGAACTCATTTTTTCCCATCTGATTTTGACCTTAATAGGATTAAAAATCAAGATATTTCATGCAAATATAATATGCACGAACGGCAGAACAATATCTGAGGTGTGTTATAGGCTTATTATTTCTCAAATTCCTCGATAATCTTAGATTTCTATACTTTTTCTGCTGAGAAGTCACGGCCAAAATCGGTTAAGATCAATGGAAGTGGTAAAATATTTTCTCTCTAATAAATTCCTCCTCCCCCTGCCACCACTTAACACCGTTTGGGGATCGTTCACAAGGAACAGTTGAGAAGAGAACACCGGTTTGGCTTCGTAGTTCTTTCATGTGAAGTTATTTAAAATCACTAAACTAAGCTGCAGTGCTCTGTGGCGTAGTGGTTAGCGTGCTGGACAATTCACATTATATTTTCACGTTCGCGCCGACCTACCGTAGTCGTTTTTTTTTTTTTCCTAAACAACTGGAATGGACTTTTCTTGGTGGCCGAACTGTTAACGTTGCAGATTTTTTTTTTTTCACACTTTATTTTCCTACTTTTACTCATGACTCCGGGTTTGATCCTTCCTACTTACCTACCATAACATTTTTTTAAACTCCCCCCCGTCCCGGAAACAAACACTCGGGCAACGTCGGGTACCCCCGCTAGTAAGGAATAATATTATAATCTACCTATTTATTTATCTTCTTCTATCTATCTATCTTCTATCTATCTTCTATACTCCTATAAATTCGTTTTTCTTTTGTGTGTATTGATATTCATATTTAAACCCCTCCTTTCTATTTATTTAAAAAGAAAATACAATTTTCTTATATATGGGTTTTGGAATTGCATTCACTAGCAAAAGATCTAGCTAATTTGCATATTCTTAATGTTTAAATTCATTTTAATTAATTTCCTATTAGTTGCTTCGGTTTTCTTATGGGATGATCGTCTTTAGTTAACTATTATGTGTAATTATATCCATGCAGATATTCTACTTGATTTATACTTGCATAATATTTGCATAAAAAGTTTATAGTAAACACAAAATTGTTTCCATGTATATTTATGTATACGTATATATTTTTGTTTAATCTATCTATCTATCTATCTATTTATCTATCTATTTATCTATATATCTATCTATCTATCTATCTATCTATCTATAAAAGTGAACGTGTTTGTGTGTCTGTGTGTCTGTCACTGTGTGGTTGTCTGTACATTTCTCTACGCAATTTTCAGTTTACAGACTCGAAATTAAATATACATGATACTGAGATTTTGGAAAATCTTTGTGACCGGTTTTCGACCAGTAATTTGGCTGTTAAGGGGTCAAACTTCAAGATTTGACCTTTGAGAACTCTACCAAACTCCTCGGACAATTTTGGGTCTAAACACTTGAAATTTTCGATATAGGTTCTTTGGACATGGATCTAACTTAATAACTTGAGTTGATCCCAAAACAATAAATGTTAAGGGGGCATAACAGGGGTCAAAATTTAAAAAAAATTGACCGCTTTTTTCTTTTCTTTTTTTTTTTTTTGGCTCAACATACACCTCCAAACACCCGGGCAACGCCGGGCTAAAATTCTAGTATAATAATAAAGGTGAGGGGATAAATTATAAGAGATACAATATTGAAAAAATATTTTAAGTGAATAAAATAGAGAATAAACAGACGGTAGAATAAGGGGATAATTAAATACAAAAAGTATAGAGTAATAATAAGTAATAAAGGTATAAGAAACACAAAGTTTTTATATCTAGACGAATAGAATATATAAAAAAAAAATAAGTATAAAAATATAAAGAGCCAAGTAAAAAAAAATAAATAAATAAACCAAGTGCAGCATGCATGGTCCCCCGTGAATGCCCAGTGAACGAAGCATAAAAAGTTCAGCATTTGCTCCCCCCCCACACACACACACATTTAGCCCTAAAATTCGCTAAGGCCTTAACATATTTAAATTTGAGTTCAACACCATGCAAAACTGCTAAAAAGACAAACACAGAAAATTTTGGACAGATATGTTAAAATCGTCCCAAAAATGGCGTGTTTTTATTAGTCCTAAAAGAACCCCTGGGGCACACCCAAGAGTTATCGTGAAGTATAGAAAAACAAAATTATATAGAAATCAGTTAGTTACAACTTTTCAGAAAGTTTTATAAAAATCCTAGGCATCAATTTTTTTTAATAAGCACAAAAGTGTCAATTTTAGCCATTTTAACCCGAAAGCCCCCCACCCTAGTGAGGCAACCACAGTTTTCCTGGAAAATCCGTTCTGTTACTTTTTTACTCATATCATGTCTAATGTTTGTGCAAAATTGATCCCATTGCCACTCCATCTGTTTGGGTATATATGTTACCGTTCGGATCATAGGAGGGTACTTGTGTAGTGCAGATTAATAGAATTTTTTTTAAATATTTTTTTATTAATTTTAAGTGGGGAGAGTGACAGATTATTATAAATGTTGTTGATAATTATATCTATTGTTTCTGCTACAGGTACGTTAGTGAATACATTTTCTACATTTCGTTTTCTGGTTGCATTGATTTTATTATTTGCATTAGTTCGTGTGTGTGTGTTACATGATAAGGGCTGTCCCCTTTTCATGTAAGTATAAAAATAGAGAGATTAGTTAAAATGAAAATGAAATAGCAATAGACGAAATTCGAACCTCGTAATTTAGGTTTAGAAATAGATTACGTGTGAGAATAAAAAAAAGGAATATAAAACAAACGAGTGTTTAGAATAGAGATAAAATGTTTCAAGAAAAGAATTGCACTGTCAAGTTTGTTATGAAAAATTAATTGAAAGAATGCAGCTATAAGATAATGTTTTTAACATATTGGAAAAATAGGTTACTGAGTATAGGTTAAAATTCCTTTTGTAGAAAAAGGAAAAGTTTTGGACACGCATGTCCAGAACACGTGAAAGAAGGCACATGTTTTAACATGTGTATGACGTCACGGAAAATAGAAAGTTCTAGATATAGAGAAAAAAACTTTAGAGTTAGAGAGACAGTCAGTGAAAAACTCAGAGAGGGTCTGGGAATTCGAACGTCTAGGAAGCGAGACGATGTCTTTGAAACTAAAATGTTAAGCTTTGAATTTTTGGTGAGAAAACCACGGCCGGTCGTGAAGAAATAAATTCATCATGTGTTTTGTGATAAAGCTCATCTTTGTGTTTGTGATTCTTACAAAAAGGTAAAGTGAAAATTGTATTATATATCTGTGTTATAAAATGTCATTACATACACGTCTCGACATCTCATGTCTACACAATGTCTGAACAGTGAACACTATCTCATCATTCTAAGAGCTTCCTTCTTCTACACGTCTAAGGAATGAACATTTAAAATATAGGAATCGTAATAACATGAACAATCTCTCATAACACGAACACGGAACGAACAATCTCTCTAAGTCTCTTACAACAACATCTCTCTTCTCCTTCTTCAACAGCATCATTTATAATAAGACCCTTTAATGAAATATATATATGTGTGTGTGTGTGTGTGTACGTATATATATATATATATGTATGTATATGTATGTATATATATATATATTTGTAGTCATCGACATACAGTCCTGTTTCGTTGTATCACAACTCATTAGTGCCGCTAGACAAGCACCTTTCCCAAGCCAAGTATTGAACCTAGAACCGTCGTGTTTACAATCGGCAGTTCTCCCACTCGATCACAGAAGCGATGCTTGCAAACAACCTGTCCGAATGTCTATTAAACAAACATCCGACGACCAATTTTACAGTGCTTAAACCGCCTGTTTGTAAACAAACAAACAAACAAACAAACAATATATATATATATATATATGCTTATTTTACTAATTATTTCCGAGAGTATCAATCTGTCTCATCCCACAATGATGTATGTCTTTCGGGATTCTAAAAAGGGAATCTCTCATCACTTAAACTCTATTTTACGACCGCCATTATGCAACGATTCGATTTATAGGATGATGTATTTCATAACCTTTTTTTGTATACGAGATTAAACTAGATATTTGTGTGTGGGGGGGGCGATACAAAATAGTAAAAGAAAAAAGGATAAATTGATAAACATATGATAAGTGCAGGACACATAAAAACACAGATCCATAAAAGATTAAAATAGATTGCCTATGTCTGGAAGATTTCTTTCGCTTCAATTTGCCTGTTTTTTTGTTAGGCTTTTGTTTTATTAGTATTATTATTTTCTTCGCACCAAAATATTGCTATTGAAGCGAAAGGAGCTACTGTGATAGAAGCCAGACTCATAAAAGTGTAATCTAGGCGGAGAGTTGTGTAAAAAGATGTTTGTTAACAGTACATTAAAAGCCATGCATATTAGTACAACATACGGTACAATCACGTTGACACACCAGTTCTCGCCAGATCACCGTTGACCATTTTGGGAATGCTAGTTGCTGTAATGTACTGCGCTGGGACGCAGAAATTTCCAGGTTGGTATATACGGGGGGGTTAATTCACTGGGAGATATGCACGCTCAGTTTTCGTTGGCATAGGAGAAAGAAAAAACTCTTATGTAAAACCCGAGGTCTGCTCTGTCTTGTGGCAGCCATTGCACCGACTGAGATTGGCAGTTGTACATACATATATATATATATATGATTTTTAATTGTATATATATATATATATATATATATATATATATATATATATATATATATATATATGTGTGTGTGTGTGTGTGTGTGTGTGTGTGTGTGTGTTTGATTTTTAGGTGTGTATTGATATTCATGTTAAAACCCATTTTTCTATTGGCATTTATTTTCTTCCCCATGAAAGCAAAATTTTACACAAGTTTTTTTTTAAATGTGGGTGAAAACTTTTTGGTACAACTGCTAATCTCAGTCGGTATAATATATATATTTAAATTAATGTGTTTAAATTTTATGATTTCAAAAAGTTAATCTCCAAATACAGAATTTCTTTATTGTTTAGAAAACAAAGAATACAGTTTAATAAATCTATTTCCTTAATCCATGAGTTTTCGATGCTTATACATCTCATCAGAGGAAAACTATTAGCAAATGTTTTTATTGGTTTGCCTTGCACCTAATTTGTCAAAAGCAATAAACATAGAAAATTAAAGACCGAAAATCATTGAATCTGCATATCAGTAGATATATTTTATTTCATTATTCTGAAGTGTATATATAAATATATATATAGTCATCTAGATACTGTACTGTTTCGCTGTATCACAGCTCATCAGTGCGGCTAGACAGGCAACTACCTCAAGCCAGGATCGAACCCCGACCGCCTGTACGACAGTCAAAGCTTCAAACCATTACGCTAATTAGCCGGTGCTGTGCGGGTAGTGAATAACCGATGTTTTGACATCGTTCGAATACCTAAGCTCGATTTGTTTACACAAAGAGCATCGCTTAATGCGCTAATGGTATATCGTGTATCACTTCCTAATACGCTCAACTCAAGATGAGGAACATTATAGTCATCCACGTACAGTACTGTTTCGATGTATCACAGCTCATCAGTGCCGGTTGTTGAGGCACCACTTGAATCGTATACCTGAAATGTATATCCGTTTTGTTTTTTTTTTGTTTGGTAATCCAATTCTCTCGATTATGTTCTATTCCTTTTCTATGTACTTTTAAAACATCTCTAATTAATTATCTTGTATATTGAGCTATTTTATTTGGCTGAGATTGTTTATATAAAAATATTTCCTCTTTTTTGTAAGACTGTGAATCACAAGATTAATTAATCTGTGATTTAATTTATATCTCCCTGTTCATATATATATATATATATATATATATATATATATATATATATATATATATATATATATATAGTTAATAAAACATGTTAAAACCCCCTTTGAAAAAGAGTTAAAAACAGATTTCATTTGAAAAGGAAACACTAAATAAGTGGATAGTCCTTAATCCGCGGAGTTCCGAAGAAATACTTTCCTTGTCATCAGAAGTTAGGAATTAGCAAAATGCGGGATCGGATTTTGCATGCAAAAGTATTTGATGAAACTGCAAGCAAGTCATTTTATGTTACTTGATAACAAAAAGTAAATCATAGGGAATATGGTGAAGAAAAGGGTGATTTCACGCGAATGGATAGTCTGGTGAAAGGTGAAGTATCCAATGACGGTAAAATCCAAAATGTAAATCCAAGAAAGTTACTTAAATTTCCATTCGCACAAGTAAAATCCAAGTAAATCACGTAATTGGAAGATGGTCCAAAATAATCCAAAAGACCGAAATCCGTTGAATAATTCACAAATAGGTACAAGGAAAAGGGGAAAGAATTCAAATAACATTATTAAAAGAAAAATAAGATATGCGTTAAACTCGGCTGTAATTGGAATTTACTCATATATATATATATATATATATATATATATATATATATATATATATATATATATAAGGCGTTTGGTATCTACAAAATTTAATTAATTTAAAAAATTTGAATACGTAAGGAAATTAGACTATTGTAAAAAAAAAGTTTTATTCAAAACTAGCGACTGCGCCGCGTCGGCAAACACAAGGTCGAGTCAAGCACAAAATCGAGACCACTCAACATCAAGTACACTCAACATTGTTTTACCGTCAACGTTTACTCTGCGAACTCGGAGTATGGGAAATTTCCATATGCACAAAACAAAATCACTGAAAAAAAAACAAAAAATGTAAGGATAATGAGTAAACGTTGGATTAAATAATGGTTAAAATTAAAGAGTGAAGAAGTGAGAAGAGGAGTCAGAGACAGAACTGACATCAAACCTTAGAAGCGAAGGGGAGAAGGAAAAATCATGTAGAGACTTGAATTCCTTGATACAAAGCCATTTGCCGGTCGAAAATGTAATAAACAAACAACTTCATCTTTTTGTATCTGCGTCTTCGTGTTATGTTATTCAACAAAAAGGTATTGTGAATTTATATTATAAGAACTTATAGGAACACTCCTATTCACAGAACTGCCAACAGTATAAATGTCAAACGCACTATCTCTCGGTCTATCTCTCTATATATCTATAAATCCCCTCTCATTGTGTATTACATGCCGTCGGCTCTCCTGTATTAACATGTACCCTATCTCTTTATATATACAGAACTGTCTCTCTCTTTATCTATACGCGATATATCTGCACACAACATGGACACTCTAAGACTCTCTCTAACACGAACAACAAATACATACGATATCCCTTCTAAAATAACACCCAGTATGTAACACCGCAAAGGAGGAAAAGAACGGGAAAAAAACTGACGTCTATGCTGTTACGACCACCGCCAAACCGTAAGTTACATTTTTTAAATTAAGGCTAGACAATCGAAAGGAGAGGATGACTTTCAAAAATATCGGCGAAAAAAGCGACTTCCCCTGTAGAAAAGTGCGTAGTTGAAGGGGAAGATATTAATGTTTTTAGCCAATTTTTCGATATTTGTCGTCTGAAAGGTCGAACTTCAAAATGATACTGATTGAGAAAATTCGTCACCTCTGGCGAAAGTGTTGGGCAGACATGCAAACATACATGCATACAGACATACATACATACATTTATATATTTGTAACTAAAAATTTTTGACCAATGAAAAAGCTAATCCTATCTCTGAATACCCTTTACGTAACATTTCAAATGTTTAGACCAGAAATTGTCTGAGTAATTTGGTAGAGACGGCAGAGGTCATTTTTTTAACGTTGACCCCTGTTATGACCCCTTAACATTTATTGTTTTAGGCTCAAATTAAGTTATTAAGTTAGATTAAGTTAGATCCATGTCCAAGCAACCTATATCTAAAATTTCAAGTGTTTAGACCCCAAATTGTCGGAGGAGTTTGGTAGAGTTCTCAAAGGTCAAATCGTTGAACTTTGACCTCTTAACAGCCAAATTTCTAGACGAAAAAGGATCACATAAATTTTTCCAAATCTCAGTATCCTGTATATCAAATTTCGAGTTTGTACACTTAACATTGAGAGAGTTATTGCGTAGGGAAATGTACACACACACACACACACATGTTCACTTTTATAGATAGATAGATAGATAGATAGATAGATAGATAGATATATATAGATAGATAGATAGATAGATAGATAGATAGATAGATAGATAGATCAAACAAAAATATATACGTATATATGGAAACAATTTTGTGTTTACTATAAACTTTTTACGCAAATATTATGCAAGTATAAATCATGTAGAATATCTGCATGAATATAATTACACGTAATAGTTAACTAAAGACGATCATCCCATAAGAAAACTGAAGCAACTAATAGGGAATTAATTAAAATGAATGTTTAAAAGAATCTGCAAATTAGCTAGATCTTTTGCTAGTGAATGCAATCCCACAACCCATATATAAGAAAATTGTATTCTCTTTTTAAATATATATAAAAGAGGGGTTTTAATATGAATATCAATGCACACAAAAGAAAAACGAATTTATGGGAGTATAGATAGATATAGATAGAAGATAGATAGATAGATTGGGTTCAATATTATATAATAATCAATACGAAATGTGCTTTAATCAAAATATCGTATTTAAGCGTATTTTACGACCGGGCAATGTCAGGCGGTCTGCTAGTAGATAGATAAAAACCGTTATAATGATCTGGTCAGCAATTTTTTCAGACATCTTCGAGAGTGTGTTTAATTTTTTTATTTTATTCTTCTGTCACAGTCAACTTATAAAACAAAATGTCTCTACTTAGTTCTGACATTCTACCTCGACCCCACCACCACCACCACCACCACCAATTTCTCGACATTTTTAAATCTGGTCATTAACGACTACTTTCCTGTCCGGCATATGAAACCAAATAAAATGACTTGAACATGTCTGCTCACCATTTAACGTCTGATCACGTATTTCAAATAAAGTTTTTCGAAAGTGGACGAAAAAAAAAATATGAGTAAATTGTCTAGACGTAATTTAAGTTTAGTCTAATATGGTTTTTAGCCGTTCTTTGTATCTCTTTACAATCACGCCGTTCGTGCTTGGCCTTTTGGTCAAGATCAAAGTGTAGTATCTGTTCTTCAGATGCTGCACTTCTATTTCTTGTTCTCTTTCGGTGGAGGAGAAATCCTTCACGACTGAGACAATTTTTATTTTTGTACCTTTTCTCCACATTAAAAAAACGACCCTGGTGTCTAACTCTGTCCCGTGGGGAGGCATAGTAAATAGGTACAATCACACCGTCGTGGGAAACGCGTCTTATAGTTTACTAGCAGGGAGACTCGGCGTTTCCAGAGATTGAATGCTGATCAACAGATTTTTCACGCTCTCACATTTTTATTGTCATCGAAATCGGTGAAATTGCCCATTTTTCAATCCAATCGATTGATTGTCTGATCTAGTTTGGAGCCCATCGTGGTGCACCGGGAAGGAGCTTTTACATACTTCCCCGCACTGACTTAATCAACAATATATTGCACTGTAGATAAAGTATTGCGTATTTTATAAAACATTTTACATATAATGTTTAAAATACCAAAGTCAAATATGTTTTAATTGTGCTCTGACCAGCAATTCTCATTTTGAACGCACCCCTGTTATATCAAAGAACCTTCGATTGGTTTTATATGCCTAGCCTTATTACTTTACGACCTCATAGCTAGGGCTGTGACAACAGCATATTCTTTTCATTGTTTTGACTCGTTAGTATATATCCGTTAATAGCTTATATGTTTTTATATAGACTTATGTGGTTCTCGGGTAATTGGCTGTGTCAAAAGAAAACAATATTCTGTTGTCACAACCCTACACATAGCATTAGTGTCGCGATCCCAAATGGGGTATCGGTCCACAGGTTGGCAACCACTGATTTATAAGTAAAAAAAATATATATGAGATTGGCGATATATCCATGCAGTTTTATTCCATACACGAAGAGCGGTTCAATATTAATGCACCTCATTTTTATTCCGCCCGAATGGATCAGTGAGGCTTGCAAATTAAATTATTAATAAGACTGAACTTATGCGTTCAGGATCTTAAAGTTTTATCTGTTTTGTTTTGTTCTTGTTTTGTTTTTTTTTTGTTGTTGTTTTTTGTTTTTTTGCTGATATTAACGGTGTGAGGTTCTAAAACAAAGCAAATCTTGTCATGGACTTACATCAGAAGCAGAAATGTGTCATTGAATTTATGGTAAAAGTGTTCTGAAAATAGTGGCAACTATGTAGAAAAATAAGTTCTGAAGCACAAAAGATCGCTCGTTTTAATTGTACCACTTCCATCTTCGTAGCTCTTTAACGTTTTAGTTAAAAAAGAAAAAGTCTTTACTATTGGAATGACCATCGTATGACAAAGCGCGCTCCGGGCACCCATGCACAGCCGGAATGGTGGTGAATATGTAGAAAAATAACTTTTGGAGCACCATAGATGGCTCGCTGTTATGGTACTGCTCCCGTCTTCGTAGCTCTTAAACTTTTTTTAAGTTTAAAAATAAATGAGAGGTGTTATTTATGGAATGATCTTCGTATATGGGTTCATACCTCATCTACGAAATAGAATTTTCGAAAAGTTTTACTAGAATTATTCAGAGGGTTTCAACAACTCTTGGAAAAAAATTGATCAATATCAAATAATTGCATCGTTTCTTCAGCTTAATAAGGCAGCAAACTGTACTATTTTATATTATCTGATAGATTTTAAACAGAAATTAAAATTGGGCTAAGCACAGAAGAAATGCGACATTTGCCTGCGTGATGATCATAATGTCTTTGGAACATCCTGTGTATGTAACGTATTCGTTACATGTCCACATTCGGGACCGACACGTTGTGTACAGACAGTCGGAAGGAAACCAAGACAAGTAATAATTCAACTCACTCTTTTCTGTTGAAACAGCAGACATTTATTTCCAGGTACTTTCCAACCTTTTTTCTTGATCAAACCTATCGCTCTCGGCCATGTTTGTAACATGTTTATCTCTGTCCTCTCACTAACGTTTTTTTTTCTTTTAATTACAATTTCACCCCAAACAAGGCATATTGCCACTTTGATGTAGGGGACTATTATCAGGGACCTAAGCTACAGGGGTACTATGTGGGGAGTTGGGCAGAAAGATGTCGGTTCATGTTACACTTGAACTTCTGCATGTCAGTACAGTTGGGGAAGCAGGAACCCGGCAGGAGATTCCAAAGTCCAGCGGTTCTGGGCAAGAAACTACTGGAGTAGAAAGCTCTCTTACATCTAGGGATCTCAACTGTGAAGTGGTATGAGTTTGCTGCTTGCCGGGTTTGTCGGGGGTATTTACGTCGAGGGAGGTACGTGATCATCGGTCTGCGCACACGTTCTTCTTTTTGTAACCTTTATCCTTTTTCCTTGCTCTGACGTCACCTCGCACACGGCTCGATCATTTGCGTACAGCTGTAATATGCACGTCTGCGCTCTGTTCCATATGGAGTTGAAAAGAGGCATCTCACTTTTGTCTGGTTTCTAGAGAAAGAAACGAATGACAAAAGAGTGGAGATTGACTATTCATGAAAATTAAAATATGAGTCATAGAAATGATTGTTACTGCTTACATAATCTCGCGATAAGAAAAAAATATTTGATTACTTTTAGAAGGATGTCACTAGTAATACTTACATACCTATATACGAACAGAAAGTGGCATATGTCTAGAACCTCTTGCTTAGACCAGGCAATTAGTCTGGAAAGAAAATTGACAACTTCGTGATCCTTTGAGCCGGATCACGTATTAATGAGCTTGGATCAGCACAAATAAACGTGAAAGAAAACGAACATTCCCTACATAAGGATGTCAAACCTGCGACCCGTATATCGCATGCGGTCCGTTACAAGCTTATTTGCGGCCCGCACTGACAGCAACTTTGAAAAAGTGAGAGAAGATCCAAATATTGAAATACGAATATCGATTGAATCATGTCCTTTCTTCAGCGTAATTATGTTGAAAGCAGTACTATTATATATTATTTTATAGATTCTTAACAGAAATTAAAATTTGGTTAAGCAGAGTAGAAATAAAACATTGGCCTGTGTAATGGTCTCAGTGTCTTTGGAACATCCTGTATACGTGTCGGAAAAGTAGTGAGAATTTATTATATGTCCTTGTTTTAGGAAAGTGTGTGTGTGTGTGTGTGTGTGTGTGTGTGTGTGTGTGTGTGTGTGTGTGTGCGTGCGCGTATTTTTACACTAAATCTTGAAACTTTAGAATGTCATAGGCACGTTTTTCGACGTATCACTGTCTTTATTATCAAAAAGGTTATAAGAAGTTCCATTATGAAAACTCAAGGGGGATTTACAATAATTAATTTCAAAGTTTTTTTTTGTATGAGCACTTTTATCGATAGTACACACATGAAACTAGGGTTAGGGTTAGGGTTGGTACAATCAGGTTAGGGTTAGGGTTAGGGTTAGGGTGAGGGTTAGGGTTAGGGTTAGGGTTGGTACAATCAGGTTAGGGTTAGGGTTAGGGTTAGGGTTAGGGTTGGTACAATCAGGTTAGGGTTAGGGTTAGGGTTAGGTCAACTGATCAGTTTTCTTCAAGGGGGGCCCTCCAAAAACCTGTCATTATCTATATATATAAATCTCAAACGTCTGGCTGTATGTATCTTTGTTTGTAACGCTAAAACTTTTGACAGACACAACCAGAGTTGACAAATGTGCTATCATATTGAAGCCTCATCACCCGGATGACAAATATCGAAATTTCACGTCAAACGGACCACTAAAAGTGGGTCAACTGATTAGTTTTCTTCAAGGGGGGCCCCCAAATCCCAAACATCTGTGTGTATGTAGGTTTGTATGTAACGCTAAAACTTTTGACAGACACAACCAAACTTGACAAATTTGCTATCATTTTGAAGCCCCATCACCCGGATGACAAATAACGAAATTTCACGTCTATCGGATCACTAGAAGTAGGTCAACTGATCAGTTTTCTTCAAGGGGGGCCCTCCAAAAACCTGTCATTATCTATATATATAAAAGCCAAACGTCTGTGTGTATGTATGTATGTTTGTTTGTAACGCTAAAACTTTTGAAAAACGCAACCAAACTTGACAAATTTGGTATAAAATCGAAGCCCCATCACCCGGATGACAAATATCGAAATTTCACGTCAAACGGACCACTAAAAGTGGGTCAACTGATCAGTTTTCTTCAAGGGGGGGGCCCCAAATCCCAAACATCTGTGTGTATGTAGGTTTGTATGTAACGCTAAAACTTTTGACAGACACAAGCAAACTTGACAAATTTGCTATCATTTTGAAGCCCCATCACCCGGATGACAAATAACGAAATTTCACGTCAAACGGATCACTAGAAGTAGGTCAACTGATCAGTTTTCTTCAAGGGGGGCCCTCCAAAAACCTGTCATTATCTTCTTCTATATATATAAATCTCAAACGTCTGTGTGTATGTATGTTTGTTTGTAACGCTAAAACTTTTGACAGACACAACCAGAGTTGACAAATGTGGTATCATGTTGAAGCCCCATCACCCGGATGACAAATATCGAAATTTCCCGTCAAACGGACCACTAAAATTGGGTCAACTGATCAGTTTTCTTCAAGGGGGCCCCCAAATCCCAAACATCTGTGTGTATGTAGGTTTGTATGTAACGCTAAAACTTTTGACAGACACAACCAAACTTGACAAATTTGCTATCATTTTGAAGCCCCATCACCCGGATGACAAATAACGAAATTTCACGTCAAACGGATCACTAGAAGTAGGTCAACTGATCAGTTTTCTTCAAGGGGGGCCCTCCAAAAACCTGTCATCATTACATTGTTGTTACGGTCCCGTGCAACGCCGGGTAGCCCTGCTAGTCTTCTATATATATAAAAGACAAAAATCTGTGAGTTTGTATGTTTGTATGTAACGCTAAAACTTTTGAAAGACACAACCAGACTTGATAAATTTGGTATCATATCGAAGCCCCGTATCCCGGATGACAAATATCGAAATTTCACGTCAAACGGACGAGGAGAAAGGGGTAAACGTATCAGTTATCTCCAAGGGGGGCCCAAAAAAAACTGTCATTGTAATGCTTTTTATTACGTAATTCTTGAATGATCCAATGTAATTCATACGTAAAAAAAAAAAAACGTTTAGTCATGTCACGTGACGTGACGTCAACGACCACTAATGGCGAACAATTGTAAATAAGTTCTGTCTTCGATACTTTTGCATTTTTCTCTTTGCCTTAGTTATATCTATTATTTAACTTTATGCCAATGTTTCCATCGTGATTACCTGGTTAAAAATATTATTTATACAAGAAAAAAATGTACAGGAATAAAAAAATTCACCTTTCAAAATATTAGACGATAATAAAAATATCGTAATATTTATGTAATATAAAATAATTAGCCATTTTGTATATTACCACGTGACCTCATACCTCTTAAGCTGGAAGGGGGGAGGAGTAAAACCAACACCGTCTCTCTCTCTCACACTTACTCTCTCTCTCTCTCTCTCACTTTCTCTATCACCCTCTTTCTATTTTTCTATTCGTTTGAAAACGCTTAGTCATGTCACGTGACGTGACGTCAACGTCCACTAATGGCGAATGCACCGCTTTTGGTTAGGAACTAACTTCAATATACACCGCTTTCTCTCCACCCCCCTCTCTCTCACACACTTTCATTTTATTTTAAAACCATTCGGTGTTTTTTATTTTACGTACGTATTTTACACTGCTTTCTTTTTATTTATAGAACTTATTAAAATTTATTTAACTTCTGGCAACAGTTATTTATTTAACTTATATGCTAATACTTTTTGGGTACAAATATTTTTTTTTCAATGTTTACAGAATTTTTTTTTTTTTGTTTTAATTTTTTTTATACTTTTTAATAGCATTTTCTTTTTTTTTTCATGGGAAATTATTTTTCTATTCGTTTTAAGAAAACGCTATTAAAAAATAAAAATTCGATAAATTCTGGCAACAGTTATTTATTTAACTCAATGCTACTATTTTTTTGTAAAAATATTTTGTTTCCATGAGGACGCTTATGTACACGAAAATTACAGTATCCTAAAAATCATATTCGACAGTTTAAAGGTTTCCACATTTTTATTATTAAAAGCCATTCTTAATCTAGCACGGATCACTCTCTGCACTAGCATATAAAAAAATAGACTTTATAGATTCGATAACTCTAGAATAGTACATAAAACGTTATTTTTAAAATTTTCGATGTTTGACAAACAGTCCATTATGTCTAAAAGTTTGTTGAGTTTAGAATTCGATTAAAAAAACAACACCGTCTTTTTTTTTTTTTTTTAAATAAAACTAATTTTAAAATTTAAAATTTCGATGTTCGAAAAACAGTCCATAGCATTTTCTTTTTAAATTACCTAAAAATCATATTCGACAGTTTAAAGGTTTCCACATTTTTATTATTAAAAGCCATCGAGAGAAACGCGCTTAGACATTTTGTAAACATTGTTTTTAAAAAATAAAAAATAATACTTCTATTATGTTTTTAACGACTGTAATAGTTTATTTTGAAAGTATATTTCATAAGGAAAATAAACAACCCACTTTAAAAACAGAAATTACGAGTTTTATATATTTTATTCGCAGTTTTTTGTTGGGGGTAGTCCATTATGTCTGTAACAGTTTGTTGAAAAAGTGTAGAATTCAATTAAAAAAACAACACCGTCTTTTTTTTTTTTTAAATAAAACTAATTTTAAAATTTCGATGTTCGAAAAAGAGTCCATAAAGAATAAAACAGTTAATAAATACAAAAAAAAAGTCCATTAAGTTCAAATAAAGCCTGTTTGAATAAAACTTAATGGCGAGTCTTTTTTTTTTTTTAAATAAAACTAATTTTAAAATTTCGATGTTAGAAAAACAGTCCATAACATGTCAATATAAAAATTCTATTTTTGTTTGATAAAAAGAATAAACAGTAAATAAATACAATAAAAAAGTCCATTAAGTTCAACAAACTAAACTCTTTTATTTATAATAAAACTCTTCGACAGTTTAAATGCTTTCAAAATCCTATGTAAGTATATCGTTTTTACTGTACACAGATTCGAAAAAGTTGTCATCAGTTGAATAAATATGTTACATTGATTAAAAACACTTCTTATTAGCATTTTCTTTTTATATGACAACGTTAATGTTCATGAATATTTAAATAAAATACATTACTGCATATTTATTAATATTATCTCTCTTTTAATCACTTTTATCGACTATCAGCCAAATAACCGGGGTCTAAAATTTGGGAAATTATTTTTCTATTCATTTAAAGAATATGCTATTAAAAAAGAAAAAGTCGATAAAAGTTAGACATAAACAGTAAAAAAATAGAAGATATTATTATTAAATAACAATAATTATTAAAAATAAATATTAACATTTACAATAATAAAATGAGTTAGTATTAAAAATAATTATTAAAATAAAAATGTGTTTATTATTAAAAAATACATATTAAAATTGTTTTTATTATTAAAAATAAATATTAATATTTAAAGTAGAATAAAATGTGTTTATTATTATAAATAAATATTAATATTTAAAATAATATGTGTTTATTATTAAAAATAAATATTAATATTTAAAATAATATAATGTGTTTATTATTACAAATAAATATTAATATTAAAATAAAATGTGTTTATTATTAAAAATAAATATTAAGGAAGGTCAACAGGTGGAGGAAAAATAGTCAATGCAGGTCATACCACCTGACCAGCTAAAATCGCCTTTTTATATAAGGCAGACAGTCAGACTATTTGCCTTGAGGGCGGGCTAAGCCCTCCTACCCCCCCCCCCAAAGCTGAGAGCTGGGGAAACTTCTCTCAGAAGGGGTATGGGAGGACAGGGAGACCTTCCCTCTTTCAACTAAGAGATAGATATCCTTTTGTATGGTTGATTGACCCCCCCCCTGTCGGTTCCGCTTACTCCATTCAGAAAGAGATCAACCTTACATAAAAAAAAAAAAAATATGGGGACAGGGAAGCCTTCCCGGGCCCCCTTTCTGGGAGGAGAAGTTCCCCGGCTCCTACCTTTTTGGGAGTGCTCAGCCCGCCCTCCAGTCAACAACAATATTTGAAGAATAAAGATATTTTTGTTTTTGTGTTTTAGGTGGTGAAGGTGATCTGGGGAGTGTTTTTTTTTTCACAAAAAAGGTACTTTTTACGAATGGGTATCCAAGAAAATTACAGTATTTTGTCAGAAATTAAGGTTTTCATTGACCACTCTCAATACTATCAGAAATGAACAAAGTTAATTAAACAGTCTACACAATATAAACTAACTGTTTTGTTGGCTTTTTATTCTAACTCCAAACTAACCCATAACTACATTTTTCTTTTATTTTGCAAATTTTATTTCCTTTAGTTTATATTGTGTAGCTGAATCAGAAATTGATTTATCTTTTGTCATTTGTAGTTAACATGCTATCAGCGCAATTACTACAGTGTAATCACACATGATCTACCAAAATAAAAACACTTCAGATAAAGTCTTAAATAGAATTCAGTTCCTTACATGACATCTGATGAAGTCAGTACAAACGTTACAAACTAATACTTGAAAAACAATTTGACATTTACTGTACTACAATATCACATTTGTATAGAAGTAGAAATCTGGATACCTATTCTGATACCTAATAAAAGAAAGGACACTCTTTGGGGCGGATTTTGATGATAACAAGTCACTAATTAGAAATTATAATAAACATTGAAATAATTTAAGAATTTTACCAAAATAAAATTACTTGGTAATCACCCAATTTCTGCCACAAAATTTTAATTGGCAAAACTCATAAGCATAAAATATATATTTTCTAATTTCATCTTTTTTTTTTTACATAATCTGGTTTGATGTTTTCCTAAATATTCCAATCACTATATTTTGCTGCTTAATATTAAATACAGCAAATGAGTTATTTTTATGCATCAAACAATTACATTTTCTCATTCATCCAAACTAATCACTGAACATCAATTTCATATTTTCTTCACTAAAATATTACTATGCTTGATGTCATCAAGTAGAGCGGATCATTTTTTTTTACATTTGTTTACACATTTTTTACAAATGTTTTTGAGAGTCCATACAAAGTTATAAGTGTTCAACATTTTTTTTCATTTGAATATATTTTGTCTAAGATTCTTAGCCTATGTCATTGCATACCAATTTGTTTCTTGAAAGTTAAGTTCACTGTAAAAACATCTGATACACCAAAATCCCTGATACCTGTTTCTTATAAGCGCCAAATAACTATCACTATTTCGATTTGTGTTTCATGAGAACAATTCAATATTGATACATTATAAGAAACATTTCCAGTGCTTTTCTCTTTTTAGCAATAGTTGGTTGATAATTAGAGGACACAACTAACCCTATACTATGCTTTACTTTGTTTTGTATATATATTTTGTATTGTGTGAAATTAACAAAGATTCATATGCAGGAATCTGTTGATACATTCCAAGAATCCCAATGCGACCAACAAACTTGAAAGACTACAATTTCTTTTTACTATGACCAATAAGAAAGCTCAAGGACTAAGTTGTTGGACTCATCCTGATCACCATTTTAAATTATTGTTAACAGTAAGTTTAACATTTTAAGTACAGAATAATATTCCTTTTGATATTTATAAATTACTATTTTCTGTGACAGATGTTACTTTTTCAATATTGATTGTACCCTCTTTTGTGTTTTTAAATTTTGCATACAATAATATTAAGCACACCATACCAAGACCACTATTTGAGCATCTAATAAACTGCCTACCAAGACCAATGTTTTCAAGTGACAATGGAGAGTATTCATGTTATGTTTCACATTTTTATGTTTTGAAATATTTTGCTGCTTAATATCAAATTCAGCAGATGTTTACTTTGTTTTGTGTATATACTTTATATTAGGTAGAATAAACAAAACTTAATTTCGCTACCATCATTATTTGTAGTGACATGCACTGTTAACATAAATAAAATCAATGGTGACAATCCCTGATACCTGTTTCGTATAAGCACCAAATAACTATGATAATGTGTTATTGTTGATACATTATAATAAACATTTCCATTGACTGGTCGTTTGCTTAGCTTAGGTTTACATCATTTTTTCACAATGTTTCTCTACTTGCTTTCAGCATGAGAGCAGATCATATTCTGCACATGTTTCATGCATATCACAAAAACTTATAATATTTGATCAACATTTGACTAACAATTTTACAAAAAAGACCTACCACCTTAAGGGGGGTAAAGGTAAGGCTCCCCACATAACCATAAAAGAAAGCCGCCCCCCCCCATACAGTGGGAAAGAGCTCCCTTCCCATTCTGGGGCAGAGAAGGGGCAAGGAAAACTCTTAAACATAAATGGTCAACGGAGGGTATACACCCTGGGAAACTAAAAGTCTATTAAAATATCCTGTTTAAGCGTATTGTATGACAGGGAGGGAAGATCAACAGGTGGAAGAAAAATGGTCTACGCAGAGCATACCGCCTGACAAGCTAAAATCGCCTTTTTATATACGGCAGACAATCAGACTCTGATTGCCTGGACGGCGGGCTGAGCAATGAATGTGGAAGCCGGGGAACTTCTCTCAGAAGGAGGATGGGAGGCCCAGGGAGCCTTCGCTCTCCTCCTAAGAGAGGGATATCCTCTTACTCCCTTTGGAAAGAGATCAACCTTACACAAAACAAAAAATATGGGAAGAGAAGCCTTCCCGGGCCCCCCTCCCCCTTCTGGGAGGAGAAGTTCCCTGGCTCCAACCTTTTTTTTTGGGGGGGGGGGCCTAAGCCTGTCCTCCAGGCAACCAAATGAAAAAGAAATTTACCCATCCCACCTTTGTAGGAAGTGTGCTCAGCCCACCTTCTGAGCCACTGTGAAAGTTTCCTTCCACCAAAAGGGAAGGGAACGAGGAAGGAAAAGTCTCTGAGAATCTTCATGCAATTTCTTTGACAAAGAAACTGTTTTCACTTGATTCCACACAAAATTTTTATTGCTTTTTCATCTATTGTCTTATATTAGGATTTCTTTATGCATGTTATTTTATTTAAGAGTACTAAATAGCTTTTCAGTTTCTTGAGACTCTTTCAACTGTCTGGATTCTGCAGCAACGTTGTGGAGTGATATGTAAAACATAAATTGGTACTTTATAACAATAGGTATGTAGAATTCTAACTCGCCAGTGTTGATCGTTTCAATTATTTACAAATTCACCAGGTCCTGGATATGACCATAAACTGTATCCAAACATGGGGCTTTGTGAAGTGTGAAGCCACCATTTAATTGCTATTGCTACCAGGTCCACTCTGATCTGGAGTAGTAGTACCTGTTAGGGTCCCAATTATGAGTTAAATAGAAACCAACATTAAATAAACAAATATATTCTAGGAAAAAAAAATGTCACTAGATTGGGCATGAAATAACCTGATATAGTGTTGATATGTCATAAAACAAAATGAACCAACAAATTCACCAATCGACACAATATCAACAAATGTATCTTTCTTTTCCTTATTCTGTGCTTATTTCTTGGTACTAAGCTTATCATTAACTAACCCTGACATTTCTTTTACTTTGTTTTGTGTATATATTTTATTTTGTGTAGAATAACCAAAAAGACATTTAGCTACCACATTTGCAGCGAAATGTTAGCATACATAAAATCACTGGTGACAACCCATGATGTTTTTTCTTATGAACACGAAATAACCAACACGCTTTCCATTGGTTTTTCATGATAACAATTTAATATTGATAAATTATAATAAACATGTCCATTACTTTTCTTTTTTTATCAATAAATATACTTGGCTGATAATTAGAGAACACAATGTTTATTGTAATAAAACTTGTGATCTATAACATCCAATTCTAAAAATTAAACTTTCCTTTCTCAATTGAAACAAACAACATACCCCACACTATGTTCCTAAAAATGAGGATTTTACTATTGCGTTTACATAATTTTTTAGCTATGTTTCTCTTACTTTCAGCATGAGATCATTTTCTACACGTGTTTCATGCATACCACACAAACATTTTACCTCTGACATTTTTAATTTTTTTCCAATTTCCTTTCACCATGAACATTATCATTAGTACAGTTTTCATTTAAAATGAAGCTGTACATGGTTACTATTACTTGGAAAGCAGATATAAAAAAAAAAAAAATAACTGTTTTCACTTTGAAAATTTACGATTTATAGATCTCGGATTTGGCCCTTCTTCACCTTTTATCTTACATTTGTAAATATTGTATATATAAACTTTTTTCTTATTTCTCCAATGTTATTTCTTTCATGCAATTTCATAATCCACCAACATTGTATAAGATTCAATTCCATTTGACACTTGAAAACAACTTTTTATATAGTAAACAGCATTTATTTCTTTTCAGACATATTCTTATTTTATTTTATTTCCAGTACTATGTTTTATTTCATTTTGTGGACACTCATTTAACTCTCTGGGATGCTGCAGGGAACATGTAGAGTGATATATCAAACAAGAAGTGGTACTTTATGACAATAGGTATCTAGGATTTACACATACCAGTGTTGATAGTTTGAAATATTTACAGACTAACATTTTACACAATATAAACACATGTACCTTTTTTTTCTTTTCCTTTGCTTATTTCTCGAACCTAACTTATCATTAACTAACCCGTAACTTTGTTTACTTTGTTTTGCGTATATATTTTATATTGGGTAGAATTAACAAAACTTAATTTCGCTACCATCATTATTTTTAGTGACATGCACTGTTAACATCAATAAAATCACTGGTGACAATACTTGATACCTGTTTCGTATAAGCACCAAATAACTATCACTATTTCGATTTGCTTTTTCATGATAATATGTTCATCTTGATACATTATATTAAACATTTCCATTCACTGGTCGTTTGCTTAGCTTAGCTTTACATCATTTTTTCACAATGTTTCTCTACTTGCTTTCAGCATGAGAGCAGATCATATTCTAAACGTTTCATGCATATCACACAAACTTATAATATTTGATCAACATTTGACTAACAATTTTTTGCCAATTTCCTTCAACATTCTCATTACCATTACTACAGTTTACATTTTGTCGTTAAAATGAAGCTGTACATGTTTCCTATTACTTGGAAACCAGATTTGTAAAAATCCCATTTTTTTTTCACTCTGAGAATTTTCATTATATTTCTTTGACAAACGATTTATTTTCAATGAACTTCAGCACATGATTGTTACTGCTTTTCCCCCTTTTGTCTTATATTTGTTTTTCTTCATGCCAAATATTTTATATATCAATTTTTTGCTAATTTCTTAAATTTTATTTCTTTAATTCTTAGTCCACCAATATAGTATAAGTTTCAATTGCATTGAACGCAATGTTTTAGATAGTAAACATCAGCATATTTCACTTTTCAAGCACTTTTTCATTTTATTTCAAATACTATGTTTTATTTCATTTTGTTGACACTCATTTACCTCTCTGGGGTGCTACAAGGAACATGTAGATTGATATACCAAACATGAATTGGTGCTTTATAACAATAGGTATCTATAATTTTGCTTAATTCTCTAACCTAAACTTATCATTAACTAACCGTAAATTATGTTTTAGTTTTGTGTATATATTTTATATTGTGAAGAATAAACAAAAATTCATTTCACCACCACATTTGCACTGTTAGCATACACAAATATCACTGGTTACAATCATTGGTAGCTGTTTTTTAAAAACACCAAATAACATTCACGCTTTCCATTGGTTTTTCATGATAACAATTTAATATTGATAAATTATAATAAACATGTCCATTACATTCTCTTTTTATCAATAAATATACTTGGTTGATAATTAAAGAACACAATGTTTATTGTAATAAAACTTGTGATCTATAACATCGAATTGTATAAATTAAAGTTTCCTTTCTCAATTGAAACAAACAACATATCCCACACTAAAAATGAGGATTTTACTATTGCCTTTTAGATCATTTTTTAACAATGTTTCTCTTCTTACTTTCAGCATCAGAAAATATAATTTTCTACACGTGTTTCATGCATACCACACAAACGTATATGTGACCAACATTTTACCTCTGATACATTTTTTTCCAATTTCCTTTCACCATTGTCATTATCATTAGTACAGTTTTCGTTTTGTCTTTAAAATGAAGTTGTACATGTTTCTTAATACTTCGAAACCAAATATATCAAAAAATAATTTTTTTCACTTACAAAATTTTCATGATATTTCTTTGACAATCATATTTGTTTTTAATTGAATTCTTACTGCTTTATCACCTTTTATCTTATATTTCTTTTTCTTCATGCCAAATATTTTAAATATCAAATTTTTGCTCATTTCTTAAATTGAATTAAAAAAATGGATTTTTTTATTCCACCAATATTGTATAAGGCTCAATTCCATTGAACACAGTGTTTTATATAGTAAACATCAGCATTTGTTTCTATTTTATTTCAAATACTGTTTCATTTCACTTTCTCGATAATCATTTACATCTTTGGGGTGCAACAGGGAACATGTAGAGTGATATATCAAACATGAATTGGAACTTTATAACAATAGGTATCTAGAATTTCCACATACCAGTGTGGATAGTTTTAAATATTTACAAACTTACAATTTACACACTATAAACAAATGTATCTTTTTTTCTTTTCTTTGCTTATTTCTCGAACCTAAACTTATCATTAACTAAACCTAAACTTTGTTTACTGCATTTTGTGTATATATTTT
Source organism: Euprymna scolopes (assembly GCF_053919585.1). Classification (NCBI taxonomy): domain Eukaryota; kingdom Metazoa; phylum Mollusca; class Cephalopoda; order Sepiida; family Sepiolidae; genus Euprymna; species Euprymna scolopes. Next base: position 79,173,694 of record NC_136490.1, read on the forward strand.
ATAATGGGTGAAATAAACAAAACTTAATTTGGCTAATATCATTTGTAGTGGCATGCACTATTGACATATATAAAATCACAGGTGACAATCCTTGATTCCAGTTTCGTATAAGCACAAAATATCTATCATTATTTCGATTTGTTGTTCATGATAAAAATTTAATATTGATACATTGTAATAAACATTTCCATTGCTTTTATCTTTTTATCAATACATATACTTGGTTGATAATTAGAGGACACAACTAACCCTATACTTTGCTTTACTTTGTTTTGTATATATATTTTGTATTGTGTGGAATTAACAAAGATTCATATGCAGGAATCTGTTGATACATTCCAAGAATCCCAATGCGACCAACAAACTTGAAAGACTACAATTTCTTTTTACTATGACCAATAAGAAAGCTCAAGGACTAAGTTGTTGGACTCATCCGTATCATCATTTTAAATTATTGTTAACAGTAAGTTTAACATTTTAAGTACAGAATAATATTTCTTTTGACATTTATAAATTACTATTTTCTGTGACAGATGTTACTTTTTCAATATTGATTGTACCCTCTTTTGTGTTTTTAAATTTTGCATACAATAATATTAAGCACACCATACCAAGACCACAATTTCAGTATCTAATAAACTTCCTACCAAGGTCAATGTTTTCAAGTGACAACGGAGAGTATTCATGTTATGTTTCACATTTTTATGTTTTGAAATATTTTGCTGCTTAATATCAAATTCAGCAGATGAGTTCTTTCTTATGCATCAAACAATTACATTTTCTGATATTCATTCAAACTAATTATTGAAAATCAATTTCATATTTTCTTTACTAAAATATTACTATGCTTGATTTCATCAAGTGGTGCGAATCTGTTTTTTACACTAACAATGTGCACATTTTTTGAAGAACAAAGTTTTTTGTTTTTAAGGTGGTGAAGGTGATCCGGGGAGTGTTTTTTTTTTTTTTTTTTTTCCAAAAAAGGTACTTTTTACGAATGGGTATCCAAGAAACATTCAGTATTTTGTCAGAAATTAAGATTTTCATTGACGACTCTCAATACTATCAGAAATGACCAATCTACACAATACAAACTAACTGTTTTGTTGGCTTTTTATTCTAACTCCAAACTAACCCATAACTACATATTGCTTTTATTTTGCAAATTTGATTTCCTTTAGTTTATATTGTGTAGCTGAATCAGAAATTGATTTAACTTTTGTCATTTGTAATTAACATGCTTTCAGCGCAATTACTATAGTGTAATCACACATGATATACCAAAATAAAAACACTTCAGATAAAGTCTTCTTACATAGAATTCAGTTTCTTACATGACATCTGATGAAGTCAGTACAAACGTTACAAACTAATACTTGAAAAACAATTTGACATTTACTGTACTACAATATCATATTTGTATAGAAGTAGAAATCTGGATACCTATTCTGATACCTAATAAAAGAAAGGACACACTAAATAGAGATTAGCTGGTTTCCCGGCATAGCCCAGGATGTAATAAAGATTGACTGAAATACATGTTCTAGCTGGTTTCTAGGCGTTGCCAGGGATGTAATATAGACACATTATGTTGTATATTACCTGTTCTCTTCTCCCTAAGGTAAAACAATTTCATATACATGCTGTAAATTACCTACGCTAGGGATAAAACATGAACAATACCAGTCCTAGGGTAGATAAAACAAATAATACATAGAGATGAAAGATTCCTCTCCCCTAAGAATAAAACATATATTCAATATCTGCTTTTGTTTTTTCATTGTTTATACGGTCCCGAGCAACGCCGGGTAGCCCTGCTAGTCTTCTATATATATAAAAGACAAAAATCTGTGAGTTTGTATGTTTGTATGTAACGCTAAAACTTTTGAAAGACACAACCAGACTTGATACATTTGGTATCATATCGAAGCCCCGTATCCCGGATGACAAATATCGAAATTTCACTTCAAACGGACGAGGAGAAAGGGGTAAACGTATCAGTTATCTCCAAGGGGGGCCCAAAAAAAACTGTCATTGTAATGCTTTTTATTACGTAATTCTTGAATGATCCAATGTAATTCATACGTAAAAAAAAAAACGTTTAGTCATGTCACGTGACGTGACGTCAACGTCCACTAATGGCGAACAATTGTAAATAACAATTTCTGTCTTCGCTACTTTTGCATTTTTCTCTCCGCCTTAGTTATATCTATTATTTAACTTTATGCCAATGTTTCCATCGTGATTACCTGGTTAAAAATATTATTTATACAAGAGTTTTAACGAAAAATGTCAGGAAAAAATGTACAGGAATAAAAAAATTCAACTTTCAAAATATTAGACGATAATAAAAATATCTTAATATTTATGTAATATAAAATAATTAGCCATTTTGTATATTACCACGTGACCTCATACCTCTTAAGCTGGAAGGGGGGGGGGAGGAGTAAAACACCGTCTCTCTCTCTCACACTTACTCTCTCTCTCTCTCTCTCACTTTCTCTATCACCCTCTTTCTATTTTTCTATTCGTTTGAAAACGCTTAGTCATGTCACGTGACGTGACGTCAACGTCCACTAACGGCGAATGCACCGCTTTTGGTTAGGAACTAACTTCAATATACACCGCTTTCTCCCCCCCCTCTCTCTCTCACACACTTTCATTTTAAAACCATTCGGTGTGTTTTTTATTTTACGTACGTATTTTACACTGCTTTCTTTTTATTTATAGAACTTATTAAAATTTATTTAACTTCTGGCAACAGTTATTTATTTAACTTATATGCTAATACTTTTTGGGTACAAATTTTTTTTTTTCAATGTTTACAGAATTTTTTTTTTTTTTTTTTAATTTTTTTTATATTTTTTAATAGCATTTTCTTTTTTTTTACATGGGAAATTATTTTTCTATTCGTTTTAAGAAAACGCTATTAAAAAATAAAAATTCGATAAATTCTGGCAACAAAGTGACTATTCGCAGCCGGCTGCGGCTATTCTAAAATGCTATTCGCAGCCGGCCGGCGGCGAAACCGGAAGTTGTCGAGATAAACGCGCTTAGACATTTTGTAAACATTGTTTTTAAAAAATAAAAAATAATACTTCTATTATGTTTTAAACGACTGTAATAGTTTATTTTGGAAGTATATTTCATAAGGAAAATAAACAACCCACTTTAAAACCAGAAATTACGAGTTTTATATATTTTATTCGCAGTTTTTTGTTGGGGGTAGTCCATTATGTCTGTAACAGTTTGTTGAAAAAGTGTAGAATTCAATTAAAAAAACAACACCGTCTTTTTTTTTTTTTAAATAAAACTAAAAAAATTTCGATGTTTGACAAACAGTCCATTATGTCTGTAACAGTTTGTTGAAAAAGTGTAGAATTCAATTAAAAAAACAACACCGTCTTTTTTTTTTTTTTAATAAAACTAATTTTAAAATTTCGATGTTCGAAAAAGAGTCCATAAAGAATAAAACAGTTAATAAATACAAAAAAAAGTCCATTAAGTTCAAATAAAGCCTGTTTGAATAAAACTTATATAAAAAAAAAACCGTCACTTCCGGCAAATGGCTTTGTAAACAACGGGTGGCATTTTAATGGCGAGTCTTTTTTTTTTTTAAATAAAACTAATTTTAAAATTTCGATGTTAGAAAAACAGTCCATAACATGTCAATATAAAAATTCTATTTTTGTTTGATAAAAAGAATAAACAGTTAATAAATACAACAAAAAAGTCCATTAAGTTCAACGAACTAAACTCTTTTATTTATAATAAAACTCTTCGACAGTTTCAATGCTTTCAAAATCCTATGTAAGTATATCGTTTTTACTGTACACAGATTCGAAAAAGTTGTCATCAAACAAATATATGACAGAGTTGAATAAATATGTTACATTGATTAAAAACACTTCTTATTAGCATTTTCTTTTTATATGACAACGTTAATGTTCATGAATATTTAAATAAAATACATTACTGCACATTTATTAATATTATCTCTCTTTTAATCACTTTTATCGACTATCAGCCAAATAACCGGGGTCTAAAATTTGGGAAATTATTTTTCTATTCATTTAAAGAATATGCTATTAAAAAAGAAAAAGTCGATAAAAGTTAGACATAAACAGTAAAAAAATAGAAGATATTATTATTAAATAACAATAATTATTAAAAATAAATATTAACATTTACAATAATAAAATGAGTTAGTATTAAACATAATTATTAAAATAAAAATGTGTTTATTATTAAAAATACATATTATTATTCAAATAAAATTGTTTTTATTATTAAAAATAAATATTAATATTTAAAGTAGAATAAAATGTGTTTATTATTATATATATTAATATTTAAAATACTATGTGTTTATTATTAAAAATAAATATTAATATTTAAAATAATATAATGTGTTTATTATTACAAATAAATATTAATATTAAAATAAAATGTGTTTATTATTAAAAATAAATATTAAGGAAGGTCAACAGGTGGAGGAAAAATAGTCAATGCAGGTCATACCACCTGACCAGCTAAAATCGCCTTTTTATATAAGGCAGACAGTCAGACTATTTGCCTTGAGGGCGGGCTAAGCCCTCCTACCCCCCCCCCAAAGCTGAGAGCTGGGGAAACTTCTCTCAGAAGGGGTATGGGAGGACAGGGAGACCTTCCCTCTTTCAACTAAGAGATAGATATCCTTTTGTATGGTTGATTGATCCCCCCCTGTCGGTACCGCTTACTCCATTCGGAAAGAGATCAACCTTACACACAAAAAAAAAAAATATGGGGACAGGGAAGCCTTCCCGGGCCCCCTTTATGGGAGGAGAAGTTCCCCGGCTCCTACCTTTTTGGGAGTGCTCAGCCCGCCCTCCAGTCAACCACAATATTTGAAGAATAAAGATATTTTTGTTTTTGTGTTTTAGGTGGTGAAGGTGATCTGGGGAGTGTTTTTTTTTTTCACAAAAAAGGTACTTTTTACGAATGGGTATCCAAGAAAATTACAGTATTTTGTCAGAAATTAAGGTTTTCATTGACCACTCTCAATACTATCAGAAATGAACAAAGTTAATTAAACAGTCTACACAATATAAACTAACTGTTTTGTTGGCTTTTTATTCTAACTCCAAACTAACCCATAACTACATTTTTCTTTTATTTTGCAAATTTGATTTCCTTTAGTTTATATTGTGTAGCTGAATCAGAAATTGATTTATCTTTTGTCATTTGTAGTTAACATGCTATCAGCGCAATTACTACAGTGTAATCACACATGATCTACCAAAATAAAAACACTTCAGATAAAGTCTTAAATAGAATTCAGTTCCTTACATGACATCTGATGAAGTCAGTACAAACGTTACAAACTAATACTTGAAAAACAATTTGACATTTACTGTACTACAATATCACATTTGTATAGAAGTAGAAATCTGGATACCTATTCTGATACCTAATAAAAGAAAGGACACTCTTTGGGGCGGATTTTGATGATAACAAGTCACTAATTAGAAATTATAATAAACATTGAAATAATTTAAGAATTTTACCAAAATAAAATTACTTGGTAATCACCCAATTTCTGCCACAAAATTTTAATTGGCAAAACTCATAAGCATAAAATATATATTTTCTAATTTCATCTTTTTTTTTTTACATAATCTGGTTTGATGTTTTCCTAAATATTCAAATCACTATATTTTGCTGCTTAATATTAAATACAGCAAATGAGTTATTTTTATGCATCAAACAATTACATTTTCTCATTCATCCAAACTAATCACTGAACATCAATTTCATATTTTCTTCACTAAAATATTACTGTGCTTGATGTCATCAAGTAGAGCGGATCATTTTTTTTTACATTTGTTTACACATTTTTTACAAATGTTTTTGAGAGTCCATACAAAGTTATAAGTGTTCAACATTTTTTTTCATTTGAATATATTCTGTCTAAGATTCTTAGCCTATGTCATTGCATACCAATTTGTTTCTTGAAAGTTTAGTTCACTGTAAAAACATCTGATACACCAAAATCCCTGATACCTGTTTCTTATAAGCGCCAAATAACTATCACTATTTCGATTTGTGTTTCATGAGAACAATTCAATATTGATACATTATAAGAAACATTTCCAGTGCTTTTCTCTTTTTAGCAATAGTTGGTTGATAATTAGAGGACACAACTAACCCTATACTATGCTTTACTTTGTTTTGTATATATATTTTGTATTGTGTGAAATTAACAAAGATTCATATGCAGGAATCTGTTGATACATTCCAAGAATCCCAATGCGACCAACAAACTTGAAAGACTACAATTTCTTTTTACTATGACCAATAAGAAAGCTCAAGGACTAAGTTGTTGGACTCATCCTGATCACCATTTTAAATTATTGTTAACAGTAAGTTTAACATTTTAAGTACAGAATAATATTCCTTTTGATATTTATAAATTACTATTTTCTGTGACAGATGTTACTTTTTCAATATTGATTGTACCCTCTTTTGTGTTTTTAAATTTTGCATACAATAATATTAAGCACACCATACCAAGACCACTATTTCAGCATCTAATAAACTGCCTACCAAGACCAATGTTTTCAAGTGACAATGGAGAGTATTCATGTTATGTTTCACATTTTTATGTTTTGAAATATTTTGCTGCTTAATATCAAATTCAGCAGATGTTTACTTTGTTTTGTGTATATACTTTATATTAGGTAGAATAAACAAAACTTAATTTCGCTACCATCATTATTTGTAGTGACATGCACTGTTAACATAAATAAAATCAATGGTGACAATCCCTGATACCTGTTTCGTATAAGCACCAAATAACTATGATAATGTGTTATTGTTGATACATTATAATAAACATTTCCATTGACTGGTCGTTTGCTTAGCTTAGGTTTACATCATTTTTTCACAATGTTTCTCTACTTGCTTTCAGCATGAGAGCAGATCATATTCTGCACATGTTTCATGCATATCACAAAAACTTATAATATTTGATCAACATTTGACTAACAATTTTACAAAAAAGACCTACCACCTTAAGGGGGGTAAAGGTAAGGCTCCCCACATAACCATAAAAGAAAGCCGCCCCCCCCCCATACAGTGGGAAAGAGCTCCCTTCCCATTCTGGGGCAGAGAAGGGGCAAGGAAAACTCTTAAACATAAATGGTCAACGGAGGGTATACACCCTGGGAAACTAAAAGTCTATATGGAATCTGCATAAATTAAAATATCCTGTTTAAGCGTATTGTATGACAGGGAGGGAAGGTCAACAGGTGGAAGAAAAATGGTCTAGGCAGAGCATACCGCCTGACAAGCTAAAATCGCCTTTTTATATACGGCAGACAATCAGACTCTGATTGCCTGGACGGCGGGCTGAGCAATGAATGTGGAAGCCGGGGAACTTCTCTCAGAAGGATGATGGGAGGCCCAGGGAGCCTTCGCTCTCCTCCTAAGAGAGGGATATCCTCTTATTCCCTTTGGAAAGAGATCAACCTTACACAAAACAAAAAATATGGGAAGAGAAGCCTTCCCGGGCCCCCCTCCCCCTTCTGGGAGGAGAAGTTCCCTGGATCCAACCTTTTTTTTGGGGGGGGGGGCCTAAGCCTGTCCTTCAGGCAACCAAATGAAAAAGAAATTTACCCATCCCACCTTTGTAGGAAGTGTGCTCAGCCCACCTTCTGAGCCACTGTGAAAGTTTCCTTCCACCAAAAGGGAAGGGAACGAGGAAGGAAAAGTCTCTGAGAATCTTCATGCAATTTCTTTGACAAAGAAACTGTTTTCACTTGATTCCACACAAAATTTTTATTGCTTTTTCATCTATTGTCTTATATTAGGATTTCTTTATGCATGTTATTTTATTTAAGAGTACTAAATAGCTTTTCAGTTTCTTGAGACTCTTTCAACTGTCTGGATTCTGCAGCAACGTTGTGGAGTGATATGTAAAACATAAATTGGTACTTTATAACAATAGGTATGTAGAATTCTAACTCGCCAGTGTTGATCGTTTCAATTATTTACAAATTCACCAGGTCCTGGATATGACCATAAACTGTATCCAAACATGGGGCTTTGTGAAGTGTGAAGCCACCATTTAATTGCTATTGCTACCAGGTCCACTCTGATCTGGAGTAGTAGTACCTGTTAGGGTCCCAATTATGAGTTAAATAGAAACCAACATTAAATAAACAAATATATTCTAGGAAAAAAAAATGTCACTAGATTGGGCATGAAATAACCTGATATAGTGTTGATATGTCATAAAACAAAATGAACCAACAAATTCACCAATCGACACAATATCAACAAATGTATCTTTCTTTTCCTTATTCTGTGCTTATTTCTTGGTACTAAGCTTATCATTAACTAACCCTGACATTTCTTTTACTTTGTTTTGTGTATATATTTTATTTTGTGTAGAATAACCAAAAAGACATTTAGCTACCACATTTGCAGCGAAATGTTAGCATACATAAAATCACTGGTGACAACCCATGATGTTTTTTCTTATGAACACGAAATAACCAACACGCTTTCCATTGGTTTTTCATGATAACAATTTAATATTGATAAATTATAATAAACATGTCCATTACTTTTCTTTTTTTATCAATAAATATACTTGGTTGATAATTAGAGAACACAATGTTTATTGTAATAAAACTTGTGATCTATAACGTCCAATTCTAAAAATTAAACTTTCCTTTCTCAATTGAAACAAACAACATACCCCACACTATGTTCCTAAAAATGAGGATTTTACTATTGCGTTTACATAATTTTTTAGCTATGTTTCTCTTACTTTCAGCATGAGATCATTTTCTACACGTGTTTCATGCATACCACACAAACATTTTACCTCTGACATTTTTAATTTTTTTCCAATTTCCTTTCACCATGAACATTATCATTAGTACAGTTTTCATTTAAAATGAAGCTGTACATGGTTACTATTACTTGGAAAGCAGATCTAAAAAAAAAAAAAAATAACTGTTTTCACTTTGAAAATTTACGATTTATAGATCTCGGATTTGGCCCTTCTTCACCTTTTATCTTACATTTGTAAATATTGTATATATAAACTTTTTTCTTATTTCTCCAATGTTATTTCATTCATGCAATTTCATAATCCACCAACATTGTATAAGATTCAATTCCATTTGACACTTGAAAACAACTTTTTATATAGTAAACAGCATTTATTTCTTTTCAGACATATTCTTATTTTATTTTATTTCCAGTACTATGTTTTATTTCATTTTGTGGACACTCATTTAACTCTCTGGGATGCTGCAGGGAACATGTAGAGTGATATATCAAACAAGAAGTGGTACTTTATGACAATAGGTATCTAGGATTTACACATACCAGTGTTGATAGTTTGAAATATTTACAGACTAACATTTTACACAATATAAACACATGTACCTTTTTTTTTCTTTTCCTTTGCTTATTTCTCGAACCTAAACTTATCATTAACTAACCCGTAACTTTGTTTACTTTGTTTTGCGTATATATTTTATATTGGGTAGAATTAACAAAACTTAATTTCGCTACCATCATTATTTTTAGTGACATGCACTGTTAACATCAATAAAATCACTGGTGACAATACTTGATACCTGTTTCGTATAAGCACCAAATAACTATCACTATTTCGATTAGCTTTTTCATGATAATATGTTCATCTTGATACATTATAATAAACATTTCCATTCACTGGTCGTTTGCTTAGCTTAGCTTTACATCATTTTTTCACAATGTTTCTCTACTTGCTTTCAGCATGAGAGCAGATCATATTCTAAACGTTTCATGCATATCACACAAACTTATAATATTTTATCAACATTTGACTAACAATTTTTTGCCAATTTCCTTCAACATTCTCATTACCATTACTACAGTTTACATTTTGTCGTTAAAATGAAGCTGTACATGTTTCCTATTACTTGGAAACCAGATTTGTAAAAATCCCATTTTTTTTTCACTCTGAGAATTTTCATTATATTTCTTTGACAAACGATTTATTTTCAATGAACTTCAGCACATGATTGTTACTGCTTTTTCCCCTTTTGTCTTATATTTGTTTTTCTTCATGCCAAATATTTTATATATCAATTTTTTGCTAATTTCTTAAATTTTATTTCTTTAATTCTTAGTCCACCAATATAGTATAAGTTTCAATTGCATTGAACGCAATGTTTTAGATAGTAAACATCAGCATATTTCACTTTTCAAGCACTTTTTCATTTTATTTCAAATACTATGTTTTATTTCATTTTGTGGACACTCATTTACCTCTCTGGGGTGCTACAAGGAACATGTAGATTGATATACCAAACATGAATTGGTGCTTTATAACAATAGGTATCTATAATTTTGCTTAATTTTCTAACCTAAACTTATCATTAACTAACCGTAAATTATGTTTTAGTTTTGTGTATATATTTTATATTGTGAAGAATAAACAAAAATTCATTTCACCACCACATTTGCACTGTTAGCATACACAAATATCACTGGTTACAATCATTGGTAGCTGTTTTTTAAAAACACCAAATAACATTCACGCTTTCCATTGGTTTTTCATGATAACAATTTAATATTGATAAATTATAATAAACATGTCCATTACATTCTCTTTTTATCAATAAATATACTTGGTTGATAATTAAAGAACACAATGTTTATTGTAATAAAACTTGTGATCTATAACATCGAATTGTATAAATTAAAGTTTCCTTTCTCAATTGAAACAAACAACATATCCCACACTAAAAATGAGGATTTTACTATTGCCTTTTAGATCATTTTTTAACAATGTTTCTCTTCTTACTTTCAGCATCAGAAAATATAATTTTCTACACGTGTTTCATGCATACCACACAAACGTATATGTGACCAACATTTTACCTCTGATACATTTTTTTCCAATTTCCTTTCACCATTGTCATTATCATTAGTACAGTTTTCGTTTTGTCTTTAAAATGAAGTTGTACATGTTTCTTAATACTTCGAAACCAAATATATCAAAAAATAATTTTTTTCACTTACAAAATTTTCATGATATTTCTTTGACAATCATATTTGTTTTTAATTGAATTCAGCATATGATTCTTACTGCTTTATCACCTTTTATCTTATATTTCTTTTTCTTCATGCCAAATATGTTAAATATCAAATTTTTGCTCATTTCTTAAATTGAATTAAAAAAATGGATTTTTTTATTCCACCAATATTGTATAAGGCTCAATTCCATTAAACACAGTGTTTTATATAGTAAACATCAGCATTTGTTTCTATTTTATTTCAAATACTGTTTCATTTCACTTTCTCGATAATCATTTACATCTTTGGGGTGCAACAGTGAACATGTAGAGTGATATATCAAACATGAATTGGAACTTTATAACAATAGGTATCTAGAATTTCCACATACCAGTGTGGATAGTTTTAAATATTTACAAACTTACAATTTACACACTATAAACAAATGTATCTTTTTTTCTTTTCTTTGCTTATTTCTCGAACCTAAACTTATCATTAACTAAACCTAAACTTTGTTTACTGCATTTTGTGTATATATTTTATAATGGGTGAAATAAACAAAACTTAATTTGGCTAATATCATTTGTAGTGGCATGCACTATTGACATATATAAAATCACAGGTGACAATCCTTGATTCCAGTTTCGTATAAGCACAAAATATCTATCATTATTTCGATTTGTTGTTCATGATAAAAATTTAATATTGATACATTGTAATAAACATTTCCATTGCTTTTATCTTTTTATCAATACATATACTTGGTTGATAATTAGAGGACACAACTAACCCTATGCTTTGCTTTACTTTGTTTTGTATATATATTTTGTATTGTGTGGAATTAACAAAGATTCATATGCAGGAATCTGTTGATACATTCCAAGAATCCCAATGCGACCAACAAACTTGAAAGACTACAATTTCTTTTTACTATGACCAATAAGAAAGCTCAAGGACTAAGTTGTTGGACTCATCCTGATCACCATTTTAAATTATTGTTAACAGTAAGTTTAACATTTTAAGTACAGAGTAATATTTCTTTTGACATTTATAAATTACTATTTTCTGTGACAGATGTTACTTTTTCAATATTGATTGTACCCTCTTTTGTGTTTTTAAATTTTGCATACAATAATATTAAGCACACCATACCAAGACCACAATTTCAGTATCTAATAAACTTCCTACCAAGGTCAATGTTTTCAAGTGACAACGGAGAGTATTCATGTTATGTTTCACATTTTTATGTTTTGAAATATTTTGCTGCTTAATATCAAATTCAGCAGATGAGTTCTTTCTTATGCATCAAACAATTACATTTTCTGATATTCATTCAAACTAATTATTGAAAATCAATTTCATATTTTCTTTACTAAAATATTACTATGCTTGATTTCATCAAGTGGTCCGAATCTGTTTTTTACACTAACAATGTGCACATTTTTTGAAGAATAAAGTTTGTTTTTTTTAAGGTGGTGAAGATGATCCGGGGAGTGTTTTTTTTTTTTTTTTCCAAAAAAGGTACTTTTTACGAATAGGTATCCAAGAAACATTCAGTATTTTGTCAGAAATTAAGATTTTCATTGACGACTCTCAATACTATCAGAAATGACCAATCTACACAATACAAACTAACTGTTTTGTTGGCTTTTTATTCTAACTCCAAACTAACCCATAACTACATATTGCTTTTATTTTTCAAATTTGATTTCCTTTAGTTTATATTGTGTAGCTGAATCAGAAATTGATTTAACTTTTGTCATTTGTAATTAACATGCTTTCAGCGCAATTACTACAGTGTAATCACACATGATATACCAAAATAAAAACACTTCAGATAAAGTCTTCTTACATAGAATTCAGTTTCTTACATGACATCTGATGAAGTCAGTACAAACGTTACAAACTAATACTTGAAAAACAATTTGACATTTACTGTACTACAATATCATATTTGTATAGAAGTAGAAATCTGGATACCTATTCTGATACCTAATAAAAGAAAGGACACTCTTTGGGGCGGATTTTGATGATAACAAGTCACTAATAATAATAAATAATAAAATAAAATTGCATGGTAATCACCCAATTTCTGCCACAAAATTTTGATTGGCAAAACTCATAAACAGAAAATATATATTTTCTAATTTCATCTTTTTTTTTTTACATAATCTGATTTGATGTTTTCCTAAATATTCAAATCACTATTTTTTTGCTGCTTAATATCAAATACAGCAAATGAGTTATTTTTTATGCATCAAACAATTACATTTTCTCATTCATCCAAACTAATCACTGAACATCAATTTCATATTTTCTTCACTAAAATATTACTGTGCTTGATGTCATCAAGTACAGCGGATCATTTTTTTTTCATTTGTTCACACATTTTTCCAATTTATATATATTTTGTCTAAGATTCCTAGCCTATGTCATTGCATACCAATCTGTTTATTAAAAGTTAAGGTTCACTGTAAACACATACGTTACACCAAAATAAAAACGCTTCAGATAATGTCTTGATATTCAATTAAGTTTCTAACATGACATCTTATGAAGTTAGTAGAAATGTTACAGACTTTTGAATCTCAAACACTTTCAATACTGTGCACTGATATTTTCTTTTTTGGAATATAAGCACATTCATGATTTTTTTTACAAACGCCAACAAATGTCACATTTTGTAGCAATGTACTGAAACAATTATAAAAATAGGTATCTAGGAAAAGGCCACTACATATGTTATAAATTCCAAATTTCCACAACCTGGCAAATACTGGTACACGCTAGCAAATTTAGATTTGCAATTACAGAATATGATTCTAATTTTTTCCTTTGCTCTTTATTCTAACACTACACTAAGTTTACTGTGTTATTTCGCTACAGTTGATATTGTGTAGAACAATAAGAAAATCATAGTGAACAATGCATTCAACAAAATTTCACACAAATTTCTAGATACCTATATCTAATAAGTTCAAAAGAAAGGACACACTTAGGGAGGTATTTTGGTGGTCAAGTCACTAAATAGAGATTAGCTGGTTTCCCGGCATAGCCCAGGATGTAATAAAGATTGACTGAAATACATGTTCTAGCTGGTTTCTAGGCGTTGCCAGGGATGTAATATAGACACATTATGTTGTATATTACCTGTTCTCTTCTCCCTAAGGTAAAACAATTTCATATACATGCTGTAAATTACCTACGCTAGGGATAAAACATGAACAATACCAGTCCTAGGGTAGATAAAACAAATAATACATAGAGATGAAAGATTCCTCTCCCCTAAGAATAAAACATATATTCAATATCTGCTTTTGTTTTTTCATTGTTTATACGGTCCCGAGCAACGCCGGGTAGCCCTGCTAGTCTTCTATATATATAAAAGACAAAAATCTGTGAGTTTGTATGTTTGTATGTAACGCTAAAACTTTTGAAAGACACAACCAGACTTGATACATTTGGTATCATATCGAAGCCCCGTATCCCGGATGACAAATATCGAAATTTCACTTCAAACGGACGAGGAGAAAGGCGTAAACGTATCAGTTATCTCCAAGGGGGGCCCAAAAAAAACTGTCATTGTAATGCTTTTTATTACGTAATTCTTGAATGATCCAATGTAATTCATACGTAAAAAAAAAAACGTTTAGTCATGTCACGTGACGTGACGTCAACGTCCACTAATGGCGAACAATTGTAAATAACAATTTCTGTCTTCGCTACTTTTGCATTTTTCTCTCCGCCTTAGTTATATCTATTATTTAACTTTATGCCAATGTTTCCATCGTAATTACCTGGTTAAAAATATTATTTATACAAGAGTTTTAACGAAAAATGTCAGGAAAAAATGTACAGGAATAAAAAAATTCAACTTTCAAAATATTAGACGATAATAAAAATATCGTAATATTTATGTAATATAAAATAATTAGCCATTTTGTATATTACCACGTGACCTCATACCTCTTAAGCTGGAAGGGGGGGGAGGAGTAAAACACCGTCTCTCTCTCTCACACTTACTCTCTCTCTCTCACTTTCTCTATCACCCTCTTTCTATTTTTCTATTCGTTTGAAAACGCTTAGTCATGTCACGTGACGTGACGTCAACGTCCACTAATGGCGAATGCACCGCTTTTGGTTAATGGCTTCATGATACACCGCTTTCTCCCCCCCCTCTCTCTCTCACACACTTTCATTTTAAAACCATTCGGTGTGTTTTTTATTTTACGTACGTATTTTACACTGCTTTCTTTTTATTTATAGAACTTATTAAAATTTATTTAACTTCTGGCAACAGTTATTTATTTAACTTATATGCTAATACTTTTTTGGGTACAAATTTTTTTTTTTCAATGTTTACAGAATTTTTTTTTTTTTTTTTTTTTAATTTTTTTTATATTTTTTAATAGCATTTTCTTTTTTTTTACATGGGAAATTATTTTTCTATTCGTTTTAAGAAAACGCTATTAAAAAATAAAAATTCGATAAATTCTGGCAACAAAGTGACTATTCGCAGCCGGCTGCGGCTATTCTAAAATGCTATTCGCAGCCGGCCGGCGGCGAAACCGGAAGTTGTCGAGATAAACGCGCTTAGACATTTTGTAAACATTGTTTTTAAAAAATAAAAAATAATACTTCTATTATGTTTTAAACGACTGTAATAGTTTATTTTGGAAGTATATTTCATAAGGAAAATAAACAACCCACTTTAAAACCAGAAATTACGAGTTTTATATATTTTATTCGCAGTTTTTTGTTGGGGGTAGTCCATTATGTCTGTAACAGTTTGTTGAAAAAGTGTAGAATTCAATTAAAAAAACAACACCGTCTTTTTTTTTTTTTTTAAATAAAACTAATTTTAAATTTCGATGTTCGAAAAAGAGTCCATAAAGAATAAAACAGTTAATAAATACAAAAAAAAGTCCATTAAGTTCAAATAAAGCCTGTTTGAATAAAACTTATATAAAAAAAAACCGTCACTTCCGGCAAATGGCTTTGTAAACAACGGGTGGCATTTTTCGAATACATCGGTAAACACTGTATGTTTTTCGAGCTGAATAAATATGTTACATTGAATAAAAACACAAAAAATATATCCAGTTGCCTTTGATAACATTTATTTGTTATATATTTGTCTTTTGACAACTTTTTTGAATCTACGTGTAGAGTAATACAAACCCAAATATTTTTTTTTTTAAACAGTAATGAATTTTCCGAACTCAATATTTTACAATTTTTTAAATTTTAAAATCTATCAAAATTTTTCTATTGATTCTATTTTTACGATATTTTCAGGGTCATTGTGAAATTTTATGTTCTTTCCAATAAATCGAAAATAATATTTTAGACTATCGTTTTTTTTTTTTTAATTCACGAACCCCCCCCCCCCCATGTACATTTTTCGAATACATCGCTAAACACTGTATGTTTTTCGAGCTGAATAAATATGTTACATTGAATAAAAACACAAAAAATATATCCAGTTGGATAGAAAAGTAACTTATCTTGCCTTTGCTAACATTTATTTGTTATATATTTGTCTTTTGACCGTCCACTAATGGCGAGTCTTTTTTTTTTATTTTTTAGTAAAAAAAAAGAAGATATTATTATTAAATAACAATAATTATTAAAAATAAATATTAACATTTACAATAATAAAATGAGTTAGTATTAAAAATAATTATTAATATTTAAAATATGTGTTCATTAATAACAATAAATATTAATATTTAATATAAAATAAAATGTGTTTATTAATGAATATAAATATTACTATTTAAAATTATAAAATGTGCTTACTATTAACAATAAATATTAATATTTAAAATAATAACATGTGTTTATTATTAAAAGTAAATATTAATATTTAAAATAAAATAACATGTGTTTATTATTAAAAATTAATATTAATATTTAAAATAAAATAAGTGTTTATTATTAAAAATAAATATTAACATTTACAATAATAAAAGGTGTTTATTATTACCAATAAGTATTAATATTAAAAATAACATAAAATGTGTTTATTATTAAAAATAAATAATAATATTTAAAATAATAAAATGTGTTCATTATTAAAAATAAATATTAATATTAAAATAAAAATGTGTTTATTATTAAAAATACATATTAATATTCAAATAAAATTGTTTTTATTATTAAAAATAAATATTAATATTTAAAGTAGAATAAAATGTGTTTATTATTATAAATAAATATTAATATTTAAAATAATATGTGTTTATTATTAAAAATAAATATTAATATTTAAAATAATATAATGTGTTTATTATTACAAATAAATATTAATATTAAAATAAAATGTGTTTATTATTAAAAATAAATATTAAGGAAGGTCAACAGGTGGAGGAAAAATAGTCAATGCAGGTCATACCACCTGACCAGCTAAAATCGCCTTTTTATATAAGGCAGACAGTCAGACTATTTGCCTTGAGGGCGTGCTAAGCCCTCCTACCCCCCCCCCCAAAGCTGAGAGCTGGGGAAACTTCTCTCAGAAGGGGTATGGGAGGACAGGGAGACCTTCCCTCTTTCAACAAAGAGATAGATATCCTTTTGTATGGTTGATTGACCCCCCCCCTGTCGGTTCCGCTTACTCCATTCGGAAAGAGATCAACCTTACACAAAAAAAAAAAAAAATATGGGGACAGGGAAGCCTTCCCGGGCCCCCTTTCTGGGAGGAGAAGTTCCCCGGCTCCTACCTTTTTGGGAGTGCTCAGCCCGCCCTCCAGTCAACCACAATATTTGAAGAATAAAGATATTTTTGTTTTTGTGTTTTAGGTGGTGAAGGTGATCTGGGGAGTGTTTTTTTTTTTCACAAAAAAGGTACTTTTTATGAATGGGTATCCAAGAAAATTACAGTATTTTGTCAGAAATTAAGGTTTTCATTGACCACTCTCAATACTATCAGAAATGAAAAAAGTTAATTAAACAGTCTACACAATATAAACTAACTGTTTTGTTGGCTTTTTATTCTAACTCCAAACTAACCCATAACTACATTTTTCTTTTATTTTGCAAATTTGATTTCCTTTAGTTTATATTGTGTAGCTGAATCAGAAATTGATTTCACTTTTGTCATTTGTAGTTAACATGCTATCAGCGCAATTACTACAGTGTAATCACACATGATCTACCAAAATAAAAACACTTCAGATAAAGTCTTAAATAGAATTCAGTTCCTTACATGACATCTGATGAAGTCAGTACAAACGTTACAAACTAATACTTGAAAAACAATTTGACATTTACTGTACTACAATATCACATTTGTATAGAAGTAGAAATCTGGATACCTATTCTGATACCTAATAAAAGAAAGGACACTCTTTGGGGCGGATTTTGATGATAACAAGTCACTAATTAGAAATTATAATAAACATTCAAATAATTTAAGAATTTTACCAAAATAAAATTACTTGGTAATCACCCAATTTCTGCCACAACATTTTAATTGGCAAAACTCATAAGCATAAAATATATATTTTCTAATTTCATCTTTTTTTTTTTACATAATCTGGTTTGATGTTTTCCTAAATATTCAAATCACTATATTTTGCTGCTTAATATTAAATACAGCAAATGAGTTATTTTTATGCATCAAACAATTACATTTTCTCATTCATCCAAACTAATCACTGAACATCAATTTCATATTTTCTTCACTAAAATATTACTGTGCTTGATGTCATCAAGTAGAGCGGATCATTTTTTTTTACATTTGTTTACACATTTTTTACAAATGTTTTTGAGAGTCCATACAAAGTTATAAGTGTTCAACATTTTTTTTCATTTGAATATATTTTGTCTAAGATTCTTAGCCTATGTCATTGCATACCAATTTGTTTCTTGAAAGTTAAGTTCACTGTAAAAACATCTGATACACCAAAATCCCTGATACCTGTTTCTTATAAGCGCCAAATAACTATCACTATTTCGATTTGTGTTTCATGAGAACAATTCAATATTGATACATTATAAGAAACATTTCCAGTGCTTTTCTCTTTTTAGCAATAGTTGGTTGATAATTAGAGGATACAACTAACCCTATACTATGCTTTACTTTGTTTTGTATATATATTTTGTATTGTGTGAAATTAACAAAGATTCATATGCAGGAATCTGTTGATACATTCCAAGAATCCCAATGCGACCAACAAACTTGAAAGACTACAATTTCTTTTTACTATGACCAATAAGAAAGCTCAAGGACTAAGTTGTTGGACTCATCCTGATCACCATTTTAAATTATTGTTAACAGTAAGTTTAACATTTTAAGTACAGAATAATATTCCTTTTGATATTTATAAATTACTATTTTCTGTGACAGATGTTACTTTTTCAATATTGATTGTACCCTCTTTTGTGTTTTTAAATTTTGCATACAATAATATTAAGCACACCATACCAAGACCACTATTTCAGCATCTAATAAACTGCCTACCAAGACCAATGTTTTCAAGTGACAATGGAGAGTATTCATGTTATGTTTCACATTTTTATGTTTTGAAATATTTTGCTGCTTAATATCAAATTCAGCAGATGTTTACTTTGTTTTGTGTATATACTTTATATTAGGTAGAATAAACAAAACTTAATTTCGCTACCATCATTATTTGTAGTGACATGCACTGTTAACATAAATAAAATCAATGGTGACAATCCCTGATACCTGTTTCGTATAAGCACCAAATAACTATGATAATGTGTTATTGTTGATACATTATAATAAACATTTCCATTGACTGGTCGTTTGCTTAGCTTAGGTTTACATCATTTTTTCACAATGTTTCTCTACTTGCTTTCAGCATGAGAGCAGATCATATTCTGCACATGTTTCATGCATATCACAAAAACTTATAATATTTGATCAACATTTGACTAACAATTTTACAAAAAAGACCTACCACCTTAAGGGGGGTAAAGGTAAGGCTCCCCACATAACCATAAAAGAAAGCCGCCCCCCCATACAGTGGGAAAGAGCTCCCTTCCCATTCTGGGGCAGAGAAGGGGCAAGGAAAACTCTTAAACATAAATGGTCAACGGAGGGTATACACCCTGGGAAACTAAAAGTCTATATGGAATCTGCATAAATTAAAATATCCTGTTTAAGCGTATTGTATGACAGGGAGGGAAGGTCAACAGGTGGAAGAAAAATGGTCTACGCAGAGCATACCGCCTGACAAGCTAAAATCGCCTTTTTATATACGGCAGACAATCAGACTCTGATTGCCTGGACGGCGGGCTGAGCAATGAATGTGGAAGCCGGGGAACTTCTCTCAGAAGGAGGATGGGAGGCCCAGGGAGCCTTCGCTCTCCTCCTAAGAGAGGGATATCCTCTTACTCCCTTTGGAAAGAGATCAACCTTACACAAAACAAAAAATATGGGAAGAGAAGCCTTCCCGGCCCCCCCCCCCTCCCCCTTCTGGGAGGAGAAGTTCCCTGGCTCCAACCTTTTTTGGGGGGGGGGGCCTAAGCCTGTCCTCCAGGCAACCAAATGAAAAAGAAATTTACCCATCCCACCTTTGTAGGAAGTGTGCTCAGCCCACCTTCTGAGCCACTGTGAAAGTTTCCTTCCACCAAAAGGGAAGGGAACGAGGAAGGAAAAGTCTCTGAGAATCTTCATGCAATTTCTTTGACAAAGAAACTGTTTTCACTTGATTCCACACAAAATTTTTATTGCTTTTTCATCTATTGTCTTATATTAGGATTTCTTTATGCATGTTATTTTATTTAAGAGTACTAAATAGCTTTTCAGTTTCTTGAGACTCTTTCAACTGTCTGGATTCTGCAGCAACGTTGTGGAGTGATATGTAAAACATAAATTGGTACTATATAACAATAGGTATGTAGAATTCTAACTCGCCAGTGTTGATCGTTTCAATTATTTACAAATTCACCAGGTCCTAGATATGACCATAAACTGTATCCAAACATGGGGCTTTGTGAAGTGTGAAGCCACCATTTAATTGCTATTGCTACCAGGTCCACTCTGATCTGGAGTAGTAGTACCTGTTAGGGTCCCAATTATGAGTTAAATAGAAACCAACATTAAATAAACAAATATATTCTAGGAAAAAAAAATGTCACTAGATTGGGCATGAAATAACCTGATATAGTGTTGATATGTCATAAAACAAAATGAACCAACAAATTCACCAATCGACACAATATCAACAAATGTATCTTTCTTTTCCTTATTCTGTGCTTATTTCTTGGTACTAAGCTTATCATTAACTAACCCTGACATTTCTTTTACTTTGTTTTGTGTATATATTTTATTTTGTGTAGAATAACCAAAAAGACATTTAGCTACCACATTTGCAGCGAAATGTTAGCATACATAAAATCACTGGTGACAACCCATGATGTTTTTTCTTATGAACACGAAATAACCAACACGCTTTCCATTGGTTTTTCATGATAACAATTTAATATTGATAAATTATAATAAACATGTCCATTACTTTTCTTTTTTTATCAATAAATATACTTGGTTGATAATTAGAGAACACAATGTTTATTGTAATAAAACTTGTGATCTATAACATCCAATTCTAAAAATTAAACTTTCCTTTCTCAATTGAAACAAACAACATACCCCACACTATGTTCCTAAAAATGAGGATTTTACTATTGCGTTTACATAATTTTTTAGCTATGTTTCTCTTACTTTCAGCATGAGATCATTTTCTACACGTGTTTCATGCATACCACACAAACATTTTACCTCTGACATTTTTAATTTTTTTCCAATTTCCTTTCACCATGAACATTATCATTAGTACAGTTTTCATTTAAAATGAAGCTGTACATGGTTACTATTACTTGGAAAGCAGATCTAAAAAAAAAAAAAATAACTGCTTTCACTTTGAAAATTTACGATTTATAGATCTCGGATTTGGCCCTTCTTCACCTTTTATCTTACATTTGTAAATATTGTATATATAAACTTTTTTCTTATTTCTCCAATGTTATTTCATTCATGCAATTTCATAATCCACCAACATTGTATAAGATTCAATTCCATTTGACACTTGAAAACAACTTTTTATATAGTAAACAGCATTTATTTCTTTTCAGACATATTCTTATTTTATTTTATTTCCAGTACTATGTTTTATTTCATTTTGTGGACACTCATTTACCTCTCTGGGATGCTGCAGGGAACATGTAGAGTGATATATCAAACAAGAAGTGGTACTTTATGACAATAGGTATCTAGGATTTACACATACCAGTGTTGATAGTTTGAAATATTTACAGACTAACATTTTACACAATATAAACACATGTACCTTTTTTTTTTCTTTTCCTTTGCTTATTTCTCGAACCTAAACTTATCATTAACTAACCCGTAACTTTGTTTACTTTGTTTTGCGTATATATTTTATATTGGGTAGAATTAACAAAACTTAATTTCGCTACCATCATTATTTTTTAGTGACATGCACTGTTAACATCAATAAAATCACTGGTGACAATACTTGATACCTGTTTCGTATAAGCACCAAATAACTATCACTATTTCGATTTGCTTTTTCATGATAATATGTTCATCTTGATACATTATAATAAACATTTCCATTCACTGGTCGTTTGCTTAGCTTAGCTTTACATCATTTTTTCACAATGTTTCTCTACTTGCTTTCAGCATGAGAGCAGATCATATTCTAAACGTTTCATGCATATCACACAAACTTATAATATTTGATCAACATTTGACTAACAATTTTTTGCCAATTTCCTTCAACATTATCATTACAATTAGTACAGTTTACATTTTGTCGTTAAAATGAAGCTGTACATGTTTCCTATTACTTGGAAACCAGATTTGTAAAAATCCCATTTTTTTTTTCACTCTGAGAATTTTCATTATATTTAATACATATTAATATTCAAATAAAATTTTCATTATATTTAATACATATTAATATTCAAATAAAATTGTTTTTATTATTAAAAATAAATATTAATATTTAAAGTAGAATAAAATGTGTTTATTATTATAAATAAATATTAATATTTAAAATAATATGTGTTTATTATTAAAAATAAATATTAATATTTAAAATAATATAATGTGTTTATTATTACAAATAAATATTAATATTAAAATAAAATGTGTTTATTATTAAAAATAAATATTAAGGAAGGTCAACAGGTGGAGGAAAAATAGTCAATGCAGGTCATACCACCTGACCAGCTAAAATCGCCTTTTTATATAAGGCAGACAGTCAGACTATTTGCCTTGAGGGCGTGCTAAGCCCTCCTACCCCCCCCCCAAAGCTGAGAGCTGGGGAAACTTCTCTCAGAAGGGGTATGGGAGGACAGGGAGACCTTCCCTCTTTCAACTAAGTGATAGATATCCTTTTGTATGGTTGATTGACCCCCCCCCTGTCGGTTCCGCTTACTCCATTCGGAAAGAGATCAACCTTACACAAAAAAAAAAAAAATATGGGGACAGGGAAGCCTTCCCGGGCCCCCTTTCTGGGAGGAGAAGTTCCCCGGCTCCTACCTTTTTGGGAGTGCTCAGCCCGCCCTCCAGTCAACCACAATATTTGAAGAATAAAGATATTTTTGTTTTTGTGTTTTAGGTGGTGAAGGTGATCTGGGGAGTGTTTTTTTTTTTCACAAAAAAGGTACTTTTTATGAATGGGTATCCAAGAAAATTACAGTATTTTGTCAGAAATTAAGGTTTTCATTGACCACTCTCAATACTATCAGAAATGAAAAAAGTTAATTAAACAGTCTACACAATATAAACTAACTGTTTTGTTGGCTTTTTATTCTAACTCCAAACTAACCCATAACTACATTTGTCTTTTATTTTGCAAATTTGATTTCCTTTAGTTTATATTGTGTAGCTGAATCAGAAATTGATTTCACTTTTGTCATTTGTAGTTAACATGCTATCAGCGCAATTACTACAGTGTAATCACACATGATCTACCAAAATAAAAACACTTCAGATAAAGTCTTAAATAGAATTCAGTTCCTTACATGACATCTGATGAAGTCAGTACAAACGTTACAAACTAATACTTGAAAAACAATTTGACATTTACTGTACTACAATATCACATTTGTATAGAAGTAGAAATCTGGATACCTATTCTGATACCTAATAAAAGAAAGGACACTCTTTGGGGCGGATTTTGATGATAACAAGTCACTAATTAGAAATTATAATAAACATTGAAATAATTTAAGAATTTTACCAAAATAAAATTACTTGGTAATCACCCAATTTCTGCCACAACATTTTAATTGGCAAAACTCATAAGCATAAAATATATATTTTCTAATTTCATCTTTTTTTTTTTACATAATCTGGTTTGATGTTTTCCTAAATATTCAAATCACTATATTTTGCTGCTTAATATTAAATACAGCAAATGAGTTATTTTTATGCATCAAACAATTACATTTTCTCATTCATCCAAACTAATCACTGAACATCAATTTCATATTTTCTTCACTAAAATATTACTGTGCTTGATGTCATCAAGTAGAGCGGATCATTTTTTTTTACATTTGTTTACACATTTTTTACAAATGTTTTTGAGAGTCCATACAAAGTTATAAGTGTTCAACATTTTTTTTCATTTGAATATATTTTGTCTAAGATTCTTAGCCTATGTCATTGCATACCAATTTGTTTCTTGAAAGTTAAGTTCACTGTAAAAACATCTGATACACCAAAATCCCTGATACCTGTTTCTTATAAGCGCCAAATAACTATCACTATTTCGATTTGTGTTTCATGAGAACAATTCAATATTGATACATTATAAGAAACATTTCCAGTGCTTTTCTCTTTTTAGCAATAGTTGGTTGATAATTAGAGGACACAACTAACCCTATACTATGCTTTACTTTGTTTTGTATATATATTTTGTATTGTGTGAAATTAACAAAGATTCATATGCAGGAATCTGTTGATACATTCCAAGAATCCCAATGCGACCAACAAACTTGAAAGACTACAATTTCTTTTTACTATGACCAATAAGAAAGCTCAAGGACTAAGTTGTTGGACTCATCCTGATCACCATTTTAAATTATTGTTAACAGTAAGTTTAACATTTTAAGTACAGAATAATATTCCTTTTGATATTTATAAATTACTATTTTCTGTGACAGATGTTACTTTTTCAATATTGATTGTACCCTCTTTTGTGTTTTTAAATTTTGCATACAATAATATTAAGCACACCATACCAAGACCACTATTTCAGCATCTAATAAACTGCCTACCAAGACCAATGTTTTCAAGTGACAATGGAGAGTATTCATGTTATGTTTCACATTTTTATGTTTTGAAATATTTTGCTGCTTAATATCAAATTCAGCAGATGTTTACTTTGTTTTGTGTATATACTTTATATTAGGTAGAATAAACAAAACTTAATTTCGCTACCATCATTATTTGTAGTGACATGCACTGTTAACATAAATAAAATCAATGGTGACAATCCCTGATACCTGTTTCGTATAAGCACCAAATAACTATGATAATGTGTTATTGTTGATACATTATAATAAACATTTCCATTGACTGGTCGTTTGCTTAGCTTAGGTTTACATCATTTTTTCACAATGTTTCTCTACTTGCTTTCAGCATGAGAGCAGATCATATTCTGCACATGTTTCATGCATATCACAAAAACTTATAATATTTGATCAACATTTGACTAACAATTTTACAAAAAAGACCTACCACCTTAAGGGGGGTAAAGGTAAGGCTCCCCACATAACCATAAAAGAAAGCCGCCCCCCCCCATACAGTGGGAAAGAGCTCCCTTCCCATTCTGGGGCAGAGAAGGGGCAAGGAAAACTCTTAAACATAAATGGTCAACGGAGGGTATACACCCTGGGAAACTAAAAGTCTATATGGAATCTGCATAAATTAAAATATCCTGTTTAAGCGTATTGTATGACAGGGAGGGAAGGTCAACAGGTGGAAGAAAAATGGTCTAGGCAGAGCATACCGCCTGACAAGCTAAAATCGCCTTTTTATATACGGCAGACAATCAGACTCTGATTGCCTGGACGGCGGGCTGAGCAATGAATGTGGAAGCCGGGGAACTTCTCTCAGAAGGAGGATGGGAGGCCCAGGGAGCCTTCGCTCTTCTCCTAAGAGAGGGATATCCTCTTACTCCCTTTGGAAAGAGATCAACCTTACACAAAACAAAAAATATGGGAAGAGAAGCCTTCCCGGGCCCCCCCCTCCCCCTTCTGGGAGGAGAAGTTCCCTGGCTCCAACCTTTTTTTTTGGGGGGGGGGCCTAAGCCTGTCCTCCAGGCAACCAAATGAAAAAGAAATTTACCCATCCCACCTTTGTAGGAAGTGTGCTCAGCCCACCTTCTGAGCCACTGTGAAAGTTTCCTTCCACCAAAAGGGAAGGGAACGAGGAAGGAAAAGTCTCTGAGAATCTTCATGCAATTTCTTTGACAAAGAAACTGTTTTCACTTGATTCCACACAAAATTTTTATTGCTTTTTCATCTATTGTCTTATATTAGGATTTCTTTATGCATGTTATTTTATTTAAGAGTACTAAATAGCTTTTCAGTTTCTTGAGACTCTTTCAACTGTCTGGATTCTGCAGCAACGTTGTGGAGTGATATGTAAAACATAAATTGGTACTATATAACAATAGGTATGTAGAATTCTAACTCGCCAGTGTTGATCGTTTCAATTATTTACAAATTCACCAGGTCCTAGATATGACCATAAACTGTATCCAAACATGGGGCTTTGTGAAGTGTGAAGCCACCATTTAATTGCTATTGCTACCAGGTCCACTCTGATCTGGAGTAGTAGTACCTGTTAGGGTCCCAATTATGAGTTAAATAGAAACCAACATTAAATAAACAAATATATTCTAGGAAAAAAAAATGTCACTAGATTGGGCATGAAATAACCTGATATAGTGTTGATATGTCATAAAACAAAATGAACCAACAAATTCACCAATCGACACAATATCAACAAATGTATCTTTCTTTTCCTTATTCTGTGCTTATTTCTTGGTACTAAGCTTATCATTAACTAACCCTGACATTTCTTTTACTTTGTTTTGTGTATATATTTTATTTTGTGTAGAATAACCAAAAAGACATTTAGCTACCACATTTGCAGCGAAATGTTAGCATACATAAAATCACTGGTGACAACCCATGATGTTTTTTCTTATGAACACGAAATAACCAACACGCTTTCCATTGGTTTTTCATGATAACAATTTAATATTGATAAATTATAATAAACATGTCCATTACTTTTCTTTTTTTATCAATAAATATACTTGGTTGATAATTAGAGAACACAATGTTTATTGTAATAAAACTTGTGATCTATAACATCCAATTCTAAAAATTAAACTTTCCTTTCTCAATTGAAACAAACAACATACCCCACACTATGTTCCTAAAAATGAGGATTTTACTATTGCGTTTACATAATTTTTTAGCTATGTTTCTCTTACTTTCAGCATGAGATCATTTTCTACACGTGTTTCATGCATACCACACAAACATTTTACCTCTGACATTTTTAATTTTTTTCCAATTTCCTTTCACCATGAACATTATCATTAGTACAGTTTTCATTTAAAATGAAGCTGTACATGGTTACTATTACTTGGAAAGCAGATCTAAAAAAAAAAAAAATAACTGTTTTCACTTTGAAAATTTACGATTTATAGATCTCGGATTTGGCCCTTCTTCACCTTTTATCTTACATTTGTAAATATTGTATATATAAACTTTTTTCTTATTTCTCCAATGTTATTTCATTCATGCAATTTCATAATCCACCAACATTGTATAAGATTCAATTCCATTTGACACTTGAAAACAACTTTTTATATAGTAAACAGCATTTATTTCTTTTCAGACATATTCTTATTTTATTTTATTTCCAGTACTATGTTTTATTTCATTTTGTGGACACTCATTTACCTCTCTGGGATGCTGCAGGGAACATGTAGAGTGATATATCAAACAAGAAGTGGTACTTTATGACAATAGGTATCTAGGATTTACACATACCAGTGTTGATAGTTTGAAATATTTACAGACTAACATTTTACACAATATAAACACATGTACCTTTTTTTTTTCTTTTCCTTTGCTTATTTCTCGAACCTAAACTTATCATTAACTAACCCGTAACTTTGTTTACTTTGTTTTGCGTATATATTTTATATTGGGTAGAATTAACAAAACTTAATTTCGCTACCATCATTATTTTTTAGTGACATGCACTGTTAACATCAATAAAATCACTGGTGACAATACTTGATACCTGTTTTGTATAAGCACCAAATAACTATCACTATTTCGATTTGCTTTTTCATGATAATATGTTCATCTTGATACATTATAATAAACATTTCCATTCACTGGTCGTTTGCTTAGCTTAGCTTTACATCATTTTTTCACAATGTTTCTCTACTTGCTTTCAGCATGAGAGCAGATCATATTCTAAACGTTTCATGCATATCACACAAACTTATAATATTTGATCAACATTTGACTAACAATTTTTTGCCAATTTCCTTCAACATTCTCATTACAATTAGTACAGTTTACATTTTGTCGTTAAAATGAAGCTGTACATGTTTCCTATTACTTGGAAACCAGATTTGTAAAAATCCCATTTTTTTTTTCACTCTGAGAATTTTCATTATATTTCTTTGACCCACGATTTGTTTTCAATGGACTTGATAAGTGCTAATATAGAGAGAAGAGAAACAGGGTGAGAGAGAGGCAGAAGAGAAAGTTGTTCCATCCTCTTTCCCAAATTTGACTACTGTGCGCGTTTGAACTCTCATCCTCGAGTTGCCTATTAGCCTTGATAAGTGCTAATATAGATAGAAATACCTATTCTGATACCTAATAAAAGAAAGGACACTCTTTGGGGCGGATTTTGATGATAACAAGTCACTAATTAGAAATTATAATAAACATTCAAATAATTTAAGAATTTTAACAAAAATAAAATTACATGGTAATCACCCAATTTCTGCCACAAAATTTTGATTGGCAAAACTCATAAACAGAAAATATATATTTTCTAATTTCATCTTTTTTTTTTTTTTTTTTTTTTTTTTTTTTTTTTTACATAATCTGGTTTGATGTTTTCCTAAATATTAACATCACTATATTTTGCTGCTTAATATCAAATACAGCAAATGAGTTATTTTTTATGCATCAAACAATTACATTTTCTCATTCATCCAAACTAATCACTGAACATCAATTTCATAGTTTCTTCGCTAAAATATTACTGTGCTTGATGTCATCAAGTGGAGCAGATCATTTTTTTTTTCATTTGTTCACACATTTTTCCAATTTATATATATTTTGTCTAAGTAAATATTAATATTTAAAATAATATGTGTTTATTATTAAAAATAAATATTAATATTTAAAATAATATAATGTGTTTATTATTACAAATAAATATTAATATTAAAATAAAATGTGTTTATTATTAAAAATAAATATTAAGGAAGGTCAACAGGTGGAGGAAAAATAGTCAATGCAGGTCATACCACCTGACCAGCTAAAATCGCCTTTTTATATAAGGCAGACAGTCAGACTATTTGCCTTGAGGGCGTGCTAAGCCCTCCTACCCCCCCCCCAAAGCTGAGAGCTGGGGAAACTTCTCTCAGAAGGGGTATGGGAGGACAGGGAGACCTTCCCTCTTTCAACTAAGTGATAGATATCCTTTTGTATGGTTGATTGACCCCCCCCCCTGTCGGTTCCGCTTACTCCATTCGGAAAGAGATCAACCTTACACAAAAAAAAAAAAAATATGGGGACAGGGAAGCCTTCCCGGGCCCCCTTTCTGGGAGGAGAAGTTCCCCGGCTCCTACCTTTTTGGGAGTGCTCAGCCCGCCCTCCAGTCAACCACAATATTTGAAGAATAAAGATATTTTTGTTTTTGTGTTTTAGGTGGTGAAGGTGATCTGGGGAGTGTTTTTTTTTTTCACAAAAAAGGTACTTTTTATGAATGGGTATCCAAGAAAATTACAGTATTTTGTCAGAAATTAAGGTTTTCATTGACCACTCTCAATACTATCAGAAATGAAAAAAGTTAATTAAACAGTCTACACAATATAAACTAACTGTTTTGTTGGCTTTTTATTCTAACTCCAAACTAACCCATAACTACATTTTTCTTTTATTTTGCAAATTTGATTTCCTTTAGTTTATATTGTGTAGCTGAATCAGAAATTGATTTCACTTTTGTCATTTGTAGTTAACATGCTATCAGCGCAATTACTACAGTGTAATCACACATGATCTACCAAAATAAAAACACTTCAGATAAAGTCTTAAATAGAATTCAGTTCCTTACATGACATCTGATGAAGTCAGTACAAACGTTACAAACTAATACTTGAAAAACAATTTGACATTTACTGTACTACAATATCACATTTGTATAGAAGTAGAAATCTGGATACCTATTCTGATACCTAATAAAAGAAAGGACACTCTTTGGGGCGGATTTTGATGATAACAAGTCACTAATTAGAAATTATAATAAACATTGAAATAATTTAAGAATTTTACCAAAATAAAATTACTTGGTAATCACCCAATTTCTGCCACAACATTTTAATTGGCAAAACTCATAAGCATAAAATATATATTTTCTAATTTCATCTTTTTTTTTTTTACATAATCTGGTTTGATGTTTTCCTAAATATTCAAATCACTATATTTTGCTGCTTAATATTAAATACAGCAAATGAGTTATTTTTATGCATCAAACAATTACATTTTCTCATTCATCCAAACTAATCACTGAACATCAATTTCATATTTTCTTCACTAAAATATTACTGTGCTTGATGTCATCAAGTAGAGCGGATCATTTTTTTTTACATTTGTTTACACATTTTTTACAAATGTTTTTGAGAGTCCATACAAAGTTATAAGTGTTCAACATTTTTTTTCATTTGAATATATTTTGTCTAAGATTCTTAGCCTATGTCATTGCATACCAATTTGTTTCTTGAAAGTTAAGTTCACTGTAAAAACATCTGATACACCAAAATCCCTGATACCTGTTATTGATAGTTATTTGGCGCTTATAAGAATAAGCGCCAAATAACTATCACTATTTCGATTTGTGTTTCATGAGAACAATTCAATATTGATACATTATAAGAAACATTTCCAGTGCTTTTCTCTTTTTAGCAATAGTTGGTTGATAATTAGAGGACACAACTAACCCTATACTATGCTTTACTTTGTTTTGTATATATATTTTGTATTGTGTGAAATTAACAAAGATTCATATGCAGGAATCTGTTGATACATTCCAAGAATCCCAATGCGACCAACAAACTTGAAAGACTACAATTTCTTTTTACTATGACCAATAAGAAAGCTCAAGGACTAAGTTGTTGGACTCATCCTGATCACCATTTTAAATTATTGTTAACAGTAAGTTTAACATTTTAAGTACAGAATAATATTCCTTTTGATATTTATAAATTACTATTTTCTGTGACAGATGTTACTTTTTCAATATTGATTGTACCCTCTTTTGTGTTTTTAAATTTTGCATACAATAATATTAAGCACACCATACCAAGACCACTATTTCAGCATCTAATAAACTGCCTACCAAGACCAATGTTTTCAAGTGACAATGGAGAGTATTCATGTTATGTTTCACATTTTTATGTTTTGAAATATTTTGCTGCTTAATATCAAATTCAGCAGATGTTTACTTTGTTTTGTGTATATACTTTATATTAGGTAGAATAAACAAAACTTAATTTCGCTACCATCATTATTTGTAGTGACATGCACTGTTAACATAAATAAAATCAATGGTGACAATCCCTGATACCTGTTTCGTATAAGCACCAAATAACTATGATAATGTGTTATTGTTGATACATTATAATAAACATTTCCATTGACTGGTCGTTTGCTTAGCTTAGGTTTACATCATTTTTTCACAATGTTTCTCTACTTGCTTTCAGCATGAGAGCAGATCATATTCTGCACATGTTTCATGCATATCACAAAAACTTATAATATTTGATCAACATTTGACTAACAATTTTACAAAAAAGACCTACCACCTTAAGGGGGGTAAAGGTAAGGCTCCCCACATAACCATAAAAGAAAGCCGCCCCCCCCATACAGTGGGAAAGAGCTCCCTTCCCATTCTGGGGCAGAGAAGGGGCAAGGAAAACTCTTAAACATAAATGGTCAACGGAGGGTATACACCCTGGGAAACTAAAAGTCTATATGGAATCTGCATAAATTAAAATATCCTGTTTAAGCGTATTGTATGACAGGGAGGGAAGGTCAACAGGTGGAAGAAAAATGGTCTACGCAGAGCATACCGCCTGACAAGCTAAAATCGCCTTTTTATATACGGCAGACAATCAGACTCTGATTGCCTGGACGGCGGGCTGAGCAATGAATGTGGAAGCCGGGGAACTTCTCTCAGAAGGAGGATGGGAGGCCCAGGGAGCCTTCGCTCTCCTCCTAAGAGAGGGATATCCTCTTACTCCCTTTGGAAAGAGATCAACCTTACACAAAACAAAAAATATGGGAAGAGAAGCCTTCCCGGGCCCCCCCCTCCCCCTTCTGGGAGGAGAAGTTCCCTGGCTCCAACCTTTTTTTTTGGGGGGGGGGGGCCTAAGCCTGTCCTCCAGGCAACCAAATGAAAAAGAAATTTACCCATCCCACCTTTGTAGGAAGTGTGCTCAGCCCACCTTCTGAGCCACTGTGAAAGTTTCCTTCCACCAAAAGGGAAGGGAACGAGGAAGGAAAAGTCTCTGAGAATCTTCATGCAATTTCTTTGACAAAGAAACTGTTTTCACTTGATTCCACACAAAATTTTTATTGCTTTTTCATCTATTGTCTTATATTAGGATTTCTTTATGCATGTTATTTTATTTAAGAGTACTAAATAGCTTTTCAGTTTCTTGAGACTCTTTCAACTGTCTGGATTCTGCAGCAACGTTGTGGAGTGATATGTAAAACATAAATTGGTACTATATAACAATAGGTATGTAGAATTCTAACTCGCCAGTGTTGATCGTTTCAATTATTTACAAATTCACCAGGTCCTAGATATGACCATAAACTGTATCCAAACATGGGGCTTTGTGAAGTGTGAAGCCACCATTTAATTGCTATTGCTACCAGGTCCACTCTGATCTGGAGTAGTAGTACCTGTTAGGGTCCCAATTATGAGTTAAATAGAAACCAACATTAAATAAACAAATATATTCTAGGAAAAAAAAATGTCACTAGATTGGGCATGAAATAACCTGATATAGTGTTGATATGTCATAAAACAAAATGAACCAACAAATTCACCAATCGACACAATATCAACAAATGTATCTTTCTTTTCCTTATTCTGTGCTTATTTCTTGGTACTAAGCTTATCATTAACTAACCCTGACATTTCTTTTACTTTGTTTTGTGTATATATTTTATTTTGTGTAGAATAACCAAAAAGACATTTAGCTACCACATTTGCAGCGAAATGTTAGCATACATAAAATCACTGGTGACAACCCATGATGTTTTTTCTTATGAACACGAAATAACCAACACGCTTTCCATTGGTTTTTCATGATAACAATTTAATATTGATAAATTATAATAAACATGTCCATTACTTTTCTTTTTTTATCAATAAATATACTTGGTTGATAATTAGAGAACACAATGTTTATTGTAATAAAACTTGTGATCTATAACATCCAATTCTAAAAATTAAACTTTCCTTTCTCAATTGAAACAAACAACATACCCCACACTATGTTCCTAAAAATGAGGATTTTACTATTGCGTTTACATAATTTTTTAGCTATGTTTCTCTTACTTTCAGCATGAGATCATTTTCTACACGTGTTTCATGCATACCACACAAACATTTTACCTCTGACATTTTTAATTTTTTTCCAATTTCCTTTCACCATGAACATTATCATTAGTACAGTTTTCATTTAAAATGAAGCTGTACATGGTTACTATTACTTGGAAAGCAGATCTAAAAAAAAAAAAAATAACTGTTTTCACTTTGAAAATTTACGATTTATAGAT
Source organism: Euprymna scolopes (assembly GCF_053919585.1). Taxonomy (NCBI): domain Eukaryota; kingdom Metazoa; phylum Mollusca; class Cephalopoda; order Sepiida; family Sepiolidae; genus Euprymna; species Euprymna scolopes. The sequence goes on from NC_136490.1 coordinate 79,207,882, forward strand.
CTCGGATTTGGCCCTTCTTCACCTTTTATCTTACATTTGTAAATATTGTATATATAAACTTTTTTCTTATTTCTCCAATGTTATTTCATTCATGCAATTTCATAATCCACCAACATTGTATAAGATTCAATTCCATTTGACACTTGAAAACAACTTTTTATATAGTAAACAGCATTTATTTCTTTTCAGACATATTCTTATTTTATTTTATTTCCAGTACTATGTTTTATTTCATTTTGTGGACACTCATTTAACTCTCTGGGATGCTGCAGGGAACATGTAGAGTGATATATCAAACAAGAAGTGGTACTTTATGACAATAGGTATCTAGGATTTACACATACCAGTGTTGATAGTTTGAAATATTTACAGACTAACATTTTACACAATATAAACACATGTACTTTTTTTTTTCTTTTCCTTTGCTTATTTCTCGAACCTAAACTTATCATTAACTAACCCGTAACTTTGTTTACTTTGTTTTGCGTATATATTTTATATTGGGTAGAATTAACAAAACTTAATTTCGCTACCATCATTATTTTTTAGTGACATGCACTGTTAACATCAATAAAATCACTGGTGACAATACTTGATACCTGTTTCGTATAAGCACCAAATAACTATCACTATTTCGATTTGCTTTTTCATGATAATATGTTCATCTTGATACATTATAATAAACATTTCCATTCACTGGTCGTTTGCTTAGCTTAGCTTTACATCATTTTTTCACAATGTTTCTCTACTTGCTTTCAGCATGAGAGCAGATCATATTCTAAACGTTTCATGCATATCACACAAACTTATAATATTTGATCAACATTTGACTAACAATTTTTTGCCAATTTCCTTCAACATTCTCATTACAATTAGTACAGTTTACATTTTGTCGTTAAAATGAAGCTGTACATGTTTCCTATTACTTGGAAACCAGATTTGTAAAAATCCCATTTTTTTTTTCACTCTGAGAATTTTCATTATATTTAATACATATTAATATTCAAATAAAATTTTCATTATATTTAATACATATTAATATTCAAATAAAATTGTTTTTATTATTAAAAATAAATATTAATATTTAAAGTAGAATAAAATGTGTTTATTATTATAAATAAATATTAATATTTAAAATAATATATGTTTATTATTAAAAATAAATATTAATATTTAAAATAATATAATGTGTTTATTATTACAAATAAATATTAATATTAAAATAAAATGTGTTTATTATTAAAAATAAATATTAAGGAAGGTCAACAGGTGGAGGAAAAATAGTCAATGCAGGTCATACCATCTGACCAGCTAAAATCGCCTTTTTATATAAGGCAGACAGTCAGACTATATTCCTTGAGGGCGGGCTAAGCCCTCCTACCCCCCCCCCAAAGCTGAGAGCTGGGGAAACTTCTCTCAGAAGGGGTATGGGAGGACAGGGAGACCTTCCCTCTTTCAACTAAGAGATAGATATCCTTTTGTATGGTTGATTGACCCCCCCCCCTGTCGGTTCCGCTTACTCCATTCGGAAAGAGATCAACCTTACACAAAAAAAAAAAAAAATATGGGGACAGGGAAGCCTTCCCGGGCCCCCTTTCTGGGAGGAGAAGTTCCCCGGCTCCTACCTTTTTGGGAGTGCTCAGCCCGCCCTCCAGTCAACCACAATATTTGAAGAATAAAGATATTTTTTGTTTTTGTGTTTTAGGTGGTGAAGGTGATCTGGGGAGTGTTTTTTTTTTTCACAAAAAAGGTACTTTTTACGAATGGGTATCCAAGAAAATTACAGTATTTTGTCAGAAATTAAGGTTTTCATTGACCACTCTCAATACTATCAGAAATGAACAAAGTTAATTAAACAGTCTACACAATATAAACTAACTGTTTTGTTGGCTTTTTATTCTAACTCCAAACTAACCCATAACTACATTTTTCTTTTATTTTGCAAATTTGATTTCCTTTAGTTTATATTGTGTAGCTGAATCAGAAATTGATTTATCTTTTGTCATTTGTAGTTAACATGCTATCAGCGCAATTACTACAGTGTAATCACACATGATCTACCAAAATAAAAACACTTCAGATAAAGTCTTAAATAGAATTCAGTTCCTTACATGACATCTGATGAAGTCAGTACAAACGTTACAAACTAATACTTGAAAAACAATTTGACAGTTACTGTACTACAATATCGCATTTGTATAGAAGTAGAAATCTGGATACCTATTCTGATACCTAATAAAAGAAAGGACACTCTTTGGGGCGGATTTTGATGATAACAAGTCACTAATTAGAAATTATAATAAACATTGAAATAATTTAAGAATTTTACCAAAATAAAATTACTTGGTAATCACCCAATTTCTGCCACAAAATTTTAATTGGCAAAACTCATAAGCATAAAATATATATTTTCTAATTTCATCTTTTTTTTTTTTACATAATCTGGTTTGATGTTTTCCTAAATATTCAAATCACTATATTTTGCTGCTTAATATTAAATACAGCAAATGAGTTATTTTTATGCATCAAACAATTACATTTTCTCATTCATCCAAACTAATCACTGAACATCAATTTCATATTTTCTTCACCAAAATATTACTGTGCTTGATGTCATCAAGTAGAGCGGATCATTTTTTTTTACATTTGTTTACACATTTTTTACAAATGTTTTTGAGAGTCCATACAAAGTTATAAGTGTTCAACATTTTTTTTCATTTGAATATATTTTGTCTAAGATTCTTAGCCTATGTCATTGCATACCAATTTGTTTCTTGAAAGTTAAGTTCACTGTAAAAACATCTGATACACCAAAATCCCTGATACCTGTTTCTTATAAGCGCCAAATAACTATCACTATTTCGATTTGTGTTTCATGAGAACAATTCAATATTGATACATTATAAGAAACATTTCCAGTGCTTTTCTCTTTTTAGCAATAGTTGGTTGATAATTAGAGGACACAACTAACCCTATACTATGCTTTACTTTGTTTTGTATATATATTTTGTATTGTGTGAAATTAACAAAGATTCATATGCAGGAATCTGTTGATACATTCCAAGAATCCCAATGCGACCAACAAACTTGAAAGACTACAATTTCTTTTTACTATGACCAATAAGAAAGCTCAAGGACTAAGTTGTTGGACTCATCCTGATCACCATTTTAAATTATTGTTAACAGTAAGTTTAACATTTTAAGTACAGAATAATATTCCTTTTGATATTTATAAATTACTATTTTCTGTGACAGATGTTACTTTTTTTTTTTTTGATTGTACCCTCTTTTGTGTTTTTTAATTTTGCATACAATAATATTAAGCACACGATACCAAGACCACTATTTCAGCATCTAATAAACTGCCTACCAAGACCAATGTTTTCAAGTGACAATGGAGAGTATTCATGTTATGTTTCACATTTTTATGTTTTGAAATATTTTGCTGCTTAATATCAAATTCAGCAGATGTTTACTTTGTTTTGTGTATATACTTTATATTAGGTAGAATAAACAAAACTTAATTTCGCTACCATCATTATTTGTAGTGACATGCACTGTTAACATAAATAAAATCAATGGTGACAATCCCTGATACCTGTTTCGTATAAGCACCAAATAACTATGATAATGTGTTATTGTTGATACATTATAATAAACATTTCCATTGACTGGTCGTTTGCTTAGCTTAGGTTTACATCATTTTTTCACAATGTTTCTCTACTTGCTTTCAGCATGAGAGCAGATCATATTCTGCACATGTTTCATGCATATCACAAAAACTTATAATATTTGATCAACATTTGACTAACAATTTTATAAAAAAGACCTACCACCTTAAGGGGGGTAAAGGTAAGGCTCCCCACATAACCATAAAAGAAAGCCGCCCCCCTCATACAGTGGGAAAGAGCTCCCTTCCCATTCTGGGGCAGAGAAGGGACAAGGAAAACTCTTAAACATAAATGGTCAACGGACGGTATACACCCTGGGAAACTAAAAGTCTATATGGAATCTGCATAAATTAAAATATCCTGTTTAAGCGTATTGTATGACAGGGAGGGAAGGTCAACAGGTGGAAGAAAAATGGTCTACGCAGAGCATACCGCCTGACAAGCTAAAATCGCCTTTTTATATACGGCAGACAATCAGACTCTGATTGCCTGGACGGCGGGCTGAGCAATGAATGTGGAAGCCGGGGAACTTCTCTCAGAAGGAGGATGGGAGGCCCAGGGAGCCTTCGCTCTCCTCCTAAGAGAGGGATATCCTCTTACTCCCTTTGGAAAGAGATCAACCTTACACAAAACAAAAAATATGGGAAGAGAAGCCTTCCCGGGCCCCCCTCCCCCTTCTGGGAGGAGAAGTTCCCTGGCTCCAACCTTTTTTTTTGGGGGGGGGGCCTAAGCCTGTCCTCCAGGCAACCAAATGAAAAAGAAATTTACCCATCCCACCTTTGTAGGAAGTGTGCTCAGCCCACCTTCTGAGCCACTGTGAAAGTTTCCTTCCACCAAAAGGGAAGGGAACGAGGAAGGAAAAGTCTCTGAGAATCTTCATGCAATTTCTTTGACAAAGAAACTGTTTTCACTTGATTCCACACAAAATTTTTATTGCTTTTTCATCTATTGTCTTATATTAGGATTTCTTTATGCATGTTATTTTATTTAAGAGTACTAAATAGCTTTTCAGTTTCTTGAGAGACTTTCAACTGTCTGGATTCTGCAGCAACGTTGTGGAGTGATATGTAAAACATAAATTGGTACTTTATAACAATAGGTATGCAGAATTCTAACTCGCCAGTGTTGATCGTTTCAATTATTTACAAATTCACCAGGTCCTGGATATGACCATAAACTGTATCCAAACATGGGGCTTTGTGAAGTGTGAAGCCACCATTTAATTGCTATTGCTACCAGGTCCACTCTGATCTGGAGTAGTAGTACCTGTTAGGGTCCCAATTATGAGTTAAATAGAAACCAACATTAAATAAACAAATATATTCTAGGAAAAAAAAATGTCACTAGATTGGGCATGAAATAACCTGATATAGTGTTGATATGTCATAAAACAAAATGAACCAACAAATTCACCAATCGACACAATATCAACAAATGTATCTTTCTTTTCCTTATTCTGTGCTTATTTCTTGGTACTAAGCTTATCATTAACTAACCCTGACATTTCTTTTACTTTGTTTTGTGTATATATTTTATTTTGTGTAGAATAACCAAAAAGACATTTAGCTACCACATTTGCAGCGAAATGTTAGCATACATAAAATCACTGGTGACAACCCATGATGTTTTTTCTTATGAACACGAAATAACCAACACGCTTTCCATTGGTTTTTCATGATAACAATTTAATATTGATAAATTATAATAAACATGTCCATTACTTTTCTTTTTTTATCAATAAATATACTTGGTTGATAATTAGAGAACACAATGTTTATTGTAATAAAACTTGTGATCTATAACATCCAATTCTAAAAATTAAACTTTCCTTTCTCAATTGAAACAAACAACATACCCCACACTATGTTCCTAAAAATGAGGATTTTACTATTGCGTTTACATAATTTTTTAGCTATGTTTCTCTTACTTTCAGCATGAGATCATTTTCTACACGTGTTTCATGCATACCACACAAACATTTTACCTCTGACATTTTTAATTTTTTTCCAATTTCCTTTCACCATGAACATTATCATTAGTACAGTTTTCATTTAAAATGAAGCTGTACATGGTTACTATTACTTGGAAAGCAGATCTAAAAAAAAAAAAAAATAACTGTTTTCACTTTGAAAATTTACGATTTATAGATCTCGGATTTGGCCCTTCTTCACCTTTTATCTTACATTTGTAAATATTGTATATATAAACTTTTTTCTTATTTCTCCAATGTTATTTCATTCATGCAATTTCATAATCCACCAACATTGTATAAGATTCAATTCCATTTGACACTTGAAAACAACTTTTTATATAGTAAACAGCATTTATTTCTTTTCAGACATATTCTTATTTTATTTTATTTCCAGTACTATGTTTTATTTCATTTTGTGGACACTCATTTACCTCTCTGGGATGCTGCAGGGAACATGTAGAGTGATATATCAAACAAGAAGTGGTACTTTATGACAATAGGTATCTAGGATCTAGATACCTATTGTCATAAAGTACCACTTCTTGTTTGATATATCACTCTACATGTTCCCTGCAGCATCCCAGTGTTGATAGTTTGAAATATTTACAGACTAACATTTTACACAATATAAACACATGTACTTTTTTTTTTCTTTTCCTTTGCTTATTTCTCGAACCTAAACTTATCATTAACTAACCCGTAACTTTGTTTACTTTGTTTTGCGTATATATTTTATATTGGGTAGAATTAACAAAACTTAATTTCGCTACCATCATTATTTTTAGTGACATGCACTGTTAACATCAATAAAATCACTGGTGACAATACTTGATACCTGTTTCGTATAAGCACCAAATAACTATCACTATTTCGATTTGCTTTTTCATGATAATATGTTCATCTTGATACATTATAATAAACATTTCCATTCACTGGTCGTTTGCTTAGCTTAGCTTTACATCATTTTTTCACAATGTTTCTCTACTTGCTTTCAGCATGAGAGCAGATCATATTCTAAACGTTTCATACATATCACACAAACTTATAATATTTGATCAACATTTGACTAACAATTTTTTGCCAATTTCCTTCAACATTCTCATTACCATTACTACAGTTTACATTTTGTCGTTAAAATGAAGCTGTACATGTTTCCTATTACTTGGAAACCAGATTTGTAAAAATCCCATTTTTTTTTCACTCTGAGAATTTTCATTATATTTCTTTGACAAACGATTTATTTTCAATGAACTTCAGCACATGATTGTTACTGCTTTTTCCCCTTTTGTCTTATATTTGTTTTTCTTCAAGCCAAATATTTTATATATCAATTTTTTGCTAATTTCTTAAATTTTATTTCTTTAATTCTTAGTCCACCAATATAGTATAAGTTTCAATTGCATTGAACGCAATGTTTTAGATAGTAAACATCAGCATATTTCACTTTTCAAGCACTTTTTCATTTTATTTCAAATACTATGTTTTATTTCATTTTGTTGACACTCATTTACCTCTCTGGGGTGCTACAAGGAACATGTAGATTGATATACCAAACATGAATTGGTGCTTTATAACAATAGGTATCTATAATTTTGCTTAATTCTCTAACCTAAACTTATCATTAACTAACCGTAAATTATGTTTTAGTTTTGTGTATATATTTTATATTGTGAAGAATAAACAAAAATTCATTTCACCACCACATTTGCACTGTTAGCATACACAAATATCACTGGTTACAATCATTGGTAGCTGTTTTTTAAAAACACCAAATAACATTCACGCTTTCCATTGGTTTTTCATGATAACAATTTAATATTGATAAATTATAATAAACATGTCCATTACATTCTCTTTTTATCAATAAATATACTTGGTTGATAATTAAAGAACACAATGTTTATTGTAATAAAACTTGTGATCTATAACATCGAATTGTATAAATTAAAGTTTCCTTTCTCAATTGAAACAAACAACATATCCCACACTAAAAATGAGGATTTTACTATTGCCTTTTAGATCATTTTTTAACAATGTTTCTCTTCTTACTTTCAGCATCAGAAAATATAATTTTCTACACGTGTTTCATGCATACCACACAAACGTATATGTGACCAACATTTTACCTCTGATACATTTTTTTCCAATTTCCTTTCACCATTGTCATTATCATTAGTACAGTTTTCGTTTTGTCTTTAAAATGAAGTTGTACATGTTTCTTAATACTTCGGAACCAAATATATCAAAAAATAATTTTTTTTCACTTACAAAATTTTCATGATATTTCTTTGACAATCATATTTGTTTTTAATTGAATTCAGCATATGATTCTTACTGCTTTATCACCTTTTATCTTATATTTCTTTTTCTTCATGCCAAATATTTTAAATATCAAATTTTTGCTCATTTCTTAAATTGAATTAAAAAAATGGATTTTTTTATTCCACCAATATTGTATAAGGCTCAATTCCATTGAACACAGTGTTTTATATAGTAAACATCAGCATTTGTTTCTATTTTATTTCAAATACTGTTTCATTTCACTTTCTCGATAATCATTTACATCTTTGGGGTGCAACAGGGAACATGTAGAGTGATATATCAAACATGAATTGGAACTTTATAACAATAGGTATCTAGAATTTCCACATACCAGTGTGGATAGTTTTAAATATTTACAAACTTACAATTTACACACTATAAACAAATGTATCTTTTTTTCTTTTCTTTGCTTATTTCTCGAACCTAAACTTATCATTAACTAAACCTAAACTTTGTTTACTGCATTTTGTGTATATATTTTATAATGGGTGAAATAAACAAAACTTAATTTGGCTAATATCATTTGTAGTGGCATGCACTATTGACATATATAAAATCACAGGTGACAATCCTTGATTCCAGTTTCGTATAAGCACAAAATATCTATCATTATTTCGATTTGTTGTTCATGATAAAAATTTAATATTGATACATTGTAATAAACATTTCCATTGCTTTTATCTTTTTATCAATACATATACTTGGTTGATAATTAGAGGACACAACTAACCCTATACTTTGCTTTACTTTGTTTTGTATATATATTTTGTATTGTGTGGAATTAACAAAGATTCATATGCAGGAATCTGTTGATACATTCCAAGAATCCCAATGCGACCAACAAACTTGAAAGACTACAATTTCTTTTTACTATGACCAATAAGAAAGCTCAAGGACTAAGTTGTTGGACTCATCCTGATCACCATTTTAAATTATTGTTAACAGTAAGTTTAACATTTTAAGTACAGAATAATATTTCTTTTGACATTTATAAATTACTATTTTCTGTGACAGATGTTACTTTTTCAATATTGATTGTACCCTCTTTTGTGTTTTTAAATTTTGCATACAATAATATTAAGCACACCATACCAAGACCACAATTTCAGTATCTAATAAACTTCCTACCAAGGTCAATGTTTTCCAGTGACAACGGAGAGTATTCATGTTATGTTTCACATTTTTATGTTTTGAAATATTTTGCTGCTTAATATCAAATTCAGCAGATGAGTTCTTTCTTATGCATCAAACAATTACATTTTCTGATATTCATTCAAACTAATTATTGAAAATCAATTTCATATTTTCTTTACTAAAATATTACTATGCTTGATTTCATCAAGTGGTGCGAATCTGTTTTTTACACTAACAATGTGCACATTTTTTGAAGAATAAAGTTTTTTTTTTTAAGGTGGTGAAGGTGATCCGGGGAGTGTTTTTTTTTTTTTTTTTTTTCCAAAAAAGGTACTGTTTACGAATGGGTATCCAAGAAACATTCAGTATTTTGTCAGAAATTAAGATTTTCATTGACGACTCTCAATACTATCAGAAATGACCAATCTACACAATACAAACTAACTGTTTTGTTGGCTTTTTATTCTAACTCCAAACTAACCCATAACTACATATTGCTTTTATTTTGCAAATTTGATTTGCTTTAGTTTATATTGTGTAGCTGAATGAGAAATTGATTTAACTTTTGTCATTTGTAATTAACATGCTTTCAGCGCAATTACTACAGTGTAATCACACATGATATACCAAAATAAAAACACTTCAGATAAAGTCTTCTTACATAGAATTCAGTTTCTTACATGACATCTGATGAAGTCAGTACAAACGTTACAAACTAATACTTGAAAAACAATTTGACATTTACTGTACTACAATATCATATTTGTATAGAAGTAGAAATCTGGATACCTATTCTGATACCTAATAAAAGAAAGGACACTCTTTGGGGCGGATTTTGATGATAACAAGTCACTAATAAGAAATTATAATAAACATTGAAATAATTTAAGAATTTTACCAAAATAAAATTGCATGGTAATCACCCAATTTCTGCCACAAAATTTTAATTGGCAAAACTCATAAACAGAAAATATATATTTTCTAATTTCATCTTTTTTTTTTACATAATCTGATTTGATGTTTTCCTAAATATTCAAATCACTATTTTTTTGCTGCTTAATATCAAATACAGCAAATGAGTTATTTTTTATGCATCAAACAATTACATTTTCTCATTCATCCAAACTAATCACTGAACATCAATTTCATATTTTCTTCACTAAAATATTACTGTGCTTGATGTCATCAAGTAGAGCGGATCATTTTTTTTTCATTTGTTCACACATTTTTCCAATTTATATATATTTTGTCTAAGATTCCTAGCCTATGTCATTGCATACCAATCTGTTTATTAAAAGTTAAGGTTCACTGTAAACACATACGTTACACCAAAATAAAAACGCTTCAGATAATGTCTTGATATTCAATTAAGTTTCTCACATGACATCTTATGAAGTTAGTAGAAATGTTACAGACTTTTGAATCTCAAACACTTTCAATACTGTGCACTGATATTTTCTTTTTTGGAATATAAGCACATTCATGATTTTTTTTACAAACGCCAACAAATGTCACATTTTGTAGCAATGTACTGAAACAATTATAAAAATAGGTATCTAGGAAAAGGCCACTACATATGTTATAAATTCCAAATTTCCACAACCTGGCAAATACTGGTACACGCTAGCAAATTTAGATTTGCAATTACAGTATATGATTCTAATTTTTTCCTTTGCTCTTTATTCTAACACTACACTAAGTTTACTGTGTTATTTCGCTACAGTTGATATTGTGTAGAACAATAAGAAAATCATAGTGAACAATGCATTCAACAAAATTTCACACAAATTTCTAGATACCTATATCTAATAAGTTCAAAAGAAAGGACACACTTAGGGAGGTATTTTGGTGGTCAAGTCACTAAATAGAGATTAGCTGGTTTCCCGGCATAGCACAGGATGTAATAAAGATTGACTGAAATACATGTTCTAGCTGGTTTCTAGGCGTTGCCAGGGATGTAATATAGACACATTATGTTGTATATTACCTGTTCTCTTCTCCCTAAGGTAAAACAATTTCATATACATGCTGTAAATTACCTACGCTAGGGATAAAACATGAACAATACCAGTCCTAGGGTAGATAAAACAAATAATACATAGAGATGAAAGATTCCTCTCCCCTAAGAATAAAACATATATTCAATATCTGCTTTTGTTTTTTCATTGTTTATACGGTCCCGAGCAACGCCGGGTAGCCCTGCTATCTATATATATAAATCTCAAACGTCTGTGTGTATGTATGTTTGTTTGTAACGCTAAAACTTTTGACAGACACAACCAGAGTTGACAAATGTGGTATCATATTGAAGCCCCATCACCCGGATGACAAATATCGAAATTTCACGTCAAACGGACCACTAGAAGTTGGTCAACTGATCAGTTATCTTCGAGGGGGGCCCCCAAAAAACCTGTCAATGTCTATATATATAAAAGACAAATGTTTGTTTGTAACGCTAAAACTTGAGATGAAAGATTCCTCTCCCCTAAGAATAAAACATATGTTCAATATCTGCTTTTGTTTTTTCATTGTTTATACGGTCCCGAGCAACGCCGGGTAGCCCTGCTAGTCTATATATATAAATCTCAAACGTCTGTGTGTATGTATGTTTGTTTGTAACGCTAAAACTTTTGACAGACACAACCAGAGTTGACAAATGTGGTATCATATTGAAGCCCCATCACCCGGATGACAAATATCGAAATTTCACGTCAAACGGACCAATAAAAGTGGGTCAACTGATCAGTTTTTTTCAAGGGGGGCCCCCAAATCCCAAACATCTGTGTGTATGTAGGTTTGTATGTAACGCTAAAACTTTTGACAGACAGAACCAAACTTGACAAATTTGCTATCATTTTGAAGCCCCATCACCCAGATGACAAATAACGAAATTTCACGTCAAACGGATCACGAGAAGTAGGTCAACTTATCAGTTTTCTTCAAGGGGGGCCCTCCAAAAACCTGTCATTATCTTCTTCTTCTATATATATAAAAGCCAAACGTCTGTGTGTATGTATGTTTGTTTGTAACGCTATAACCTTTGAAAGACGGAACCAGAGTTGACAAATTTGGTATTATATTGCACCTTGATCACCCGGATGACAAATATCGAAATTTAACGTCAAACGGACCAGTAGAAAGGGGTCAACTAATCGTTTTTCTCCCAGGGGGGCCCCCAAAAAAACCTGTCATTTAAATGTTATTATTACGTAATCCAAAAACGCTTAGTCATGTCACGTGACGTGACGTCAACATCCAGTAATGGCGAACAAATGTAAATAACAACTTTCTTTTATCGATACTTTTGTAATTTCTCTTCTCCTTCGTTCTATATATTATTAAACTTCATGACAATGTCTCCAACGTAATTAACTGGTTAAAAATAGTATTTATACAAGAGTTTTAGCGAAAAATGTCAGGAAAAAGTTACAGGAATAAAAAAAATCAGCTTTCAAAATATTCGTCGATAATAAAACCGATCTTTATATTTACGCTAGCCATTTTGTATATTACCACGTGACCTCCTGTCTCTTAAACTGGAGGGGGGGATCAACTTGAATCCAACAAAACCAGTAAATTTTTTTTTCTATTATATATACATTATTTTCTATAAAATTAAGTGTAGACTTTATAATTAAAACAAAAAATGTTATTCATACGTAAAAAAAACGCTTAGTCATGTCACGTGACGTGACGTCAACATCCACTAATGGCGAACAATTGTAAATAACAACTTTTTTCACAAAACCAACACCGTCTTTCTCTTTTTTCTCTCTCTTTCTCTCTCTCTCTCTCACCCACTTACTCTTCCCTCTCTCTCACCCTATTTCTCTTGACGTCACACCACTGTTAAACTGTGGGGGGGGGGGAAGAGGCAGCTTCAAAACCAACAAAAACAGTGCACACATTCCCAGGCATCATCTCCTATAGATGCACTTTTTATTAGAACCGCTTGTGTCCTCTTTCCTAACTCTCTCTCTATCACCATATTTCTCTCTCTCTCTAACTCTCTTCTCTCTCTCTCTCTCTCTCTCTCTAGACCTCTTTCTCTTCTCTTTCTCTCTCTCAGCCTCTTTATCTACTCTCTCTCTCACCCTCTTTCCCTTCTATCTATATTAGCACTTATCAAGGCCAATAAGCGACTCGAGGATGAGAGTTCAAACGTGCACAGTAGTGCTCTTCTGCCTCTCTCTCACACTCTTTATCTTCTCTCTCTCTCCCTGTTTCTCTTCTCTCTATATTAGCACTTATCAAGGCCAATAGGCAACTAGATGATAAACTCGACGATGAGAGTTCAAACGTGCACAGTATTCAAATTTGGGAAAGAGGATAGAACAACTTTATCTTCTGCCTCTCTCTCACACTCTTTATCTTCTCTCTCTCTCTCACCCTGTTTCTCTTCTCTCTATATTAGCACTTATCAAGGCTAATAGGCAACTAGAGGATACACTCGACGATGAGAGTTCAAATGTGCACAGTATTCAAATTTGGGAAAGAGGATAGAACAACTTTCTCTTCTGCCTCTCTCTCACACTCTTTATCTTCTCTCTCTCTCTACCCCTGTTTCTCTTCTCTCTATATTAGCACTTATCAAGGCTAATAGGCAACTCGAGGATAAACTCGACGATGAGAGTTCAAATGTGCACAGTAGTGAAATTTGGGAAAGAGGATGGAACAACTTTCTCTTCTGCCTCTCTCTCACACTCTTTATCTTCTCTCTCTCTACCCCTGTTTCTCTTCTCTCTATATTAGCACTTATCAAGGCCAATAGGCAAGTCGGGGATAAACTCGACGATGAGAGTTCAAACGTGCACAGTAGTGATATTTGGGAAACAGGATAGAACAACTTCCTCTTCTGCCTCTCTCTCACACTCTTTATCTTCTCTCTCTCTACCCCTGTTTCTCTTCTCTGGGTATTAGCACTTATCAAGGCCAATAGGCAACTCGAGGATAAACTCGACGATGAGAGTTCAAACGTGCACAGTAGTGAAATTTGGGAAAGACGATGGAACAACTTTCTCTTCTGCCTCTCTCTCACACTCTTTATCTTCTCTCTCTCTCTCTACCCCTGTTTCTCTTCTCTCTTTATTAGCACTTATCAAAGCCAATATGCAACTCGAGGATCAACTCGACGATGAGAGTTCAAACGTGCACAGTATTCAAATTTGGGAAAGAGGATGGAACAACTTTCTCTACTTCCTCTCTCTCACACTCTTTATCTTCTCTCTCTCTCTCACCCTGTTTCTCTTCTCTCTATATTAGCACTTATCAAGGCCAATAGGCAACTCGAGGATAAACTCGACTATGAGAGTTCAAACGTGCACAGTAGTGAAATTCGGGAAAGAGGATGGAACAACATTCTCTTCTGCCTCTCTCTCACACTCTTTATCTTCTCTCTCTCTCTACCCCTGTTTCTCTTCTCTCTATATTAGCACTTATCAAGGCCAATAGGCAACTCGAGAATAAACTCGACGATGAGAGTTCAAATGTGCACAGTATTCAAATTTGAGAAAAAGGATAGAACAACATTCTCTTCTGCCTCTGTCTCACACTCTTTATCTTCTCTCTCTCTCTATACCCCTGTTTCTCTTCTCTCTATATTAGCACTTATCAAAGCCAATATGCAACTCGAGGATGAAATCGACGATGAGAGTTCAAACGTGCACAGTAGTGATATTTGGGAAAGAGGATAGAACAACTTTCTCTTCTGCCTCTCTCGCACACTCTTTATCTTCTCTCTCTCTCTACCCCTGTTTCTCTTCTCTCGGTATTAGCACTTATCAAGGCCAATAGGCAACTCGGGGATAAACTCGACGATGAGAGTTCAAACGTGCACAGTAGTGAAATTTGGGAAAGAGGATAGAACAACTTTCTCTTCTGCCTCTCTCTCACACTCTTTATCTTCTCTCTGTCTCTACCCCTGTTTCTCTTCTCTCTGTATTAGCACTTATCAATGGCCAATAGGCAACTCGAGGATAAACTCGACGATGAGAGTTCAAATGTGCACAGTATTCAAATTTGGGAAAGAGGATAGAACAACTTTCTCTTCTGCCTCTCTCTCACACTCTTTATCTTCTCTCGCCTTCTACCCCTGTTTCTTTTTTCTCGGTATTAGCACTTATCAAGGACAATAGGCAACTCGGGGATAAACTCGACGATGAGAGTTCAAACGTGCACAGTATTCAAATTTGGGAAAGAGGATGGAACAACTTTCTCTTCTGCCTCTCTCTCACACTCTTTATCTTCTCTCTCTCTCTACCCCTGTTTCTCTTCTCTTTATATTAGCACTTATCAAGGCCATTAGGCAACTCGGGGATAAACTCGACGATGAGAGTTCAAACGTGCACAGTAGTGACATTTGGGAAAGAGGATGGAACAACTTTCTCTTCTGCCTCTCTCTCACACTCTTTATCTTCTCTCTCTGTCTACCCCTGTTTCTCTTCTCTCTATATTAGCACTTATCAAGGCCAATAGGCAACTCGAGGATAAACTCGACGATGAGAGTTCAAATGTGCACAGTAGTGAAATTTGGGAAAGAGGATATAACAACTTTCTCTTCTGCCTCTCTCTCACACTCTTTATCTTCTCTCTCTCTCTACCCCTGTTTCTCTTCTCTCTGTATTAGAACTTATAAAGGCCAATAGGCAACTCGAGGATAAACTCGACGATGAGAGTTCAAATGTGCACAGTATTCAAATTTGGGAAAGAGGATAGAACAACTTTCTCTTCTGCCTCTCTCTCACACTCTTTATCTTCTCTCTCCTTCTACCCCTGTTTCTTTTTTCTCGGTATTAGCACTTATCAAGGACAATAGGCAACTCGGGGATAAACTCGACGATGAGAGTTCAAACGTGCACAGTAGTGAAATTTGGGAAAGACGATGGAACAACTTTCTCTTCTGCCTCTCTCTCACACTCTTTATCTTCTCTCTCTCTCTCTCTACCCCTGTTTCTCTTCTCTCTATATTAGCACTTATCAAAGCCAATAGGCAACTCGAGGATAAACTCGACGATGAGAGTTCAAACGTGCACAGTATTCAAATTTGGGAAAGAGGATGGAACAACTTTCTCTACTGCCTCTCTCTCACACTCTTTATCTTCTCTCTCTCTCACACCCTGTTTCTCTTCTCTCTATATTAGCACTTATCAAGGCCAATAGGCAACTCGAGGATAAACTCGACGATGAGAGTTCAAACGTGCACAGTAGTGAAATTTGGGAAAGAGGATGGAACAACTTTCTCTTCTGCCTCTCTCTCACACTCTTTATCTTCTCTCTCTCTCTACCCCTGTTTCTCTTCTCTCTATATTAGCACTTATCAAGGCCAATAGGCAACTCGAGAATAAACTCGACGATGAGAGTTCAAATGTGCACAGTATTCAAATTTGGGAAAGAGGATAGAACAACTTTCTCTTCTGCCTCTGTCTCACACTCTTAATCTTCTCTCTCTCTCTCTACCTCCGTTTCTCTTCTCTCTATATTAACACTTATCAAAGCCAATATGCAACTCGAGGATAAACTCGACGATGAGAGTTCAAACGTGCACAGTAGTGATATTTGGGAAAGAGGATAGAACAACTTTCTCTTCTGCCTCTCTCTCACACTCTTTATCTTCTCTCTCTCTCTCTACCCCTGTTTCTCTTCTCTCTATATTAGCACTTATCAAGGCCAATAGGCAACTCGGGGATAAACTCGACGATGAGAGTTCAAACGTGCACAGTAGTGACATTTGGGAAAGAGGATGGAACAACTTTCTCTTCTGCCTCTCTCTCACACTCTTTATCTTCTCCCTAGCTCCTACCCCTGTTTCTCTTCTCTCTATATTAGCACTTATCAAGGCCAATAGGCAGCTCGAGGATAAACTCGACGATGAGAGTTCAAATGTGCACAGTAGTGAAATTTGGGAAAGAGGATAGAACAACTTTCTCTTCTGCCTCTCTCTCACACTCTTTATCTTCTCTCTCCTTCTACCCCTGTTTCTTTTTTCTCGGTATTAGCACTTATCAAGGACAATAGGCAACTCGGGGATAAACTCGACGATGAGAGTTCAAACGTGCACAGTATTCAAATTTGGGAAAGAGGATGGAACAACTTTCTCTTCTGCCTCTCTCTCACACTCTTTATCTTCTCTCTCTCTCTACCCCTGTTTCTCTTCTCTCTATATTAGCACTTATCAAAGCCAATAAGCAACTCGAGGATAAACTCGACGATGAGAGTTCAAACGTGCACAGTATTCAAATTTGGGAAAGAGGATGGAACAACTTTCTCTACTGCCTCTCTCTCACACTCTTTATCTTCTCTCTCTCTCACCCTGTTTCTCTTCTCTCTATATTAGCACTTATCAAGGCCAATAGGCAACTCGAGGATCAACTCGACCATGAGAGTTCAAACGTGCACAGTATTCAAATTTGGGAAAGAGGATGGAACAACTTTCTCTTCTGCCTCTCTCTCACACTCTTTATCTTCTCTCTCTCTCTACCCCTGTTTCTCTTCTCTCTATATTAGCACTCATCAAAGCCAATATGCAACTCGAGGATAAACTCGACGATGAGAGTTCAAACGTGCACAGTATTCAAATTTTGGGAAAGAGGATGGAACAACTTTCTCTACTGCCTCTCTCTCACACTCTTTATCTTCTCTCTCTCTCTCTCACCCTGTTTCTCTTCTCTCTATATTATCACTACGCAAGGCCAATAGGCAACTCGAGGATAAACTCGACGATGAGAGTTCCAACGTGCACAGTAGTGAAATTTGGGAAAGAGGATGGAACAACTTTCTCTTCTGCCTCTCTCTCACACTCTTTATCTTCTCTCTCTCTACCCCTGTTTCTCTTCTCTCTATATTTGCACTTATCAAGGCCAATAGGCAACTCGAGAATAAACTCGACGATGAGAGTTAAAATGTGCACAGTATTCAAATTTGGGAAAGAGGATAGAACAACTTTCTCTTCTGCCTCTCTCTCACACTCTTTATCTTCTCTCTCTCTCTCACCCTGTCTCTCTTCTCTCTATATTAGCACTTATCAAGGCCAATATGCAACTCGAGGATCAACTCGACGATGAGAGTTCAAACGTGCACAGTATTCAAATTTGGGAAAGAGGATGGAACAACTTTCTCTTCTGCCTCTCTCTCACACTCTTTATCTTCTCTCTCCTTCTACCCCTGTTTCTTTTTTCTCGGTATTAGCACTTATCAAGGCCAATAGGCAACTCGGGGATAAACTCGACGATGAGAGTTCAAACGTGCACAGTAGTGAAATTTGGGAAAGAGGATAGAACAACTTTCTCTTCTGCCTCTCTCTCACACTCTTTATCTTCTCTCTCCTTCTACCCCTGTTTCTTTTTTCTCGGTATTAGCACTTATCAAGGACAATAGGCAACTCGGGGATAAACTCGACGATGAGAGTTCAAACGTGCACAGTAGTGAAATTTGGGAAAGACGATGGAACAACTTTCTCTTCTGCCTCTCTCTCACACTCTTTATCTTCTCTCTCTCTCTCTCTACCCCTGTTTCTCTTCTCTCTATATTAGCACTTATCAAAGCCAATAGGCAACTCGAGGATAAACTCGACGATGAGAGTTCAAACGTGCACAGTATTCAAATTTGGGAAAGAGGATGGAACAACTTTCTCTACTGCCTCTCTCTCACACTCTTTATCTTCTCTCTCTCTCACACCCTGTTTCTCTTCTCTCTATATTAGCACTTATCAAGGCCAATAGGCAACTCGAGGATAAACTCGACGATGAGAGTTCAAACGTGCACAGTAGTGAAATTTGGGAAAGAGGATGGAACAACTTTCTCTTCTGCCTCTCTCTCACACTCTTTATCTTCTCTCTCTCTCTACCCCTGTTTCTCTTCTCTCTATATTAGCACTTATCAAGGCCAATAGGCAACTCGAGAATAAACTCGACGATGAGAGTTCAAATGTGCACAGTATTCAAATTTGGGAAAGAGGATAGAACAACTTTCTCTTCTGCCTCTGTCTCACACTCTTAATCTTCTCTCTCTCTCTCTACCTCCGTTTCTCTTCTCTCTATATTAACACTTATCAAAGCCAATATGCAACTCGAGGATAAACTCGACGATGAGAGTTCAAACGTGCACAGTAGTGATATTTGGGAAAGAGGATAGAACAACTTTCTCTTCTGCCTCTCTCTCACACTCTTTATCTTCTCTCTCTCTCTCTACCCCTGTTTCTCTTCTCTCTATATTAGCACTTATCAAGGCCAATAGGCAACTCGGGGATAAACTCGACGATGAGAGTTCAAACGTGCACAGTAGTGACATTTGGGAAAGAGGATGGAACAACTTTCTCTTCTGCCTCTCTCTCACACTCTTTATCTTCTCCCTAGCTCCTACCCCTGTTTCTCTTCTCTCTATATTAGCACTTATCAAGGCCAATAGGCAGCTCGAGGATAAACTCGACGATGAGAGTTCAAATGTGCACAGTAGTGAAATTTGGGAAAGAGGATAGAACAACTTTCTCTTCTGCCTCTCTCTCACACTCTTTATCTTCTCTCTCCTTCTACCCCTGTTTCTTTTTTCTCGGTATTAGCACTTATCAAGGACAATAGGCAACTCGGGGATAAACTCGACGATGAGAGTTCAAACGTGCACAGTATTCAAATTTGGGAAAGAGGATGGAACAACTTTCTCTTCTGCCTCTCTCTCACACTCTTTATCTTCTCTCTCTCTCTACCCCTGTTTCTCTTCTCTCTATATTAGCACTTATCAAAGCCAATAAGCAACTCGAGGATAAACTCGACGATGAGAGTTCAAACGTGCACAGTATTCAAATTTGGGAAAGAGGATGGAACAACTTTCTCTACTGCCTCTCTCTCACACTCTTTATCTTCTCTCTCTCTCACCCTGTTTCTCTTCTCTCTATATTAGCACTTATCAAGGCCAATAGGCAACTCGAGGATCAACTCGACCATGAGAGTTCAAACGTGCACAGTATTCAAATTTGGGAAAGAGGATGGAACAACTTTCTCTTCTGCCTCTCTCTCACACTCTTTATCTTCTCTCTCTCTCTACCCCTGTTTCTCTTCTCTCTATATTAGCACTCATCAAAGCCAATATGCAACTCGAGGATAAACTCGACGATGAGAGTTCAAACGTGCACAGTATTCAAATTTTGGGAAAGAGGATGGAACAACTTTCTCTACTGCCTCTCTCTCACACTCTTTATCTTCTCTCTCTCTCTCTCACCCTGTTTCTCTTCTCTCTATATTATCACTACGCAAGGCCAATAGGCAACTCGAGGATAAACTCGACGATGAGAGTTCCAACGTGCACAGTAGTGAAATTTGGGAAAGAGGATGGAACAACTTTCTCTTCTGCCTCTCTCTCACACTCTTTATCTTCTCTCTCTCTACCCCTGTTTCTCTTCTCTCTATATTTGCACTTATCAAGGCCAATAGGCAACTCGAGAATAAACTCGACGATGAGAGTTAAAATGTGCACAGTATTCAAATTTGGGAAAGAGGATAGAACAACTTTCTCTTCTGCCTCTCTCTCACACTCTTTATCTTCTCTCTCTCTCTCACCCTGTCTCTCTTCTCTCTATATTAGCACTTATCAAGGCCAATATGCAACTCGAGGATCAACTCGACGATGAGAGTTCAAACGTGCACAGTATTCAAATTTCGGAAAGAGGATGGAACAACTTGCTCTACTGCTTCTCTCTCACACTCTTTATCTTCTCTCTCTCACCCTGTTTCTCTTCTCTCTATATTAGCATTTATCAAGGCCAATAGGCAACTCGAGGATCAACTCGACGATGAGAGTTCAAACGTGCACAGTATTCAAATTTGGGAAAGAGGATGGAACAACTTTCTCTTCTGCCTCTCTCTCACACTCTTTATCTCCTCTCTCTCTCTCTCTCTCTCTCTCTCTCTCTCTCTCTACCCCTGTTTCTCTTCTCTCTCTATTAGCACTTATCAAGGACAATAGGCAACTCGAGGATCAACTCGACGATGAGAGTTTAAACGTGCACAGCATTCTAATTCGGGAAAGAGGATTGAACAACTTTTTCTTCTGCCTCTCTCTCACACTCTTTATCTTCTCTCTCTCTCACCCTATTTCTCTTCTCTCTATATTAGCACTTATCAAGGCCAATATGCAACTCGAGGATCAACTCGACGATGAGAGATCAAACGTGCACAGTATTCAAATTTGGGAAAGAGGATGGAACAACTTTTTCTTCTGCCTCTCTCTCACACTCTTTATCTTCTCTCTCTCTCACCCTGTTTCTCTTCTCTCTATATTAGCACTTATCAAGGCCAATAGGCAACTCGAGCATCAACTCGACCATGAGAGTTCAAATGTGAATAGTAGTGAAATTTGGAAAAGAGGATAGAACAACTTTCTCTTCTGCCTCTCTCTCACACTCTTTATCTTCTCTCTCTCTCTCTACCCCTGTTTCTCTTCTCTCTATATTAGCACTTATCAAGGCCAATAGGCAACTCGGGGATAAACTCGACGATGAGAGTTCAAACGTGCACAGTAGTGACATTTGGGAAAGAGGATGGAACAACTTTCTCTTCTGCCTCTCTCTCACACTCTTTATCTTCTCCCTAGCTCCTACCCCTGTTTCTCTTCTCTCTATATTAGCACTTATCAAGGCCAATAGGCAGCTCGAGGATAAACTCGACGATGAGAGTTCAAATGTGCACAGTAGTGAAATTTTGGAAAGAGGATAGAACAACTTTCTCTTCTGCCTCTCTCTCACACTCTTTATCTTCTCTCTCCTTCTACCCCTGTTTCTTTTTTCTCGGTATTAGCACTTATCAAGGACAATAGGCAACTCGGGGATAAACTCAACGATGAGAGTTCAAACGTGCACAGTATTCAAATTTGGGAAAGAGGATGGAACAACTTTCTCTTCTGCCTTTCTCTCACACTCTTTATCTTTTCTCTCCCTCTACCCCTGTTTCTCTTCTCTCTATATTAGCACTTATCAAAGCCAATATGCAACTCGAGGATAAACTCGACGATGAGAGTTCAAACGTGCACAGTATTCAAATTTGGGAAAGAGGATGGAACAACTTTCTCTACTGCCTCTCTCTCACACTCTTTATCTTCTCTCTCTTTCTCACCCTGTTTCTCTTCTCTCTATATTAGCACTTATCAAGGCCAATAGGCAACTCGAGGATCAACTCGACCATGAGAGTTCAAACGTGCACAGTATTCAAATTTGGGAAAGAGGATGGAACAACTTTCTCTTCTGCCTCTCTCTCACACTCTTTATCTTCTCTCTCTCTCTACCCCTGTTTCTCTTCTCTCTATATTAGCACTTATCAAAGCCAATATGCAACTCGAGGATAAACTCGACGATGAGAGTTCAAACGTGCACAGTATTCTACTTTTGGGAAAGAGGATGGAACAACTTTCTCTACTGCCTCTCTCTCACACTCTTTATCTTCTCTCTCTCTCTCACCCTGTTTCTCTTCTCTCTATATTATCACTACTCAAGGCCAATAGGCAACTCGAGGATAAACTCGACGATGAGAGTTCAAACGTGCACAGTAGTGAAATTTGGGAAAGAGGATGGAACAACTTTCTCTTCTGCCTCTCTCTCACACTCTTTATCTTCTCTCTCTCTACCCCTGTTTCTCTTCTCTCTATATTTGCACTTATCAAGGCCAATAGGCAACTCGAGAATAAACTCGACGATGAGAGTTAAAATGTGCACAGTATTCAAATTTGGGAAAGAGGATAGAACAACTTTCTCTTCTGCCTCTCTCTCACACTCTTTATCTTCTCTCTCTCTCTCACCCTGTCTCTCTTCTCTCTATATTAGCACTTATCAAGGCCAATATGCAACTCGAGGATCAACTCGACGATGAGAGTTCAAACGTGCACAGTATTCAAATTTCGGAAAGAGGATGGAACAACTTTCTCTACTGCCTCTCTCTCACACTCTTTATCTTCTCTCTCTCTCCCTGTTTCTCTTCTCTCTATATTAGCATTTATCAAGGCCAATAGGCAACTCGAGGATCAACTCGACGATGAGAGTTCAAACGTGCACAGTATTCAAATTTGGGAAAGAGGATGGAACAACTTTCTCTTCTGCCTCTCTCTCACACTCTTTATCTCCTCTCTCTCTCTCTCTCTCTCTCTCTCTACCCCTGTTTCTCTTCTCTCTCTTAGCACTTATCAAGGACAATAGGCAACTCGAGGATCAACTCGACGATGAGAGTTTAAACGTGCACAGCATTCTAATTCGGGAAAGAGGATTGAACAACTTTTTCTTCTGCCTCTCTCTCACACTCTTTATCTTCTCTCTCTCTCACCCTGTTTCTCTTCTCTCTATATTTGCACTTATCAAGGCCAATATGCAACTCGAGGATCAACTCGACGATGAGAGATCAAACGTGCACAGTATTCAAATTTGGGAAAGAGGATGGAACAACTTTCTCTTCTGCCTCTCTCTCACACTCTTTATCTTCTCTCTCTCTCACCCTATTTCTCTTCTCTCTATATTAGCACTTATCAAGGCCAATAGGCAACTCGAGCATCAACTCGACGATGAGAGTTCAAACGTGCACAGTATTCAAATTTGGGAAAGAGGATGGAACAACTTTCTCTTCTGCCTCTCTCTCACACTCTTTATCTTCTCTCTCTCACCCTGTTTCTCTTCTCTCTATATTAGCACTTATCAAGGCCAATAGGCAACTCGAGGATCAACTCGACGATGAGAGTTCAAACGTACACAGTATTCAAATTTGGGAAAGAGGATGGAACAACTTTCTCTTCTGCCTCTCTCTCACACTCTTTATCTTCTCTCTTTCTCACGCTGAAAGATTCCTCTCCCCTAAGAATAAAACATATATTCAATATCTGCTTTTGTTTTTTCCCTGCTAGTAATAATATATAAAAGGCAAAAATCTGTGAGTTTGTATGTTTGTATGTAACGCTAAAACTTTTGACAGACACAACCAGACTTGACAAATTTTGTATCAGATTGAAGCTTGATAACCCGGATGACAAATATCGAAATTTCACGTCAAACGGACCAGTAGAAAGGGGTGAAATATCGTTTTTCTCCCAGGGGGGCCCCAAAAAACCTGTCATTTTAATGTTGTTAGTCATGTCACGTGACGTGACGTCAACGTCCACTAATGGCGAACAATTGTTAATAACAAGTTCTTTCTACGATACTTTTGCTATTTCTCTTCACCTTCGTTATATATATTATTAAACTTTATGACAATGTTTCCATCTTGATTAACTGGTTAAAAATATTATTTATACAAGAGTTTTAACGAAAAATGTCAGGAAAAAATGTACAGGAATAAAAAAATTCAGCTTTCTAAATATTAGACGATAATAAAAAATATCATAATATTTATGTAATATAAAATAATTAGCCATTTTGTATATTACCACGTGACCTCATACCTCTTAAGCTGGAAGGGGGGAGGAGTAAAACCAACACCGTCTCTCTCTCTCACACTTACTCTCTCTCTCTCTCTCTCTCACTTTCTCTATCACCCTCTTTCTATTTTTCTATTCGTTTAAAAACGCTTAGTCATGTCACGTGACGTGACGTCAACGTCCACTAATGGCGAATGCACCGCTTTTGGTTACTATGGAAACACTTAATTTAGGAACTAACTTCACTATACACCGCTTTCTCTTCTCCCCCCCCTCTCTCTCTCTCTCACACACTTTCTCTTTAAAACCAGTCGGTGTGTTTTTTATTTTACGTACGTATTTTTATATTTTTATCTCACTGCTTTCTTTTTATTTATAGAACTTATTAAAATTTTTTTAACTTCTGGCAACAGTTATTTATTTAACTTATATGCTAATACTTTTTGGGTACAAATATTTTTTTTTCAATGTTTACAGAATTTTTTTTTTTTTTAAATTTTTTTTATACTTTTTAATAGCATTTTCTTAGATAAAACGTCACTTCCGGCAAATGGCTTTGTAAACAACGGGTGGCATTTTTCGAATACATCGGTAAACACTGTATGTTTTTCGAGCTGAATAAATATGTTACATTGAATAAAAACACAAAAAATATATCCAGTTGGATAGAAAAGTAACTTATCTTGCCTTTGATAACATTTATTTGTTATATATTTGTCTTTGGACAACTTTTTGGAATCTACGTGTACAGTCATACAAACCCAAATATTTTTTTTTTAAACAGTAATGAATTTTCCGAACTCAATATTTTTCAAATTTTTTAATTGTAAAATCTATCAAAATTTTTCTATTGATTCTATTTTTACGATATTTTCAGGGTCAATGTGAAATTTTATGTTCTTTCCAATAAACTGAATATAATATTTTAGACTATGGTTTTTTTTTTAAATTCACGACCCCCCCCTGTACATTTTTCGAATACATCGGTAAACACTGTATGTTTTTCGAGCTGAATAAATATGTTACATTGAATAAAAACACAAAAAATATATCCAGTTGGATAGAAAAGTAACTTATCTTGCCTTTGATAACATTTATTTGTTATATATTTGTCTTTGGACAACTTTTTGGAATCTACGTGTACAGTCATACAAACCCAAATATTTTTTCTTTTAAACAGTAATGAATTTTCCGAACTCAATATTTTTAAATTTTTTAAATTTTAAAATCTATCAAAATTTTTCTATTGATTCTATTTTTACGATATTTTCAGGGTCACTGTGAAATTTTATGTTCTTTCCAATAAATCGAATATAATTCTGAGCCACCATAAAAAAAAAGTTTCCTTCCCCAAGATGGGAAGGGAACGAGAAAGGAAAATTCTTAAAAATACAGGGTCCACACACGGTCTAACCCCTGGGGATCTAAAATAAACTTCTCATATACACCGGCACACACAGACAGTCTGATTGATTCTTTGTTCAACAGATTATAAGAATAAAACACTGAGCCAACATTAACAATTCTGACTTATCATTCAGACATGATTACGAAACTTTTCCCAGAAGGAAAAGAATGCGAAATGCGCCATGGAAAAACCCTTTGTGTTACATACATGTTGAAGAGAGTCTTAAAAATAACTGTACAAAGACTTTATAGATTCGATAACTCTGGAAGGGTCATAAAACTGTATTTTTAAAATTTCGATGTTTGACAAACAGTCCATTATATCTGTAAAAGTTTGTTGAAAAATTCAAATAAAGTTTAGAATTCAATTAAAAAAACAACACCGTCTTTTTTTTTTTTTTTTAAATAAAACTAATTTTAAAATTTCGATGTTCGAAAAACAGTCCATAGCATTTTCTTTTTAAATTACAACGTTAATGTTTATGAATATTGAAATAAAATACATGTGTTTATTATTAAAAATAATTATTAATATTTAAAATAATATGTGTTCATTAATAAAAATAAATATTAATATTTAATATAAAATAAAATGTGTTTATTAATGAATATAAATATTACTATTTAAAATTATAAAATGTTTATTATTAAAAATAAATATTAATATTTAAAATAATAAAATGTGTTGATTATTAAAAATATATATTAATACTTAAAATAATAAAATGTGTTTATTATTAAAAATAAATATTAATATTTAAAATAAAATAACATGTGTTTATTATTAAAAATAAATATTAATATTTAAAATAATAAAATGTGTTTATTATTAAATATAAATATTAATATTTAAAATAAAATAATAAGTGTTTATTATTAAAAATAAATATTATTATTAAAAAAAATATAATGTGTTCATTATTAAAAATAAATAATAGTATTTAAAATAATAAAATGTGTTCATTATTAAAAATAAATATTAATATTAAAATAAAAATGTGTTTATTATTAAAAATAAAGTAGAATAAAATGTGTTTTTTATTATAAATAAATATTAATATTTAAAATGAAATGTGTTTATTATTACAAATAAATATTTATATTTAAAATAATAAAATGTGTTTATTATTAAAACGGGCACACTTAAAAAGAAAATAACCCCCTCCCTAATGCAGGAGAGAGAATGCTCCCTGCTTGATCCCCTTCTTTGGTTGGATGACTGCCACCTCCCTATAGCGAGGGGTAAAAAAAAAACAAATCACCCCTTCAGCTCTTCCCTAATCTGCGTAGCACGGCTCCCTCTTACAGGGAGGGAAGGTCAACAGGTGGAGGAAAAATAGTCAACGCAGGTCATACCGCCTGACCAGCTAAAATCGCCTTTTTATATAAGGCAGACAGTCAGACTATTTGCCTTGAGGGTGGGCTAAGCCCTCCTACCCCCCCCCCCCAAGCTGAGAGCTGGGGATACTTCTCTCAGACGGGGTATGGGAGGACAGGAAGACCTTCCCTCTTTCAACTAAGAGATAGATATCCTTTTGTATGGTTGATTGACCCCCCCCCCCGTCGGTTCCGCTTACTCCATTCGGAAAGAGATCAACCTTACACAAAAAAACAAAAAAAAATATGGGGAGAGGGAAGCCTTCCCGGGACCCCTTTCTGGGAGGAGAAGTTCCCCGGCTCCTACCTTTTGGGGAGTGCTCAGCCCGCCCTCCAGTCAACCAAATAAAAAAAAAAATTACCCATCCCACCTTTGTGGGAAGAGTGCTCAGCAAACCTTCTGAGCCACCATAAAAAAAAAGTTTCCTTCCCCAAGATGGGAAGGGAACGAGAAAGGAAAATTCTTAAAAATACAGGGTCCACACACGGTCTAACCCCTGGGGATCTAAAATAAACTTCTCATATACACCGACACACACAGACAGTCTGATTGATTCTTTGTTCAACAGATTATAAGAATAAAACACTGAGCCAACATTAACAATTCTGACTTATCATTCAGACATGATTACGAAACTTTTCCCAGAAGGAAAAGAATGCGAAATGCGCCATGGAAAAACCCTTTGTGTTACATACATGTTGGAGAGAGTCTTAAAAATAACTGTACAACGCAGGGTATACCACCCGCCTCCTTCAGATTGGATTGGACAAAAATGAAATTAAAAGGAAACGAAATTAGAAACAGTCAGTTCTTTCTTATGCATCAAACAATTACATTTTCTGATATTCATTCAAACTAATTACTGAAAATCAATTATATATTTTCTTTACTAAAATATTACTGTTCTTGATTTCACCAAGTGGTGCGGATCTGTTTTTTACATTAACAATGTGCACAATATTTGAAGAATAAAGATATTTTTGTTTTTGTGTTTTAGGTGGTGAAGGTGATCTGGGGAGTGTTCTTTTTTTTTTCACAAAAAAGGTACTTTTTACGAATGGGTATCCAAGAAAATTACAGTATTTTGTCAGAAATTAAGGTCTTCATTGACCACTCTCAATACTATCAGAAATGAACAAAGTTAATTAAACAATCTACACAATACAAACTAACTGTTTTGTTGGCTTTTTATTCTAACTCCAAACTAACCCATAACTAAATTTTTCTTTTATTTTGCAAATTTGATTTCCTTTAGTTTATATTGTGTAGCTGAATCAGAAATTGATTTCACTTTTGTCATTTGTAGTTAACATGCTATCAGCGCAATTACTACAGTTTAATCACACATGATCTACCAAAAAAAAAAAAAACTTCAGATAAAGTCTTAAATAGAATTCAGTTCCTTACATGACATCTGATGAAGTCAGTACAAACGTTACAAACTAATACTTGATTAACAATTTGAGTTTTACTGTACTACAATATCACATTTGTATAGAAGTAGAAATCTGGATATCTATTCTGATACCGATTAAAAGAAAGGACACTCTTTGGGGCGGATTTTGATGATAACAAGTCACTAATTAGAAATTATAATAAACATTCAAATAATTTAAGAATTTTACCAAAATAAAATTACTTGGTAATCACCCAATTTCTGCCACAAAATTTTGATTGGCAAAACTCATAAGCATAAAATATATATTTTCTAATTTCATCTTTTTTTTTTTTACATAATCTGGTTTGATTTGTTTTTTTTACATAATCTGGTTTGATTTGTTTTCCTAAATATTCAAATCACTATATTTTGCTGCTTAATATCAAATACAGCAAATGAGTTATTTTTTATGCATCAAACAATTACATTTTCTCATTCATCCAAACTAATCACTGAACATCAATTTCATATTTTCTTTACTAAAATATTACTGTGCTTGATGTCATCAAGTGGAGCGGATCATTTTTTTTTTTTTTCATTTGTTTACACATTTTTTACAAATGTTTTTGAGAGTCCATACAAAGTTATAAGTGTTCAACATTTTTTTTCATTTGAATATATTTTGTCTAAGATTCTTAGCCTATGTCATTGCATACCAATTTGTTTCTTGAAAGTTAAGTTCACTGTAAAAACATCTGATACACCAAAATCCCTGATACCTGTTTCTTATAAGCGCCAAATAACTATCACTATTTCGATTTGTGTTTCATGAGAACAATTCAATATTGATACATTATAAGAAACATTTCCAGTGCTTTTTCTCTTTTTAGCAATACATATAGTTGGTTACTAATCAGAGGACTTAACTAACCCTATACTTTGCTTTACTTTGTTTTGTATTTATATTTTGTATTGTGTGGAATTAACAAAAGTTCATATGCAGGAATCTGCTGATTCATTCCAAGAATCCCAATGCGACCAACAAACTGGAAAGACTACAATTTCTTTTTACTATGACCAATAAGAAAGCTCAAGGACTAAGTTGTTGGACTCCTCCTTATCACCATTTTAAAGTATTGTTAACAGTAAGTTTAACATTTTAAGTACAGAACAATATTTCTTTTGATATTTATAATGTTATTTCATTCATGCAATTTCATAATCCACCAACATTGTATAAGATTCAATTCCATTTGACACTTGAACACAACTTTTTATATAGTAAACAGCATTTATTTCTTTTCAGACATATTCTTATTTTATTTTATTTCCAGTACTATGTTTTATTCCATTTTGTGGACACTCATTTACCTCTCTGAGATGCTGCAGGGAACATGTAGAGTGATATATCAAACAAGAAGTGGTACTTTATGACAATAGGTATCTAGGATTTACACATACCAGTGTTGATAGTTTGAAATATTTACAGACTAACATTTTACACAATAAAAACACATGTACCTTTTTTTTCTTTTCCTTTGCTTATTTCTCGAACCTAAACTTATCATTAACTAACCCGTAACTTTGTTTACTTTGTTTTGCGTATATATTTTATATTGGGTAGAATTAACAAAACTTAATTTCGCTACCATCATTATTTGTAATGACATGCACTGTTAACATAAATAAAATCACTGGTAACAATCTTTGATACCGGTTTCGTATAAGCACCAAATAACTATCACTATTTCGATTTGCTTTTTCATGATATGTTAATCTTGATACATTATAATAAACATTTCCATTCACTGGTCGTTTGCTAAGCTTAGCTTTACATCATTTTTTCACAATGTTTCTCTACTTGCTTTCAGCATGAGAGCAGATCATATTCTACACGTTTCATGCATATCACACAAACTTATAATATTTGATCAACATTTGACTAACAATTTTTTGCCAATTTCCTTCAACATTCTCATTACCATTAGTACAGTTTACATTTTGTCTTTAAAATGAAGCTGTATATGTTTCCTATTACTTGGAAACCAGATTTGTAAAAATCCCATTTTTTTTTTTCACTCTGAGAATTTTCATTATATTTCTTTGACCAACGATTTGTTTTCAATGGACTTGATAAGTGCTAATATAGAGAGAAGAGAAACAGGGTGAGAGAGAGGCAGAAGAGAAAGTTGTTCCATCCTCTTTCCCAAATTTGACTACTGTGCGCGTTTGAACTCTCATCCTCGAGTTGCCTATTGGCCTTGATAAGTGCTAATATAGATAGAAATACCTATTCTGATACCTAATAAAAGAAAGGACACTCTTTGGGGCGGATTTTGATGATAACAAGTCACTAATTAGAAATTATAATAAACATTCAAATAATTTAAGAATTTTAACAAAAATAAAATTACATGGTAATCACCCAATTTCTGCCACAAAATTTTGATTGGCAAAACTCATAAACAGAAAATATATATTTTCTAATTTCATCTTTTTTTTTTTTTTTTTTTTTTTTACATAATCTGGTTTGATGTTTTCCTAAATATTCAAATCACTATATTTTGCTGCTTAATATCAAATACAGCAAATGAGTTATTTTTTATGCATCAAACAATTACATATTCTCATTCATCCAAACTAATCACTGAACATCAATTTCATATTTTCTTCGCTAAAATATTACTGTGCTTGATGTCATCAAGTGGAGCGGATCATTTTTTTTTTTCATTTGTTCACACATTTTTCCAATTTATATATATTTTGTCTAAGATTCTTAGCCTATGTCATTGCATACCAAGCTGTTTATTAAAAATTAAGGTTCACTGTAAACACATATGTTACACCAAAATAAAAACGCTTCAGATAATGTCTTGATATTCAATTCAGTTTCTCACATGACATCTTATGAAGTTAGTAGAAATGTTACAGACTTTTGAATCTCAAACATTTTCAATACTGAGCACTGATATTTTCTTTTTTGGAATATAAGCACATTCATGATTTTTTTTTTACAAACGTCAACAAATTTCACATTGTGTAGCAATGTACTGAAACAATTATAAAAATATTTGTTTTTATTTTGGATGATGCAGGGCATCCGGAGAGAGATGTTTCTAACAAAATGAAAGTATAATTTTTAGCAATAGGTATCTAGGAAAAGGCCACTACATATGTTATAAATTCCAAATTTCCACAACCTGGCAAACACGCTAGCAAATTTAGATTTGCAATTACAGAATATGATTCTAATTTTTTCCTTTGCTCTTTATTCTAACACTACACTAAGTTTACTGTTTTATTTCGCTACAGTTGATATTGTGTAGAACAATAAGAAAATCATAGTGAACAATGCATTCAACAAAATTTCACACACATTTCAAGATACCTATATCTAATAAGTTCAAAAGAAAGGACACACTTAGGGAGGTATTTTGGTGGTCAAGTCACTAAATAGAGATTAGCTGGTTTCCCGGCATAGCCCAGGATGTAATAAAGATTGACTGAAATACATGTTCTAGCTGGTTTCTAGGCGTTGCCAGGGATGTAATATAGACACATTATGTTGTATATTACCTGTTCTCTTCTCCCTAAGGTAAAACAATTTCATATACATGCTGTAAATTACCTACGCTAGGGATAAAACATGAACAATACCAGTCCTAGGGTAGATAAAACAAATAATACATAGAGATGAAAGATTCCTCTCCCCTAAGAATAAAACATATATTCAATATCTGCTTTTGTTTTTTCATTGTTTTTACGGTCCCGAGCAACGCCGGGTAGCCCTGCTAGTCTTCTATATATATAAATCTCAAACGTCTGTGAGTTTGTATGTTTGTATGTAACGCTAAAACTTTTGAAAGACACAACTCGACTTGATAAATTTGGTATCATATCGAAGCCCCATATCCCGGATGACAAATATCGAAATTTCACGTAAAAACGGACCAGTAGAAAGGGGTTAACTGATCGTTTTTCTCCCAGGGGGGCCCCCCAAAAACCTGTCATTTTAATGTTGTTATTACGTAATTCTTGAATGATCCAAAAACGCTTAGTCATGTCACGTGACTTGACGTCAACATCCAGTAATGGCGAACAAATGTAAATAACAACTTTCTTTTACCGATACTTTTGTAATTTCTCTTCTCCTTCGTTCTATATATTATTAAACTTCATGACAATGTCTCCAACGTGATTAACTGGTTAAAAAAAGTATTTATACAAGAGTTTTAACGAAAAATGTCAGGAAAAAATGTACAGGAATAAAAAAATTCAGCTTTCAATATATTCGTCGATAATAAAACCGATCTTTATATTTACGCTAGCCATTTTGTATATTACCACGTGACCTCCTACCTCTTAAACTGGAGGGGGGATCCACTTGAATCCAACAAAACCAGTAAATTTTTTTTTCTATTATATATACATTATTTTCTATAAAATTAAGTGTAGACTTTATAATTAAAACAAAAAATGTTATTCATACGTAAAAAAAAACGCTTAGTCATGTCACGTGACGTGACGTCCACATCCACTAATGCTGAACAATTGTAAATAACCACTTTTTTCACAAAACCAACACCGTCTTTCTCTTTTTTCTCTCTCTCTCTCTCTCTCTCTCTCTCACCCACTTACTCTTCCCTCTCTCTCACCCTCTTTCTCTTGACGTCAAACCACTGTTAAACTGTGGGGGGGGGGGGAAGAGGCAGCTTCAAAACCAACAAAAACAGTGCACCCATTCCCAGGCATTATCTCCTATAGATGCACATTTTATTAGAACCGCTTGTGTCCTCTTTCCTAACTCTCTCTCTATCACAATATTTCTCTCCCTCTCACTCTCTTCTCTCTCTCTCTCACCCTGTTTCCCTTCTCTCTATATTAGCACTTATCAAGGCCAATAGGCAACTCGAGAATCAACTCGACGATGAGAGTTCAAACGTGCACAGTATTCAAATTTGGGAAAGAGGATGGAACAACTTTCTCTTCTGCCTCTCTCTCACACTCTTTATCTTCTCTCTCACCCTGTTTCTCTTCTCTCTATATTAGCACTTATCAAGGCCAATAGGCAACTCGAGCATCAACTCGACCATGAGAGTTCAAACGTGCACAGTATTCAAATTTGGGAAAGAGGATGGAACAACTTTCTCTTCTGCCTCTCTCTCACACTCTTTATCTTCTCTCTCTCTCACCCTGTTTCTCTTCTCTCTATATTAGCACTTATCAAGGCCAATAGGCAACTCGAGCATCAACTCGACGATGAGAGTTCAAACGTGCACAGTATTCAAATTTGGGAAAGAGAATGGAACAACTTTCTCTTCTGCCTCTCTCTCACACTCTTTATCTTCTCTCTCTCTCACCCTGTTTCTCTTCTCTCTATATTAGCACTTATCAAGGCCAATAGGCAACTCGAGCATCAACTCGACCATGAGAGTTCAAACGTGCACAGTATTCAAATTTGGGAAAGAGGATGGAACAACTTTCTCTTCTACCTCTCTCTCACACTCTTTATCTTCTCTCTCTCTCTCACCCTGTTTCTCTTCTCTCTATATTAGCAGTTATCAAGGCCAATAGGAAACTCGAGCATCAACTCGACGATGAGAGTTCAAACGTACACAGTATTCAAATTTGGGAAAGAGGATGGAACAACTTTCTCTTCTGCCTCTCTCTCACACTCCTTATCTTCTCTCTCTAACCCTGTTTCTCTTCTCTCTATATTAGCACTTATCAAGGCCAATAGGCAACTCGAGAATCAACTCGACCATGAGAGTTCAAACGTGCACAGTATTCAAATTTGGGAAAGAGGATGGAACAACTTTCTCTTCTGCCTCTCTCTCACACTCTTTATCTTCTCTCTCTCTCACCCTGTTTCTCTTCTCTCTATATTAGCATTTATCAAGGCCAATAGGCAACTCGAGCATCAACTCGACGATGAGAGTTCAAACGTGCACAGTATTCAAATTTGGGAAAGAGGATGGAACAACTTTCTCTTCTGCCTCTCTCTCACACTCTTTATCTTCTCTCTCTCTCTCTCACCCTGTTTCTCTTCTCTCTATATTAGCACTTATCAAGGCCAATAGGCAACTCGAGCATCAACTCGACGATGAGAGTTCAAACGTGCACAGTATTCAAATTTGGGAAAGAGGATGGAACAACTTTCTCTTCTGCCTCTCTCTCACACTCTTTATCTTCTCTCTCTCTCTCACCCTGTTTCTCTTCTCTCTATATTAGAACTTATCAAGGCCAATAGGCAACTCGAGCATCAACTCGACCATGAGAGTTCAAACGTGCACAGTATTCAAATTTGGGAAAGAGGATGGAACAACTTTCTCTTCTGCCTCTCTCTCACACTCTTTATCTTCTCTCTCTCTCACCCTGTTTCTCTTCTCTCTATATTAGCACTTATCAAGGCCAATAGGCAACTCGAGCATCAACTCGACGATGAGAGTTCAAACGTGCACAGTATTCAAATTTGGGAAAGAGGATGGAACAACTTTCTCTTCTGCCTCTCTCTCACACTCTTTATCTTCTCTCTCTCTCTCTCTCACCCTGTTTCTCTTCTCTCTATATTAGCACTTATCAAGGCCAATAGGCAACTCGAGCATCAACTCGACCATGTGAGTTCAAACGTGCACAGTATTCAAATTTGGGAAAGAGGATGGAACAACTTTCTCTTCTGCCTCTCTCTCACACTCTTTATCTTCTCTCTCTCTCACCCTGTTTCTCTTCTCTCTATATTAGCACTTATAAAGGCCAATAGGCAACTCGAGCATCAACTCGACGATGAGAGTTCAAACGTGCACAGTATTTAAATTTGGGAAAGAGGATGGAACAACTTTCTCTTCTGCCTCTCTCTCACACTCTTTATCTTCTCTCTCTCACCCTGTTTCTCTTCTCTCTATATTAGAACTTATCAAGGCCAATAGGCAACTCGAGCATCAACTCGACCATGAGAGTTCAAACGTGCACAGTTTTCAAATTTGGGAAAGAGGATGGAACAACTTTCTCTTCTGCCTCTCTCTCACACTCTTTATCTTCTCTCTCTCTCTCACCCTGTTTCTCTTCTCTCTATATTAGCACTTATCAAGGCCAATAGGCAACTCGAGCATCAACTCGACGATGAGAGTTCAAACGTGCACAGTATTCAAATTTGGGAAAGAGGATGGAACAACTTTCTCTTCTGCCTCTCTCTCACACTCTTTATCTTCTCTCTCTCTCTCTCTCTCACCCTGTTTCTCTTCTCTCTATATTAGCACTTATCAAGGCCAATAGGCAACTCGAGCATCAACTCGACGATGAGAGTTCAAACGTGCACAGTATTCAAATTTGGGAAAGAGGATGGAACAACTTTCTCTTCTGCCACTCTCTCACACTCTTTATCTTCTCTCTCTCTCTCACCCTGTTTCTCTTCTCTCTATATTAGCACTTATCAAGGCCAATAGGCAACTCGAGCATCAACTCGACGATGAGAGTTCGAACGTGCACAGTATTTAAATTTGGGAAAGAGGATGGAACAACTTTCTCTTCTGCCTCTCTCTCACACTCTTTATCTTCTCTCTCTCACCCTGTTTCTCTTCTCTCTATATTAGCACTTAACAAGGCCTATAGGCAACTCGAGGATCAACTCGACGATGACAGTTCAAATGTGCACAGTATTCAAATTTGGGAAAGAGGAGGAACAACTTTCTCTTCTGCCTCTCTCTCACACTCTTTATCTTCTCTCTCTCTCTCTCTCACCCTGTTTCTCTTCTCTCTATATTAGCACTTATCAAGGCCAATAGGCAACTCGAGCATCAACTCGACGATGAGAGTTCAAACGTGCACAGTATTCAAATTTGGGAAAGAGGATGGAACAACTTTCTCTTCTGCCTCTCTCTCACACTCTTTATCTTCTCTCTCTCTCTCTCACCCTGTTTCTCTTCTCTCTATATTAGCACTTATCAAGGCCAATAGGCAACTCGAGCATCAACTCGACGATGAGAGTTCAAACGTGCACAGTATTCAAATTTGGGAAAGAGGATGGAACAACTTTCTCTTCTGCCTCTCTCTCACACTCTTTATCTTCTCTCTCTCTCTCACCCTGTTTCTCTTCTCTCTATATTAGCACTTATCAAGGCCAATAGGCAACTCGAGCATCAACTCGACGATGAGAGTTCAAACGTGCACAGTATTTAAATTTGGGAAAGAGCATGGAACAACTTTCTCTTCTGCCTCTCTCTCACACTCTTTATCTTCTCTCTCTCACCCTGTTTCTCTTCTCTCTATATTAGCACTTAACAATGCCTATAGGCAACTCGAGGATCAACTCGACGATGAGAGTTAAAATGTGCACAGTATTCAAATTTGGGAAAGAGGAGGAACAACTTTCTCTTCTGCCTCTCTCTCACACTCTTTATCTTCTCTCTCTCTCTCTCTCACACCCTGTTTCTCTTCTCTCTATATTAGCACTTATCAAGGCCAATAGGCAACTCGAGCATCAACTCGACGATGAGAGTTCAAACGTGCACAGTATTCAAATTTGGGAAAGAGGATGGAACAACTTTCTCTTCTGCCTCTCTCTCACACTCTTTATCTTCTCTCTCTCTCTCTCTTCACCCTGTTTCTCTTCTCTCTATATTAGCACTTATCAAGGCCAATAGGCAACTCGAGCATCAACTCGACCATGAGAGTTCAAACGTGCACAGTATTCAAATTTGGGAAAGAGGATGGAACAACTTTCTCTTCTGCCTCTCTCTCACACTCTTTATCTTCTCTCTCTCTCTCACCCTGTTTCTCTTCTCTCTATATTAGCACTTATCAAGGCCAATAGGCAACTCGAGCATCAACTCGACGATGAGAGTTCAAACGTGCACAGTATTCAAATTTGGGAAAGAGGATGGAACAACTTTCTCTTCTGCCTCTCTCTAACACTCTTTATCTTCTCTCTCTCTCTCTCTCACCCTGTTTCTCTTCTCTCTATATTAGCACTTATCAAGGCCAATAGGCAACTCGAGCATCAACTCGACGATGAGAGTTCAAACGTGCACAGTATTCAAATTTGGGAAAGAGGATGGAACAACTTTCTCTTCTGCCTCTCTCTCACACTCTTTATCTTCTCTCTCTCTCTCACCCTGTTTCTCTTCTCTCTATATTAGCACTTATCAAGGCCAATAGGCAACTCGAGCATCAACTCGACGATGAGAGTTCAAACGTGCACAGTATTTAAATTTGGGAAAGAGGATGGACAACTTTCTCTTCTGCCTCTCTCTCACACTCTTTATCTTCTCTCTCTCACCCTGTTTCTCTTCTCTCTATATTAGCACTTAACAAGGCCTATAGGCAACTCGAGGATCAACTCGACGATGAGAGTTCAAATGTGCACAGTATTCAAATTTGGGAAAGAGGAGGAACAACTTTCTCTTCTGCCTCTCTCTCACACTCTTTATCTTCTCTCTCTCTCTCTCTCTCACCCTGTTTCTCTTCTCTCTATATTAGCACTTATCAAGGCCAATAGGCAACTCGAGCATCAACTCGACGATGAGAGTTCAAACGTGCACAGTATTCAAATTTGGGAAAGAGGATGGAACAACTTTCTCTTCTGCCTCTCTCTCACACTCTTTATCTTCTCTCTCTCTCTCTCTCACCCTGTTTCTCTTCTCTCTATATTAGCACTTATCAAGGCCAATAGGCAACTCGAGCATCAACTCGACGATGAGAGTTCAAACGTGCACAGTATTCAAATTTTGGAAAGAGGATGGAACAACTTTCTCTTCTGCCTCTCTCTCACACTCTTTATCTTCTCTCTCTCTCTCACCCTGTTTCTCTTCTCTCTATATTAGCACTTATCAAGGCCAATAGGCAACTCGAGCATCAACTCGACGATGAGAGTTCAAACGTGCACAGTATTTAAATTTGGGAAAGAGGATGGAACAACTTTCTCTTCTGCCTCTCTCTCACACTCTTTATCTTCTCTCTCTCACCCTGTTTCTCTTCTCTCTATATTAGCACTTAACAAGGCCTATAGGCAACTCGAGGATCAACTCGACGATGAGAGTTCAAATGTGCACAGTATTCAAATTTGGGAAAGAGGAGGAACAACTTTCTCTTCTGCCTCTCTCTCACACTCTTTATCTTCTCTCTCTCTCTCTCTCTCACCCTGTTTCTCTTCTCTCTATATTAGCACTTATCAAGGCCAATAGGCAACTCGAGCATCAACTCGACGACGAGAGTTCAAACGTGCACAGTATTCAAATTTGGGAAAGAGGATGGAACAACTTTCTCTTCTGCCTCTCTCTCACACTCTTTATCTTCTCTCTCTCTCTCTCTTCACCCTGTTTCTCTTCTCTCTATATTAGCACTTATCAAGGCCAATAGGCAACTCGAGCATCAACTCGACCATGAGAGTTCAAACGTGCACAGTATTCAAATTTGGGAAAGAGGATGGAACAACTTTCTCTTCTGCCTCTCTCTCACACTCTTTATCTTCTCTCTCTCTCTCACCCTGTTTCTCTTCTCTCTATATTAGCACTTATCAAGGCCAATAGGCAACTCGAGCATCAACTCGACCATAAGAGTTCAAACGTGCACAGTATTCAAATTTGGGAAAGAGGATGGAACAACTTTCTCTTCTGCCTCTCTCTCACACTCTTTATCTTCTCTCTCTCTCACCCTGTTTCTCTTCTCTCTATATTAGCACTTATCAAGGCCAATAGGCAACTCGAGCATCAACTCGACGATGAGAGTTC
This sequence comes from Euprymna scolopes, assembly GCF_053919585.1. Taxonomy (NCBI): domain Eukaryota; kingdom Metazoa; phylum Mollusca; class Cephalopoda; order Sepiida; family Sepiolidae; genus Euprymna; species Euprymna scolopes. The sequence goes on from NC_136490.1 coordinate 79,247,246, forward strand.
AAACGTGCACAGTATTCAAATTTGGGAAAGAGGATGGAACAACTTTCTCTTCTGCCTCTCTCTAACACTCTTTATCTTCTCTCTCTCTCTCTCACCCTGTTTCTCTTCTCTCTATATTAGCACTTATCAAGGCCAATAGGCAACTCGAGCATCAACTCGACGATGAGAGTTCAAACGTGCACAGTATTCAAATTTGGGAAAGAGGATGGAACAACTTTCTCTTCTGCCTCTCTCTCACACTCTTTATCTTCTCTCTCTCTCTCACCCTGTTTCTCTTCTCTCTATATTAGCACTTATCAAGGCCAATAGGCAACTCGAGCATCAACTCGACCATAAGAGTTCAAACGTGCACAGTATTCAAATTTGGGAAAGAGGATGGAACAACTTTCTCTTCTGCCTCTCTCTCACACTCGTTATCTTCTCTCTCTCTCACCCTGTTTCTCTTCTCTCTATATTAGCACTTATCAAGGCCAATAGGCAACTCGAGCATCAACTCGACGATGAGAGTTCAAACGTGCACAGTATTCAAATTTGGGAAAGAGGATGGAACAACTTTCTCTTCTGCCTCTCTCTAACACTCTTTATCTTCTCTCTCTCTCTCACCCTGTTTCTCTTCTCTGTATATTAGCACTTATCAAGGCCAATAGGCAACTCGAGCATCAACTCGACGATGAGAGTTCAAACGTGCACAGTATTCAAATTTGAGAAAGAGGATGGAACAACTTTCTCTTCTGCCTCTCTCTCACACTCTTTATCTTCTCTCTCTCTCTCTCACCCTGTTTCTCTTCTCTCTATATTAGCACTTATCAAGGCCAATAGGCAACTCGAGCATCAACTCGACGATGAGAGTTCAAACGTGCACAGTATTTAAATTTGGGAAAGAGGATGGAACAACTTTCTCTTCTGCCTCTCTCTCACACTCTTTATCTTCTCTCTCTCTCACCCTGTTTCTCTTCTCTCTATATTAGCACTTATCAAGGCCAATAGGCAACTCGAGCATCAACTCGACGATGAGAGTTCAAACGTGCACAGTATTTAAATTTGGGAAAGAGGATGGAACAACTTTCTCTTCTGCCTCTCTCTCACACTCTTTATCTTCTCTCTCTCTCTCTACCCCTGTTTCTCTTCTCTCTATATTAGCACTTATCAAGGCCAATAGGCAACTCGAGCATCAACTCGACGATGAGAGTTCAAACGTGCACAGTATTCAAATTTGGGAAAGAGGATGGAACAACTTTCTCTTCTGCCTCTCTCTCACACTCTTTATCTTCTCTCTCTCTCTCTCTCACCCTGTTTCTCTTCTCTCTATATTAGCACTTATCAAGGCCAATAGGCAACTCGAGCATCAACTCGACCATGAGAGTTCAAACGTGCACAGTATTCAAATTTGGGAAAGAGGATGGAACAACTTTCTCTTCTGCCTCTCTCTCACACTCTTTATCTTCTCTCTCTCTCTCTCTCACCCTGTTTCTCTTCTCTCTATATTAGCACTTATCAAGGCCAATAGGCAACTCGAGCATCAACTCGACCATGAGAGTTCAAACGTGCACAGTATTCAAATTTGGGAAAGAGGATGGAACAACTTTCTCTTCTGCCTCTCTCTCACACTCTTTATCTTCTCTCTCTCTCTCACCCTGTTTCTCTTCTCTCTATATTAGCACTTATCAAGGCCAATAGGCAACTCGAGCATCAACTCGACGATGAGAGTTCAAACGTGCACAGTATTCAAATTTGGGAAAGAGGATGGAACAACTTTCTCTTCTGCCTCTCTCTAACACTCTTTATCTTCTCTCTCTCTCTCTCTCACCCTGTTTCTCTTCTCTCTATATTAGCACTTATCAAGGCCAATAGGCAACTCGAGCATCAACTCGACGATGAGAGTTCAAACGTGCACAGTATTCAAATTTGGGAAAGAGGATGGAACAACTTTCTCTTCTGCCTCTCTCTCACACTCTTTATCTTCTCTCTCTCTCTCACCCTGTTTCTCTTCTCTCTATATTAGCACTTATCAAGGCCAATAGGCAACTCGAGCATCAACTCGACGATGAGAGTTCAAACGTGCACAGTATTTAAATTTGGGAAAGAGGATGGACAACTTTCTCTTCTGCCTCTCTCTCACACTCTTTATCTTCTCTCTCTCACCCTGTTTCTCTTCTCTCTATATTAGCACTTAACAAGGCCTATAGGCAACTCGAGGATCAACTCGACGATGAGAGTTCAAATGTGCACAGTATTCAAATTTGGGAAAGAGGAGGAACAACTTTCTCTTCTGCCTCTCTCTCACACTCTTTATCTTCTCTCTCTCTCTCTCTCTCACCCTGTTTCTCTTCTCTCTATATTAGCACTTATCAAGGCCAATAGGCAACTCGAGCATCAACTCGACGATGAGAGTTCAAACGTGCACAGTATTCAAATTTGGGAAAGAGGATGGAACAACTTTCTCTTCTGCCTCTCTCTCACACTCTTTATCTTCTCTCTCTCTCTCTCTCACCCTGTTTCTCTTCTCTCTATATTAGCACTTATCAAGGCCAATAGGCAACTCGAGCATCAACTCGACGATGAGAGTTCAAACGTGCACAGTATTCAAATTTTGGAAAGAGGATGGAACAACTTTCTCTTCTGCCTCTCTCTCACACTCTTTATCTTCTCTCTCTCTCTCACCCTGTTTCTCTTCTCTCTATATTAGCACTTATCAAGGCCAATAGGCAACTCGAGCATCAACTCGACGATGAGAGTTCAAACGTGCACAGTATTTAAATTTGGGAAAGAGGATGGAACAACTTTCTCTTCTGCCTCTCTCTCACACTCTTTATCTTCTCTCTCTCACCCTGTTTCTCTTCTCTCTATATTAGCACTTAACAAGGCCTATAGGCAACTCGAGGATCAACTCGACGATGAGAGTTCAAATGTGCACAGTATTCAAATTTGGGAAAGAGGAGGAACAACTTTCTCTTCTGCCTCTCTCTCACACTCTTTATCTTCTCTCTCTCTCTCTCTCTCACCCTGTTTCTCTTCTCTCTATATTAGCACTTATCAAGGCCAATAGGCAACTCGAGCATCAACTCGACGACGAGAGTTCAAACGTGCACAGTATTCAAATTTGGGAAAGAGGATGGAACAACTTTCTCTTCTGCCTCTCTCTCACACTCTTTATCTTCTCTCTCTCTCTCTCTTCACCCTGTTTCTCTTCTCTCTATATTAGCACTTATCAAGGCCAATAGGCAACTCGAGCATCAACTCGACCATGAGAGTTCAAACGTGCACAGTATTCAAATTTGGGAAAGAGGATGGAACAACTTTCTCTTCTGCCTCTCTCTCACACTCTTTATCTTCTCTCTCTCTCTCACCCTGTTTCTCTTCTCTCTATATTAGCACTTATCAAGGCCAATAGGCAACTCGAGCATCAACTCGACCATAAGAGTTCAAACGTGCACAGTATTCAAATTTGGGAAAGAGGATGGAACAACTTTCTCTTCTGCCTCTCTCTCACACTCTTTATCTTCTCTCTCTCTCACCCTGTTTCTCTTCTCTCTATATTAGCACTTATCAAGGCCAATAGGCAACTCGAGCATCAACTCGACGATGAGAGTTCAAACGTGCACAGTATTCAAATTTGGGAAAGAGGATGGAACAACTTTCTCTTCTGCCTCTCTCTAACACTCTTTATCTTCTCTCTCTCTCTCTCACCCTGTTTCTCTTCTCTCTATATTAGCACTTATCAAGGCCAATAGGCAACTCGAGCATCAACTCGACGATGAGAGTTCAAACGTGCACAGTATTCAAATTTGGGAAAGAGGATGGAACAACTTTCTCTTCTGCCTCTCTCTCACACTCTTTATCTTCTCTCTCTCTCTCACCCTGTTTCTCTTCTCTCTATATTAGCACTTATCAAGGCCAATAGGCAACTCGAGCATCAACTCGACCATAAGAGTTCAAACGTGCACAGTATTCAAATTTGGGAAAGAGGATGGAACAACTTTCTCTTCTGCCTCTCTCTCACACTCGTTATCTTCTCTCTCTCTCACCCTGTTTCTCTTCTCTCTATATTAGCACTTATCAAGGCCAATAGGCAACTCGAGCATCAACTCGACGATGAGAGTTCAAACGTGCACAGTATTCAAATTTGGGAAAGAGGATGGAACAACTTTCTCTTCTGCCTCTCTCTAACACTCTTTATCTTCTCTCTCTCTCTCACCCTGTTTCTCTTCTCTGTATATTAGCACTTATCAAGGCCAATAGGCAACTCGAGCATCAACTCGACGATGAGAGTTCAAACGTGCACAGTATTCAAATTTGAGAAAGAGGATGGAACAACTTTCTCTTCTGCCTCTCTCTCACACTCTTTATCTTCTCTCTCTCTCTCTCACCCTGTTTCTCTTCTCTCTATATTAGCACTTATCAAGGCCAATAGGCAACTCGAGCATCAACTCGACGATGAGAGTTCAAACGTGCACAGTATTTAAATTTGGGAAAGAGGATGGAACAACTTTCTCTTCTGCCTCTCTCTCACACTCTTTATCTTCTCTCTCTCTCACCCTGTTTCTCTTCTCTCTATATTAGCACTTATCAAGGCCAATAGGCAACTCGAGCATCAACTCGACGATGAGAGTTCAAACGTGCACAGTATTTAAATTTGGGAAAGAGGATGGAACAACTTTCTCTTCTGCCTCTCTCTCACACTCTTTATCTTCTCTCTCTCTCTCTACCCCTGTTTCTCTTCTCTCTATATTAGCACTTATCAAGGCCAATAGGCAACTCGAGCATCAACTCGACGATGAGAGTTCAAACGTGCACAGTATTCAAATTTGGGAAAGAGGATGGAACAACTTTCTCTTCTGCCTCTCTCTCACACTCTTTATCTTCTCTCTCTCTCTCTCTCACCCTGTTTCTCTTCTCTCTATATTAGCACTTATCAAGGCCAATAGGCAACTCGAGCATCAACTCGACCATGAGAGTTCAAACGTGCACAGTATTCAAATTTGGGAAAGAGGATGGAACAACTTTCTCTTCTGCCTCTCTCTCACACTCTTTATCTTCTCTCTCTCTCTCTCTCACCCTGTTTCTCTTCTCTCTATATTAGCACTTATCAAGGCCAATAGGCAACTCGAGCATCAACTCGACCATGAGAGTTCAAACGTGCACAGTATTCAAATTTGGGAAAGAGGATGGAACCACTTTCTCTTCTGCCTCTCTCTCACACTCTTTATCTTCTCTCTCTCTCACCCTGTTTCTCTTCTTTCTATATTAGCACTCATCAAGGCCAATAGGCAACTCGAGCATCAACTCGACGATGAGAGTTAAAACGTGCACAGTATTTAAATTTGGGAAAGAGGATGGAACAACTTTCTCTTCTGCCTCTCTCTCACACTCTTTATCTTCTCTCTCTCTCACCCTGTTTCTCTTCTCTCTATATAAGCACTTATCAAGGCCAATAGGCAACTCGAGCATCAACTCAACGAGTAGAGTTCAAACGTGCACAGTATTCAAATTTGGGAAAGAGGATGGAACAACTTTCTCTTCTGCCTCTCTCTCACACTCTTTATCTTCTCTCTCTCTCTCACCCTGTTTATCTTCTCTCTATATTAGCACTTATCAAGGCCAATAGGCAACTCGAGCATCAACTCGACCATGAGAGTTCAAACGTGCACAGTATTCAAATTTGGGAAAGAGGATGGAACAACTTTCTCTTCTGCCTCTCTCTCACACTCTTTATCTTCTCTCTCTCTCTCTCACCCTGTTTCTCTTCTCTCTATATTAGCACTTATCAAGGCCAATAGGCAACTCGAGCATCAACTCGACGATGAGAGTTCAAACGTGCACAGTATTCAAATTTGGGAAAGAGGATGGAACAACTTTCTCTTCTGCCTCTCTCTCACACTCTTTATCTTCTCGCTCTCTCTCTCACCCTGTTTCTCTTCTCTCTATATTAGCACTTATCAAGACCAATAGGCAACTCGAGCATCAACTCGACGATGAGAGTTCAAACGTGCACAGTATTCAAATTTGGGAAAGAGGATGGAACAACTTTCTCTTCTGCCTCTCTCTCACACTCTTTATCTTCTCTCTCTCTCACCCTGTTTCTCTTCTCTCTATATTAGCACTTATCAAGGCCAATAGGCAACTCGAGCATCAACTCGACCATGAGAGTTCAAACGTGCACAGTATTTAAATTTGGGAAAGAGGATGGAACAACTTTCTCTTCTGCCTCTCTCTCACACTCTTTATCTTCTCTCTCTCTCACCCTGTTTCTCTTCTCTCTATATTAGCACTTATCAAGGCCAATAGGCAACTCGAGCATCAACTCGACGATGAGAGTTCAAACGTGCACAGTATTTAAATTTGGGAAAGAGGATGGAACATCTTTCTCTTCTGCCTCTCTCTCACACTCTTTATCTTCTCTCTCTCTCACCCTGTTTCTCTTCTCTCTATATTAGCACTTATCAAGGCCAATAGGCAACTCGAGCATCAACTCGACGATGAGAGTTCAAACGTGCACAGTATTCAAATTTGGGAAAGAGGATGGAACAACTTTCTCTTCTGCCTCTCTCTCACACTCTTTATCTTCTCTCTCTCTCTACCCCTGTTTCTCTTCTCTCTATATTAGCACTTATCAAGGCCAATAGGCAACTCGAGCATCAACTCGACGATGAGAGTTCAAACGTGCACAGTATTCAAATTTGGGAAAGAGGATGGAACAACTTTCTCTTCTGCCTCTCTCTCACACTCTTTATCTTCTCTCTCTCTCTCTCTCTCACCCTGTTTCTCTTCTCTCTATATTAGCACTTATCAAGGCCAATAGGCAACTCGAGCATCAACTCGACCATGAGAGTTCAAACGTGCACAGTATTCAAATTTGGGAAAGAGGATGGAACAACTTTCTCTTCTGCCTCTCTCTCACACTCTTTATCTTCTCTCTCTCTCTCTCACCCTGTTTCTCTTCTCTCTATATTAGCACTTATCAAGGCCAATAGGCAACTCGAGCACCAACTCGACCATGAGAGTTCAAACGTGCACAGTATTCAAATTTGGGAAAGAGGATGGAACAACTTTCTCTTCTACCTCTCTCTCACACTCTTTATCTTCTCTCTCTCTCACCCTGTTTCTCTTCTTTCTATATTAGCACTTATCAAGGCCAATAGGCAACTCGAGCATCAACTCGACGATGAGAGTTAAAACGTGCACAGTATTTAAATTTGGGAAAGAGGATGGAACAACTTTCTCTTCTGCCTCTCTCTCACACTCTTTATCTTCTCTCTCTCTCTCACCCTGTTTCTCTTCTCTCTATATTAGCACTTATCAAGGCCAATAGGCAACTCGAGCATCAACTCGACCATGAGAGTTCAAACGTGCACAGTATTCAAATTTGGGAAAGAGGATGGAACAACTTTCTCTTCTGCCTCTCTCTCACACTCTTTATCTTCTCTCTCTCTCTCACCCTGTTTCTCTTCTCTCTATATTAGCACTTATCAAGGCCAATAGGCAACTCGAGCATCAACTCGACCATAAGAGTTCAAACGTGCACAGTATTCAAATTTGGGAAAGAGGATGGAACAACTTTCTCTTCTGCCTCTCTCTCACACTCTTTATCTTCTCTCTCTCTCTCACCCTGTTTCTCTTCTCTCTATATTAGCACTTATCAAGGCCAATAGGCAACTCGAGCATCAATTCGACGATGAGAGTTCAAACGTGCACAGTATTCAAATTTGGGAAAGAGGATGGAACAACTTTCTCTTCTGCCTCTCTCTAACACTCTTTATCTTCTCTCTCTCTCTCTCACCCTGTTTCTCTTCTCTCTATATTAGCACTAATCAAGACCAAAAGGCAACTCGAGCATCAACTCGACGATGAGAGTTCAAACGTGCACAGTATTCAAATTTGGGAAAGAGGATGGAACAACTTTCTCTTCTGCCTCTCTCTCACACTCTTTATCTTCTCTCTCTCTCACCCTGTTTCTCTTCTCTCTATATTAGCACTTATCAAGGCCAATAGGCAACTCGAGCATCAACTCGACGATGAGAGTTCAAACGTGCACAGTATTTAAATTTGGGAAAGAGGATGGAACAACTTTCTCTTCTGCCTCTCTCTCACACTCTTTATCTTCTCTCTCTCTCACCCTGTTTCTCTTCTCTCTATATTAGCACTTATCAAGGCCAATAGGCAACTCGAGCATCAACTCGACGATGAGAGTTCAAACGTGCACAGTATTCAAATTTGGGAAAGAGGATGGAACAACTTTCTCTTCTGCCTCTCTCTCACACTCTTTATCTTCTCTCTCTTTCTACCCCTGTTTCTCTTCTCTCTATATTAGCACTTATCAAGGCCAATAGGAAACTCGAGCATCAACTCGACGATGAGAGTTCAAACGTGCACAGTATTAAAATTTGGGAAAGAGGATGGAACAACTTTCTCTTCTGCCTCTCTCTCACACTCTTTATCTTCTCTCTCTCTCTCTCACCCTGTTTTTCTTCTCTCTATATTAGCACTTATCAAGGCCAATAGGCAACTCGAGCATCAACTCGACGATGAGAGTTCAAACGTGCACAGTATTCAAATTTGGGAAAGAGGATGGAACAACTTTCTCTTCTGCCTCTCTCTCACACTCTTTATCTTCTCTCTCTCTCTCACCCTGTTTCAATTCTCTCTATATTAGCACTTATCAAAGCCAATAGGCAACTCGAGCATCAACCTGACAATGAGAGTTCAAACGTGCACAGTATTCCAATTTGGGAAAGAGGATGGAACAACTTTCTCTTCTGCCTCTCTCTCACACTCTTTATCTTCTCTCTCTCTCACCCTGTTTCTCTTCTCTCTATATTAGCACTTATCAAGGCCAATAGGCAACTCGAGCATCAACTCAACGAGTAGAGTTCAAACGTGCACAGTATTCAAATTTGGGAAAGAGGATGGAACAACTTTCTCTTCTGCCTCTCTCTCACACTCTTTATCTTCTCTCTCTCTCTCACCCTGTTTTTCTTCTCTCTATATTAGCACTTATCAAGGCCAATAGGCAACTCGAGCATCAACTCGACCATGAGAGTTCAAACGTGCACAGTATTCAAATTTGGGAAAGAGGATGGAACAACTTTTTCTTCTGCCTCTCTCTCACACTCTTTATCTTCTCTCTCTCTCTCACCCTGTTTCTCTTCTCTCTATATTAGCACTTATCAAGGCCAATAGGCAACTCGAGCATCAACTCGACCATGAGAGTTCAAACGTGCACAGTATTCAAATTTGGGAAAGAGGATGGAACAACTTTCTCTTCTGCCTCTCTCTCACACTCTTTATCTTCTCTCTCTCTCACCCTGTTTCTCTTCTCTCTATATTAGCACTTATCAAGGCCAATAGGCAACTCGAGCATCAACTCGACGATGAGAGTTCAAACGTGCACAGTATTCAAATTTGGGAAAGAGGATGGAACAACTTTCTCTTCTGCCTCTCTCTCACACTCTTTATCTTCTCTCTCTCTCACCCTGTTTCTCTTCTCTCTATATTAGCACTTATCAAGGCCAATAGGCAACTCGAGCATCAACTCGACGATGAGAGTTCAAACGTGCACAGTATTCAAATTTGGGAAAGAGGATGGAACAACTTTATCTTCTACCTCTCTCTCACACTCTTTATCTTCTCTCTCTCTCACCCTGTTTCTCTTCTCTCTATATTAGCACTTATCAAGGCCAATAGGCAACTCGAGCATCAACTCGACCATGAGAGTTCAAACGTGCACAGTATCCAAATTTGGGAAAGAGGATGGAACAAATTTCTCTTCTGCCTCTCTCTCACACTCTTTATCTTCTCTCTCTCTCTCTCTCTCACCCTGTTTCTCTTCTCTCTATATTAGCACTTATCAAGGCCAATAGGCAACTCGAGCATCAACTCGACCATGAGAGTTCAAACGTGCACAGTATTCAAATTTGGGAAAGAGGATGGAACAACTTTCTCTTCTGCCTCTCTCTCACACTCTTTATCTTCTCTCTCTCTCTCACCCTGTTTCTCTTCTCTCTATATTAGCACTTATCAAGGCCAATAGGCAACTCGAGCATCAACTCGACGATGAGAGTTCAAACGTACACAGTATTCAAATTTGGGAAAGAGGATGGAACAACTTTCTCTTCTGCCTCTCTCTCACACTCTTTATCTTCTCTCTCTCTCTCTCACCCTGTTTCTCTTCTCTCTATATTAGCACTTATCAAGGCCAATAGGCAACTCGAGCATCAACTCGACGATGAGAGTTCAAACGTGCACAGTATTCAAATTTGGGAAAGAGGATGGAACAACTTTCTCTTCTGCCTCTCTCTCACACTCTTTATCTTCTCTCTCTCTCTCACCCTGTTTCTCTTCTCTCTATATTAGCACTTATCAAGGCCAATAGGCAACTCGAGCATCAACTCGACCATGAGAGTTCAAACGTGCACAGTATTCAAATTTGGGAAAGAGGATGGAACAACTTTCTCTTCTGCCTCTCTCTCACACGCTTTATCTTCTCTCTCTCTCTCACCCTGTTTCTCTTCTCTCTATATTAGCACTTATCAAGGCCAATAGGCAACTCGAGCATCAACTCGACGATGAGAGTTCAAACGTGCACAGTATTCAAATTTGGGAAAGAGGATGGAACAACTTTCTCTTCTGCCTCTCTCTCACACTCTTTATCTTCTCTCTCTCTCTCACCCTGTTTCTCTTCTCTCTATATTAGCACTTATCAAGGCCAATAGGCAACTCGAGCATCAACTCGACGATGAGAGTTCAAACGTGCACAGTATTCAAATTTGGGAAAGAGGATGGAACAACTTTCTCTTCTGCCTCTCTCTCACACTCTTTATCTTCTCTCTCTCTCTCACCCAGTTTCTCTTCTCTCTATATTAGAACTTATCAAGGCCAATAGGCAACTCGAGCATCAACTCGACCATGAGAGTTCAAACGTGCACAGTATTCAAATTTGGGAAAGAGGATGGAACAACTTTCTCTTCTGCCTCTCTCTCACACTATTAATCTTCTCTCTCTCTCTCTCACCCTGTTTCTCTTCTCTCTATATTAGCACTAATCAAGGCCAATAGGCAACTCGAGCATCAACTCGACCATGAGAGTTCAAACGTGCACAGTATTCAAATTTGGGAAAGAGGATGGAACAACTTTCTCTTCTGCCTCTCTCTCACACTCTTTATCTTCTCTCTCTCTCTCACCCTGTTTCTCTTCTCTCTATATTAGCACTTATCAAGGGCAATAGGCAACTCGAGCATCAACTCGACCATGAGAGTTCAAACGTGCACAGTATTCAAATTTGGGAAAGAGGATGGAACAACTTTCTCTTCTGCCTCTCTCTCACACTCTTTATCTTCTCTCTCTCTCACCCTGTTTCTCTTCTCTCTATATTAGCACTTATCAAGGCCAATAGGCAACTCGAGCATCAACTCGACGATGAGAGTTCAAACGTGCACAGTATTCAAATTTGGGAAAGAGGATGGAACAACTTTCTCTTCTGCCTCTCTCTCACACTCTTTATCTTCTCTCTCTCTCTCTCACCCTGTTTCTCTTCTCTCTATATTAGCACTTATCAAGGCCAATAGGCAACTCGAGCATCAACTCAACGATGAGAGTTCAAACGTGCACAGTATTCAAATTTGGGAAAGAGGATGGAACAACTTTCTCTTCTGCCTCTCTCTCACACTCTTTATCTTCTCTCTCTCTATCTCTCTCTCTCACCCTGTTTCTCTTCTCTCTATATTAGCACTTATCAAGGCCAATAGGCAACTGGAGCATCAACTCGACGATGAGAGTTCAAACGTGCACAGTATTCAAATTTGGGAAAGAGGATGGAACAACTTTCTCTTCTGCCTCTCTCTCACACTCTTTATCTTCTCTCTCTCTCACCCTGTTTCTCTTCTCTCTATATTAGCACTTATCAAGGCCAATAGGCAACTCGAGCATCAACTCGACCATGAGAGTTCAAACGTGCACAGTATGCAAATTTGGGAAAGAGGATGGAACAACTTTCTCTTCTGCCTCTCTCTCACACTCTTTATCTTCTCTCTCTCTCTCACCCTGTTTCTCTTCTCTCTATATTAGCACTTATCAAGGCCAATAGGCAACTCGAGCATCAACTCGACCATGAGAGTTCAAACGTGCACAGTATTCAAATTTGGGAAAGAGGATGGAACAACTTTCTCTTCTGCCTCTCTCTCACACTCTTTATCTTCTCTCTCTCTCTCACCCTGTTTCTCTTCTCTCTATATTAGCACTTATCAAGGCCAATAGGCAACTCAAGCATCAACTCGACCATGAGAGTTCAAACGTGCACAGTATTCCAATTTGGGAAAGAGGATGGAACAACTTTCTCTTCTGCCTCTCTCTCACACTCTTTATCTTCTCTCTCTCTCTCACCCTGTTTCTCTTCTCTCTATATTAGCACTTATCAAGGCCAATAGGCAACTCGAGCATCAACTCGACGATGAGAGTTCAAACGTGCACAGTATTCAAATTTGGGAAAGAGGATGGAACAACTTTCTCTTCTGCCTCTCTCTCACACTCTTTATCTTCTCTCTCTCTCTCTCACCCTGTTTATCTTCTCTCTATATTAGCACTTATCAAGGCCAATAGGCAACTCGAGCATCAACTCGACCATGAGAGTTCAAACGTGCACAGTATTCAAATTTGGGAAAGAGGATGGAACAACTTTCTCTTCTGCCTCTCTCTCACACTCTTTATCTTCTCTCTCTCTCACCCTGTTTCTCTTCTCTCTATATTAGCACTTATCAAGGCCAATAGGCAACTCGAGCATCAACTCGACCATGAGAGTTCAAACGTGCACAGTATTTAAATTTGGGAAAGAGGATGGAACAACTTTCTCTTCTGCCTCTCTCTCACACTCTTTATCTTCTCTCTCTCTCTCACCCTGTTTCTCTTCTCTCTATATTAGCACTTATCAAGGCCAATAGGCAACTCGAGCATCAACTCGCCCATAAGAGTTCAAACGTGCACAGTATTCAAATTTGGGAAAGAGGATGGAACAACTTTCTCTTCTGCCTCTCTCTCACACTCTTTATCTTCTCTCTCTCTCTCACCCTGTTTCTCTTCTCTCTATATTAGCACTTATCAAGGCCAATAGGCAACTCGAGCATAAACTCGACCATGAGAGTTCAAACGTGCACAGTATTCAAATTTGGGAAAGAGGATGGAACAACTTTCTCTTCTTCCTCTCTCTCACACTCTTTATCTTCTCTCTCTCTCTCTCACCCTGTTTCTCTTCTCTCTATATTAGCACTTATCAAGGCCAATAGGCAACTCGAGCATCAACTCGACGATTAGAGTTCAAACCTGCACAGTATTCAAATTTGGGAAAGAGGATGGAACAACTTTCTCTTCTGCCTCTCTCTCACACTTGTTATCTTCTCTCTCTCTCTCTCACCCTGTTTCTCTTCTCTCTATATTAGCACTTATCAAAGCCAATAGGCAACTAGAGCATCAACCCGACAATGAGAGTTCAAACGTGCACAGTATTCCAATTTGGGAAAGAGGATGGAACAACTTTCTCTTCTGCCTCTCTCTCACACTCTTTATCTTCTCTCTCTCTCTCACCCTGTTTCTCTTCTCTCTATATTAGCACTTATCAAGGCCAATAGGCAACTCGAGCATCAACTCAACGAGGAGAGTTCAAACGTGCACAGTATTCAAATTTGGGAAAGAGGATGGAACAACTTTCTCTTCTGCCTCTCTCTCACACTCTTTATCTTCTCTCTCTCTCACCCTGTTTCTCTTCTCTCTATATTAGCACTTATCAAGGCCAATAAGCAACTCGAGCATCAACTCGACCATGAGAGTTCAAACGTGCACAGTATTCAAATTTGGGAAAGAGGATGGAACAACTTTCTCTTCTGCCTCTCTCTCACACTCTTTTTCTTCTCTCTCTCACCCTGTTTCTCTTCTCTCTATATTAGCACTTATCAAGGCCAATAGGCAACTCAAGCATCAACTCGACCATGAGAGTTCAAACGTGCACAGTATTCAAATTTGGGAAAGAGGATGGAACAACTTTCTCTTCTGCCTCTCTCTCACACTCTTTATCTTCTCTCTCTCACCCTGTTTCTCTTCTCTCTATATTAGCACTTATCAAGGCCAATAGGCAACTCGAGCATCAACTCGACCATGAGAGTTCAAACGTGCACAGTATTCAAATTTGGGAAAGAGGATGGAACAACTTTCTCTTCTGCCTCTCTCTCACACTCTTTATCTTCTCTCTCCCTCACCCTGTTTCTCTTCTCTCTATATTAGCACTTATCAAGGCCAATAGGACACTCGAGCATCAACTCGACCATGAGAGTTCAAACGTGCACAGTATTCAAATTTGGGAAAGAGGATGGAACAACTTTCTCTTCTGCCTCTCTCTCACACTCTTTATCTTCTCTCTCTCTCTCACCCTGTTTAAATTCTCTCTATATTAGCACTTATAAAAGCCAATAGGCAACTCGAGCATCAACCTGACAATGAGAGTTCAAACGTGCACAGTATTCAAATTTGGGAAAGAGGATGGAACAACTTTCTCTTCTGCCTCTCTCTCACACTCTTTATCTTCTCTCTCTCTCACCCTGTTTCTCTTCTCTCTATATTAGCACTTATCAAGGCCAATAGGCAACTCGAGCATCAACTCGACGATGAGAGTTCAAACGTGCACAGTATTCAAATTTGGGAAAGAGGATGGAACAACTTTCTCTTCTGCCTCTCTCTCACACTCTTTATCTTCTCTCTCTCTCTCACCCTGTTTCTCTTCTCTCTATATTAGCACTTATCAAGGCCAATAGGCAACTCGAGCATCAACTCGACCATGAGAGTTCAAACGTGCACAGTATTCAAATTTGGGAAAGAGGATGGAACAACTTTCTCTTCTGCCTCTCTCTCACACTCTTTATCTTCTCTCTCTCTCTCTCTCACCCTGTTTCTCTTCTCTCTATATTAGCACTTATCAAGGCCAATAGGCAACTCGAGCATCAACTCGACCATGAGAGTTCAAACGTGCACAGTATTCAAATTTGGGAAAGAGGATGGAACAACTTTCTCTTCTGCCTCTCTCTCACACACTTTATCTTCTCTCTCTCTCACCCTGTTTCTCTTCTCTCTATATTAGCACTTATCAAGGCCAATAGGCAACTCGAGCATCAACTCATCGATGAGAGTTTAAACGTGCACAGTATTTAAATTTGGGAAAGAGGATGGAACAACTTTCTCTTCTGCCTCTCTCTCACACTCTTTATCTTCTCTCTCTCTCTCACCCTGTTTCTCTTCTCTCTATATTAGCACTTATCAAGGCCAATAGGCAACTCGAGCATCAACTCGACCATGAGAGTCCAAACGTGCACAGTATTCAAATTTGGGAAAGAGGATGGAACAACTTTCTCTTCTGCCTCTCTCTCACACTCTTTATCTTCTCTCTCTCTCTCACCCTGTTTCTCTTCTCTCTATATTAGCACTTATCAAGGCCAATAGGCAACTCGAGCATCAACTCGACCGTAAGAGTTCAAACGTGCACAGTATTCAAATTTGGGAAAGAGGATGGAACAACTTTCTCTTCTGCCTCTCTCTCACACTCTTTATCTTCTCTCTCTCTCTCTCTCACCCTGTTTCTCTTCTCTCTATATTAGCACTTATCAAAGCCAATAGGCAACTCGAGCATCAACCTGACAATGAGAGTTCAAACGTGCACAGTATTCCAATTTGGGAAAGAGGATGGAACAACTTTCTCTTCTGCCTCTCTCTCACACTCTTTATCTTCTCTCTCTCTCACCCTGTTTCTCTTCTCTCTATATTAGCACTTATCAAGGCCAATAGGCAACTCGAGCATCAACTCAACGAGTAGAGTTCAAACGTGCACAGTATTCAAATTTGGGAAAGAGGATGGAACAACTTTCTCTTCTGCCTCTCTCTCACACTCTTTATCTTCTCTCTCTCTCTCACCCTGTTTCTCTTCTCTCTATATTAGCACTTATCAAGGCCAATAGGCAACTCGAGCATCAACTCGACCATGAGAGTTCAAACGTGCACAGTATTCAAATTTGGGAAAGAGGATGGAACAACTTTCTCTTCTGCCTCTCTCTCACACTCTTTATCTTCTCTCTCTCTCTCACCCTGTTTCTCTTCTCTCTATATTAGCACTTATCAAGGCCAATAGGCAACTCGAGCATCAACTCGACCATGAGAGTTCAAACGTGCACAGTATTCAAATTTGGGAAAGAGGATGGAACAACTTTCTCTTCTGCCTCTCTCTCACACTCTTTATCTTCTCTCTCTCTCACCCTGTTTCTCTTCTCTCTATATTAGCACTTATCAATGCCAATAGGCAACTCGAGCATCAACTCGACGATGAGAGTTCAAACGTGCACAGTATTCAAATTTGGGAAAGAGGATGGAACAACTTTCTCTTCTGCCTCTCTCTCACACTCTTTATCTTCTCTCTCTCTCACCCTGTTTCTCTTCTCTCTATATTAGCACTTATCAAGGCCAATAGGCAACTCGAGCATCAACTCGACCATGAGAGTTCAAACGTGCACAGTATTCAAATTTGGGAAAGAGGATGGAACAACTTTCTCTTCTACCTCTCTCTCACACTCTTTATCTTCTCTCTCTCTCTCTCACCCTGTTTCTCTTCTCTCTATATTAGCACTTATCAAGGCCAATAGGCAACTCGAGCATCAACTCGACCATGAGAGTTCAAACGTGCACAGTATCCAAATTTGGGAACGAGGATGGAACAACTTTCTCTTCTGCCTCTCTCTCACACTCTTTATCTTCTCTCTCTCTCTCTCTCTCTCACCCTGTTTCTCTTCTCTCTATATTAGCACTTATCAAGGCCAATAGGCAACTCGAGCATCAACTCGACCATGAGAGTTCAAACGTGCACAGTATTCAAATTTGGGAAAGAGGATGGAACAACTTTCTCTTCTGCCTCTCTCTCACACTCTTTATCTTCTCTCTCTCTCTCACCCTGTTTCTCTTCTCTCTATATTAGCACTTATCAAGGCCAATAGGCAACTCGAGCATCAACTCGACGATGAGAGTTCAAACGTACACAGTATTCAAATTTGGGAAAGAGGATGGAACAACTTTCTCTTCTGCCTCTCTCTCACACTCTTTATCTTCTCTCTCTCTCTCTCACCCTGTTTCTCTTCTCTCTATATTAGCACTTATCAAGGCCAATAGGCAACTCGAGCATCAACTCGACCATGAGAGTTCAAACGTGCACAGTATTCAAATTTGGGAAAGAGGATGGAACAACTTTCTCTTCTGCCTCTCTCTCACACTCTTTATCTTCTCTCTCTCTCTCACCCTGTTTCTCTTCTCTCTATATTAGCACTTATCAAGGCCAATAGGCAACTCGAGCATCAACTCGACCATGAGAGTTCAAACGTGCACAGTATTCAAATTTGGGAAAGAGGATGGAACAACTTTCTCTTCTGCCTCTCTCTCACACTCTTTATCTTCTCTCTCTCTCTCACCCTGTTTCTCTTCTCTCTATATTAGCACTTATCAAGGCCAATAGGCAACTCGAGCATCAACTCGACGATGAGAGTTCAAACGTGCACAGTATTTAAATTTGGGAAAGAGGATGGAACAACTTTCTCTTCTGCCTCTCTCTCACACTCTTTATCTTCTCTCTCTCACCCTGTTTCTCTTCTCTCTATATTAGCACTTATCAAGGCCAATAGGCAACTCGAGCATCAACTCGACCATGAGAGTTCAAACGTGCACAGTATTCAAATTTGGGAAAGAGGATGGAACAACTTTCTCTTCTGCCTCTCTCTCACACTCTTTATCTTCTCTTTCTCTCTCTCACCCTGTTTCTCTTCTCTCTATATTAGCACTTATCAAGGCCAATAGGCAACTCGAGCATCAACTCGACGATGAGAGTTCAAACGTGCACAGTATTTAAATTTTGGAAAGAGGATGGAACAACTTTCTCTTCTGCCTCTATCTCACACTCTTTATCTTCTCTCTCTCTCACCCTGTTTCTCTACTCTCTATATTAGCACTTATCAAGGCCAATAGGCAACTCGAGCATCAACTCGACGATGAGAGTGCAAACGTGCACAGTATTTAGATTTGGGAAAGAGGATGGAACAACTTTCTCTTCTGCCTCTCTCTCACACTCTTTATCTTCTCTCTCTCTCACCCTGTTTCTCTTCTCTCTATATTAGCACTTATCAAGGCCAATAGGCAACTCGAGCATCAACTCGACCATGAGAGTTCAAACGTGCACAGTATTCAAATTTGGGAAAGAGGATGGAACAACTTTCTCTTCTGCCTCTCTCTCACACTCTTTATCTTCTCTCTCTCTCTACCCCTGTTTCTCTTCTCTCTATATTAGCACTTATCAAGGCCAATAGGCAACTCGAGCATCAACTCGACGATGAGAGTTCAAACGTGCACAGTATTCAAATTTGGGAAAGAGGATGGAACAACTTTCTCTTCTGCCTCTCTCTCACACTCTTTATCTTCTCTCTCTCTCTCTCTCACCCTGTTTCTCTTCTCTCTATATTAGCACTTATCAAGGCCAATAGGCAACTCGAGCATCAACTCGACGATGAGAGTTCAAACGTGCACAGTATTCAAATTTGGGAAAGAGGATGGAACAACTTTCTCTTCTGCCTCTCTCTCACACTCTTTATCTTCTCTCTCTCTCTCACCCTGTTTCAATTCTCTCTATATTAGCACTTATCAAAGCCAATAGGCAACTCGAGCATCAACCTGACAATGAGAGTTCAAACGTGCACAGTATTCAAATTTGGGAAAGAGGATGGAACAACTTTCTCTTCTGCCTCTCTCTCACACTCTTTATCTTCTCTCTCTCTCTCACCCTGTTTCAATTCTCTCTATATTAGCACTTATCAAAGCCAATAGGCAACTCGAGCATCAACCTGACAATGAGAGTTCAAACGTGCACAGTATTCAAATTTGGGAAAGAGGATGGAACAACTTTCTCTTCTGCCTCTCTCTCACACTCTTTATATTCTCTCTCTCTCTCTCTCTCACCCTGTTTCTCTTCTCTCTATATTAGCACTTATCAAGGCCAATAGGCAACTCGAGCATCAACTCGACGATGAGAGTTCAAACGTGCACAGTATTCAAATTTGGGAAAGAGGATGGAACAACTTTCTCTTCTGCCTCTCTCTCACACTCTTTATCTTCTCTCTCTCTCTCACCCTGTTTCAATTCTCTCTATATTAGCCCTTATCAAAGCCAATAGGCAACTCGAGCATCAACCTGACAATGAGAGTTCAAACGTGCACAGTATTCAAATTTGGGAAAGAGGATGGAACAACTTTCTCTTCTGCCTCTCTCTCACACTCTTTATCTTCTCTCTCTCTCTCACCCTGTTTCAATTCTCTCTATATTAGCACTTATCAAAGCCAATAGGCAACTCGAGCATCAACCTGACAATGAGAGTTCAAACGTGCACAGTATTCAAATTTGGGAAAGAGGATGGAACAACTTTCTCTTCTGCCTCTCTCTCACACTCTTTATCTTCTCTCTCTCTCTCACCCTGTTTCAATTCTCTCTATATTAGCACTTATCAAAGCCAATAGGCAACTCGAGCATCAACCTGACAATGAGAGTTCAAACGTGCACAGTATTCAAATTTGGGAAAGAGGATGGAACAACTTTCTCTTCTGCCTCTCTCTCACACTCTTTATCTTCTCTCTCTCTCTCTCTCACCCTGTTTCTCTTCTCTCTATATTAGCACTTATCAAGGCCAATAGGCAACTCGAGCATCAACTCGACGATGAGAGTTCAAACGTGCACAGTATTCAAATTTGGGAAAGAGGATGGAACAACTTTCTCTTCTGCCTCTCTCTCACACTCTTTATCTTCTCTCTCTCTCTCACCCTGTTTCAATTCTCTCTATATTAGCACTTATCAAAGCCAATAGGCAACTCGAGCATCAACCTGACAATGAGAGTTCAAACGTGCACAGTATTCAAATTTGGGAAAGAGGATGGAACAACTTTCTCTTCTGCCTCTCTCTCACACTCTTTATCTTCTCTCTCTCTCTCACCCTGTTTCAATTCTCTCTATATTAGCACTTATCAAGGCCAATAGGCAACTCGAGCATCAACCTGACAATGAGAGTTCAAACGTGCACAGTATTCAAATTTGGGAAAGAGGATGGAACAACTTTCTCTTCTGCCTCTCTCTCACACTCTTTATCTTCTCTCTCTCTCACCCTGTTTCTCTTCTCTCTATATTAGCACTTATCAAGGCCAATAGGCAACTCGAGCATCAACTCAACGAGTAGAGTTCAAACGTGCACAGTATTCAAATTTGGGAAAGAGGATGGAACAACTTTCTCTTCTGCCTCTCTCTCACACTCTTTATCTTCTCTCTCTCTCTCACCCTGTTTCTCTTCTCTCTATATTAGCACTTATCAAGGCCAATAGGCAACTCGAGCATCAACTCGACCATGAGAGTTCAAACGTGCACAGTATTCAAATTTGGGAAAGAGGATGGAACAACTTTCTCTTCTGCCTCTCTCTCACACTCTTTATCTTCTCTCTCTCTCTCTCTCACCCTGTTTCTCTTCTCTCTATATTAGCACTTATCAAGGCCAATAGGCAACTCGAGCATCAACTCGACCATGAGAGTTCAAACGTGCACAGTATTCAAATTTGGGAAAGAGGATGGAACAACTTTCTCTTCTGCCTCTCTCTCACACTCTTTATCTTCTCTCTCTCTCACCCTGTTTCTCTTCTCTCTATATTAGCACTTATCAATGCCAATAGGTCACTCGAGCATCAACTCGACGATGAGAGTTCAAACGTGCACAGTATTCAAATTTGGGAAAGAGGATGGAACAACTTTCTCTTCTGCCTCTCTCTCACACTCTTTATCTTCTCTCTCTCTCACCCTGTTTCTCTTCTCTCTATATTAGCACTTATCAAGGCCAATAGGCAACTCGAGCATCAACTCGACCATGAGAGTTCAAACGTGCACAGTATTCAAATTTGGGAAAGAGGATGGAACAACTTTCTCTTCTACCTCTCTCTCACACTCTTTATCTTCTCTCTCTCTCTCACCCTGTTTCTCTTCTCTCTATATTAGCACTTATCAAGGCCAATAGGCAACTCGAGCATCAACTCGACCATGAGAGTTCAAACGTGCACAGTATCCAAATTTGGGAAAGAGGATGGAACAACTTTCTCTTCTGCCTCTCTCTCACACTCTTTATCTTCTCTCTCTCTCTCTCTCTCACCCTGTTTCTCTTCTCTCTATATTAGCACTTATCAAGGCCAATAGGCAACTCGAGCATCAACTCGACCATGAGAGTTCAAACGTGCACAGTATTCAAATTTGGGAAAGAGGATGGAACAACTTTCTCTTCTGCCTCTCTCTCACACTCTTTATCTTCTCTCTCTCTCTCACCCTGTTTCTCTTCTCTCTATATTAGCACTTATCAAGGCCAATAGGCAACTCGAGCATCAACTCGACGATGAGAGTTCAAACGTACACAGTATTCAAATTTGGGAAAGAGGATGGAACAACTTTCTCTTCTGCCTCTCTCTCACACTCTTTATCTTCTCTCTCTCTCTCTCACCCTGTTTCTCTTCTCTCTATATTAGCACTTATCAAGGCCAATAGGCAACTCGAGCATCAACTCGACCATGAGAGTTCAAACGTGCACAGTATTCAAATTTGGGAAAGAGGATGGAACAACTTTCTCTTCTGCCTCTCTCTCACACTCTTTATCTTCTCTCTCTCTCACCCTGTTTCTCATCTCTCTATATTAGCACTTATCAAGGCCAATAGGCAACTCGAGCATCAACTCGACCATGAGAGTTCAAACGTGCACAGTATTCAAATTTGGGAAAGAGGATGGAACAACTTTCTCTTCTGCCTCTCTCTCACACTCTTTATCTTCTCTCTCTCTCTCACCCTGTTTCTCTTCTCTCTATATTAGCACTTATCAAGGCCAATAGGCAACTCGAGCATCAACTCGACGATGAGAGTTCAAACGTGCACAGTATTCAAATTTGGGAAAGAGGATGGAACAACTTTCTCTTCTGCCTCTCTCTCACACTCTTTATCTTCTCTCTCTCTCACCCTGTTTCTCTTCTCTCTATATTAGCATTTATCAAGGCCAATAGGCAACTCGAGCATCAACTCGACGATGAGAGTTCAAACGTGCACAGTATTCCAATTTGGGAAAGAGGATGGAACAACTTTCTCTTCTGCCTCTCTCTCACACTCTTTATCTTCTCTCTCTCTCTCATCCTGTTTCTCTTCTCTCTATATTAGCACTTATCAAGGCCAATAGGCAACTCGAGCATCAACTCGACCATGAGAGTTCAAACGTCCACAGTATTCAAATTTGGGAAAGAGGATGGAACAACTTTCTCTTCTGCCTCTCTCTCACACTCTTTATCTTCTCTCTCTCTCACCCTGTTTCTCTTCTCTCTATATTAGCACTTATCAAGGCCAATAGGCAACTCGAGCATCAACTCGACCATGAGAGTTCAAACGTGCACAGTATCCAAATTTGGGAAAGAGGATGGAACAACTTTCTCTTCTGCCTCTCTCTCACACTCTTTATCTTCTCTCTCTCTCTCTCTCACCCTGTTTCTCTTCTCTCTATATTAGCACTTATCAAGGCCAATAGGCAACTCGAGCATCAACTCGACCATGAGAGTTCAAACGTGCACAGTATTCAAATTTGGGAAAGAGGATGGAACAACTTTCTCTTCTGCCTCTCTCTCACACTCTTTATCTTCTCTCTCTCTCTCACCCTGTTTCTCTTCTCTCTATATTAGCACTTATCAAGGCCAATAGGCAACTCGAGCATCAACTCGACGATGAGAGTTCAAACGTACACAGTATTCAAATTTGGGAAAGAGGATGGAACAACTTTCTCTTCTGCCTCTCTCTCACACTCTTTATCTTCTCTATCTCTCTCTCACCCTGTTTCTCTTCTCTCTATATTAGCACTTATCAAGGCCAATAGGCAACTCGAGCATCAACTCGACCATGATAGTTCAAACGTGCACAGTATTCAAATTTGGGAAAGAGGATGGAACAACTTTCTCTTCTGCCTCTCTCTCACACTCTTTATCTTCTCTCTCTCTCTCACCCTGTTTCTCTTCTCTCTATATTAGCACTTATCAAGGCCAATAGGCAACTCGAGCATCAACTCGACCATGAGAGTTCAAACGTGCACAGTATTCAAATTTGGGAAAGAGGATGGAACAACTTTCTCTTCTGCCTCTCTCTCACACTCTTTATCTTCTCTCTCTCTCTCACCCTGTTTCTCTTCTCTCTATATTAGCACTTATAAAGGCCAATAGGCAACTCGAGCATCAACTCGACGATGAGAGTTCAAACGTGCACAGTATTCAAATTTGGGAAAGAGGATGGAACAACTTTCTCTTCTGCCTCTCTCTCACACTCTTTATCTTCTCTCTCTCTCACCCTGTTTCTCTTCTCTCTATATTAGCATTTATCAAGGCCAATAGGCAACTCGAGCATCAACTCGACGATGAGAGTTCAAACGTGCACAGTATTCCAATTTGGGAAAGAGGATGGAACAACTTTCTCTTCTGCCTCTCTCTCACACTCTTTATCTTCTCTCTCTCTCTCATC
Organism: Euprymna scolopes; assembly: GCF_053919585.1. Lineage (NCBI taxonomy): Eukaryota > Metazoa > Mollusca > Cephalopoda > Sepiida > Sepiolidae > Euprymna > Euprymna scolopes. Next base: position 79,270,856 of record NC_136490.1, read on the forward strand.
CTGTTTCTCTTCTCTCTATATTAGCACTTATCAAGGCCAATAGGCAACTCGAGCATCAACTCGACCATGAGAGTTCAAACGTCCACAGTATTCAAATTTGGGAAAGAGGATGGAACAACTTTCTCTTCTGCCTCTCTCTCACACTCTTTATCTTCTCTCTCTCTCTCACCCTGTTTCTCTTCTCTCTATATTAGCACTTATCAAGGCCAATAGGCAACTCGAGCATCAACTCGACGATGAGAGTTCAAACGTGCACAGTATTCAAATTTGGGAAAGAGGATGGAACAACTTTCTCTTCTGCCTCTCTCTCACACTCTTTATCTTCTCTCTCTCTCACCCTGTTTCTCTTCTCTCTATATTAGAACTTATCAAGGCCAATAGGCAACTCGAGCATCAACTCGACCATGAGAGTTCAAACGTGCACAGTATTCAAATTTGGGAAAGAGGATGGAACAACTTTCTCTTCTGCCTCTCTCTCACACTCTTTATCTTCTCTCTCTCTCTCACCCTGTTTCTCTTCTCTCTATATTAGAACTTATCAAGGCCAATAGGCAACTCGAGCATCAACTCGACCATAAGAGTTCAAACGTGCACAGTATTCAAATTTGGGAAAGAGGATGGAACAACTTTCTCTTCTGCCTCTCTCTCACACTCTTTATCTTCTCTCTCTCTCTCTCTCTCACCCTGTTTCTCTTCTCTCTATATTAGCACTTATCAAGGCCAATAGGCAGCTCGAGCATCAACTCGACCCTGAGAGTTCAAACGTGCACAGTATTAAAATTTGGGAAAGAGGATGGAACAACTTTCTCTTCTGCCTTTCTCTCATGCTCTTTATCTTCTCTCTCTCTCACCCTGTTTCTCTTCTCTCTATATTAGCACTTATCAAGGGCAATAGGCAACTCGAGCATCAACTCGACGATGAGAGTTCAAACGTGCACAGTATTCAAATTTGGGAAAGAGGATGGAACAACTTTCTCTTCTGCCTCTCTCTCACACTCTTTATCTTCTCTCTCTCTCACCCTGTTTCTCTTCTCTCTATATTAGCACTTATCAAGGCCAATAGGCAACTCGAGCATCAACTCGACGATGAGAGTTCAAACGTGCACAGTATTCAAATTTGGGAAAGAGGATGGAACAACTTTCTCTTCTGCCTCTCTCTCACACTCTTTATCTTCTCTCTCTCTCTCTCACCCTGTTTCTCTTCTCTCTATATTAGCACTTATCAAGGGCAATAGGCAACTCGAGCATCAACTCGACGATGAGAGTTCAAACGTGCACAGTATTCAAATTTGGGAAAGAGGATGGAACAACTTTCTCTTCTGCCTCTCTCTCACACTCTTTATCTTCTCTCTCTCTATCTCTCTCTCTCACCCTGTTTCTCTTCTCTCTATATTAGCACTTATCAAGGCCAATAGGCAACTGGAGCATCAACTCGACGATGAGAGTTCAAACGTGCACAGTATTTAAATTTGGGAAAGAGGATGGAACAACTTTCTCTTCTGCCTCTCTCTCACACTCTTTATCTTCTCTCTCTCTCACCCTGTTTCTCTTCTCTCTATATTAGCACTTATCAAGGCCAATAGGCAACTCGAGCATCAACTCGACCATGAGAGTTCAAACGTGCACAGTATTCAAATTTGGGAAAGAGGATGGAACAACTTTCTCTTCTGCCTCTCTCTCACACTCTTTATCTTCTCTCTTTCTCTCACCCTGTTTCTCTTCTCTCTATATTAGCACTTATCAAGGCCAATAGGCAACTCGAGCATCAACTCGACCATGAGAGTTCAAACGTGCACAGTATTCAAATTTGGGAAAGAGGATGGAACAACTTTCTCTTCTGCCTCTCTCTCACACTCTTTATCTTCTCTCTCTCTCTTACCCTGTTTCTCTTCTCTCTATATTAGCACTTATCAAGGCCAATAGGCAACTCGAGCATCAACTCGACCATTAGAGTTCAAACGTGCACAGTATTCAAATTTGGGAAAGAGGATGGAACAACTTTCTCTTCTGCCTCTCTCTCACACTCTTTATCTTCTCTCTCTCTCTCTCTCACCCTGTTTCTCTTCTCTCTATATTAGCACTTATCAAGGCCAATAGGCAACTCGAGCATCAACTCGACCATGAGAGTTCAAACGTGCACAGTATTCAAATTTGGGAAAGAGGATGGAACAACTTTCTCTTCTGCCTCTCTCTCACACTCTTCATCTTCTCTCTCTCTCTCTCTCACCCTGTTTCTCTTCTCTCTATATTAGCACTTATCAAGGCCAATAGGCAACTCGAGCATCAACTCCACCATGAGAGTTCAAACGTGCACAGTATTCAAATTTGGGAAAGAGGATGGAACAACTTTCTCTTCTGCCTCTCTCTCACACTCTTTATCTTCTCTCTCTCTCACCCTGTTTCTCTTCTCTCTATATTAGCACTTATCAAGGCCAATAGGCAACTCGAGCATCAACTCGACGATTAGAGTTCAAACGTGCACAGTATTTAAATTTGGGAAAGAGGATGGAACAACTTTCTCTTCTGCCTCTCTCTCACACTCTTTATCTTCTCTCTCTCACCCTGTTTCTCTTCTCTCTATATTAGCACTTATCAAGGCCAATAGGCAACTCGAGCATCAACTCGACGATGAGAGTTCAAACGTGCACAGTATTCAAATTTGGGAAAGAGGATGGAACAACTTTCTCTTCTGCCTCTCTCTCACACTCTTTATCTTCTCTCTCTCTCACCCTGTTTCTCTTCTCTCTATATTAGCACTTATCAAGGCCAATAGGCAACTCGAGCATCAACTCGACCATGAGAGTTCAAACGTGCACAGTATTCAAATTTGGGAAAGAGGATGGAACAACTTTCTCTTCTGCCTCTCTCTCACACTCTTTATCTTCTCTCTCTCTCTTACCCTGTTTCTCTTCTCTCTATATTAGCACTTATCAAGGCCAATAGGCAACTCGAGCATCAACTCGACCATGAGAGTTCAAACGTGCACAGTATTCAAATTTGGGAAAGAGGATGGAACAACTTTCTCTTCTGCCTCTCTCTCACACTCTTTATCTTCTCTCTCTCTCACCCTGTTTCTCTTCTCTCTATATTAGCATTTATCAAGGCCAATAGGCAACTCGAGCATCAACTCGACGATGAGAGTTCAAACGTGCACAGTATTCAAATTTGGGAAAGAGGATGGAACAACTTTCTCTTCTGCCTCTCTCTCACACTCTTTATCTTCTCTCTCTCTCTCATCCTGTTTCTCTTCTCTCTATATTAGCACTTATCAAGGCCAATAGGCAACTCGAGCATCAACTCGACCATGAGAGTTCAAACGTGCACAGTATTCAAATTTGGGAAAGAGGATGGAAAAACTTTCTCTTCTGCCTCCCTCTCACACTCTTTATCTTCTCTCTCTCTCTCTCACCCTGTTTCTCTTCTCTCTATATTAGCACTTATCAAGGCCAATAGGCAACTCGAGCATCAACTCGACCATGAGAGTTCAAACGTGCACAGTATTCAAATTTGGGAAAGAGGATGGAACAACTTTCTCATCTGCCTCTCTCTCACACTCTTTATCTTCTCTCTCTCTATCTCTCTCTCTCACCCTGTTTCTCTTCTCTCTATATTAGCACTTATCAAGGGCAATAGGCAACTCGAGCATCAACTCGACCATGAGAGTTCAAACGTGCACAGTATTCAAATTTGGGAAAGAGGACGGAACAACTTTCTCTTCTGTCTCTCTCTCACACTCTTTATCTTCTCTCTCTCTCTCTCACCCTGTTTCTCTTCTCTCTATATTAGCACTTATCAAGGCCAATAGGCAACTCGAGCATCAACTCGACGATGAGAGTTCAAACGTGCACAGTATTCAACTTTGGGAAAGAGGATGGAACAACTTTCTCTTCTGCCTCTCTCTCACACTCTTTATCTTCTCTCTCTCTCTCACCCTGTTTCTCTTCTCTCTATATTAGCACTTATCAAGGCCAATAGGCAACTCGAGCATCAACTCGACGATGAGAGTTCAAACGTGCACAGTATTCAAATTTGGGAAAGAGGATGGAACAACTTTCTCTTCTGCCTCTCTCTCACACTCTTTATCTTCTCTCTCTCTCTCTCTCTCTCTCTCTCTCACCCTGTTTCTCTTCTCTCTATATTAGCACTTATCAAGGCCAATAGGCAACTGGAGCATCAACTCGACGATGAGAGTTCAAACGTGCACAGTATTTAAATTTGGGAAAGAGGATGGAACAACTTTCTCTTCTGCCTCTCTCTCACACTCTTTATCTTCTCTCTCTCTCACCCTGTTTCTCTTCTCTCTATATTAGCACTTATCAAGGCCAATAGGCAACTCGAGCATCAACTCGACCATGAGAGTTCAAACGTGCACAGTATTCAAATTTGGGAAAGAGGATGGAACAACTTTCTCTTCTGCCTCTCTCTCACACTCTTTATCTTCTCTCTCTCTCACCCTGTTTCTCTTCTCTCTATATTAGAACTTATCAAGGCCAATAGGCAACTCGAGCATCAACTCGACCATGAGAGTTCAAACGTGCACAGTATTCAAATTTGGGAAAGAGGATGGAACAACTTTCTCTTCTGCCTCTGTCTCACACTCTTTATCTTCTCTCTCTCTCTCACCCTGTTTCTCTTCTCTCTATATTAGAACTTATCAAGGCCAATAGGCAACTCGAGCATCAACTCGACCATGAGAGTTCAAACGTGCACAGTATTCAAATTTGGGAAAGAGGATGGAACAACTTTCTCTTCTGCCTCTCTCTCACACTCTTTATCTTCTCTCTCTCTCTCTCACCCTTTTTCTCTTCTCTCTATATTAGGACTTATCAAGGCCAATAGGCAACTCGAGCATCAACTCGACCATGAGAGTTCAAACGTGCACAGTATTCAAATTTGGGAAAGAGGATCGAACAACTTTCTCTTCTGCCTCTCTCTCACACTCTTTATCTTCTCTCTCTCTCACCCTGTTTCTCTTCTCTATATATCTGCACTTATCAAGGGCAATAGGCAACTCGAGCATCAACTCGACCATGAGAGTTCAAACGTGCACAGTATTCAAATTTGGGAAAGAGGATGGAACAACTTTCTCTTCTGCCTCTCTCTCACACTCTTTATCTTCTCTCTCTCTCTCTCACCCTGTTTCTCTACTCTCTATATTAGCACTTATCAAGGCCAATAGGCAACTCGAGCATCAACTCGACCATGAGAGTTCTAACGTGCACAGTATTCAAATTTGGGAAAGAGGATGGAACAACTTTCTCTTCTGCCTCTCTCTCACACTCTTTATCTTCTCTCTCTCTCTCTCACCCTGTTTCTCTTCTCTCTATATTAGCACTTATCAAGGCCAATAGGCAACTCGAGCATCAACTCGACGATGAGAGTTCAAACGTGCACAGTATTCAAATTTGGGAAAGAGGATGGAACAACTTTCTCTTCTGCCTCTCTCTCACACTCTTTATCTTCTCTCTCTCTCTCATCCTGTTTCTCTTCTCTCTATATTAGCACTTATCAAGGCCAATAGGCAACTCCAGCATCAACTCGACCATGAGAGTTCAAACGTCCACAGTATTCAACTTTGGGAAAGAGGATGGAACAACTTTCTCTTCTGCCTCTCTCTCACACTCTTTATCTTCTCTCTCTCTCTCACCCTGTTTCTCTTCTCTCTATATTAGCACTTATCAAGGCCAATAGGCAACTCGAGCATCAACTCGACGATGAGAGTTCAAACGTGCACAGTATTTAAATTTGGGAAAGAGGATGGAACAACTTTCTCTTCTGCCTCTCTCTCACACTCTTTATCTTCTCTCTCTCTCACCCTGTTTCTCTTCTCTCTATATTAGAACTTATCAAGGCCAATAGGCAACTCGAGCATCAACTCGACCATGAGAGTTCAAACGTGCACAGTATTCAAATTTGGGAAAGAGGATGGAACAACTTTCTCTTCTGCCTCTGTCTCACACTCTTTATCTTCTCTCTCTCTCTCACCCTGTTTCTCTTCTCTCTATATTAGAACTTATCAAGGCCAATAGGCAACTCGAGCATCAACTCATCCATGAGAGTTCAAACGTGCACAGTATTCAAATTTGGGAAAGAGGATGGAACAACTTTCTCTTCTGCCTCTCTCTCACACTCTTTATCTTCTCTCTCTCTCACCCTGTTTCTCTTCTCTCTATATTAGCACTTATCAAGGCCAATAGGCAACTCGAGCATCAACTCGACGAGTAGAGTTCAAACGTGCACAGTATTCAAATTTGGGAAAGAGGATGTAACAACTTTCTCTTCTGCCTCTCTCTCACACTCTTTATCTTCTCTCTCTCTCACCCTGTTTCTCTTCTCTCTATATTAGCACTTATCAAGGCCAATAGGCAACTCGAGCATCAACTCGACCATGAGAGTTCAAACGTGCACAGTATTCAAATTTGGGAAAGAGGATGGAACAACTTTCTCTTCTACCTCTCTCTCACACTCTTTATCTTCTCTCTCTCTCTCACCCTGTTTCTCTTCTCTCTATATTAGCAGTTATCAAGGCCAATAGGCAACTCGAGCATCAACTCGACGATTAGAGTTCAAACGTACACAGTATTCAAATTTGGGAAAGAGGATGGAACAACTTTCTCTTCTGCCTCTCTCTCACACTCCTTATCTTCTCTCTCTCTCTCACCCTGTTTCTCTTCTCTCTATATTAGCACTTATCAAGCCCAATAGGCAACTCGAGCATCAACTCGACGATGAGAGTTCAAACGTGCACAGTATTCAAATTTGGGAAAGAGGATGAAACAACTTTCTCTTCTGCCTCTCTCTCACACTCTTTATCTTCTCTTTCTCTCTCACCCTGTTTCTCTTCTCTCTATATTAGCACTTATCAAGGCCAATAGGCAACTCGAGCATCAACTCGACCATGAGAGTTCAAACGTGCACAGTATTTAAATTTGGGAAAGAGGATGGAACAACTTTCTCTTCTGCCTCTCTCTCACACTCTTTATCTTCTCTCTCTCTCACCCTGTTTCTCTTCTCTCTATATTAGCACTTATCAAGGCCAATAGGCAACTCGAGCATCAACTCGACCATGAGAGTTCAAACGTGCACAGTATTCAAATTTGGGAAAGAGGATGGAACAACTTTCTCTTCTGCCTCTCTCTCACACTCTTTATCTTCTCTCTCTCTCACCCTGTTTCTCTTCTCTCTATATTAGAACTTATCAAGGCCAATAGGCAACTCGAGCATCAACTCGACCATGAGAGTTCAAACGTGCACAGTATTCAAATTTGGGAAAGAGGATGGAACAACTTTCTCTTCTGCCTCTGTCTCACACTCTTTATCTTCTCTCTCTCTCTCACCCTGTTTCTCTTCTCTCTATATTAGAACTTATCAAGGCAAATAGGCAACTCGAGCATCAACTCGACCATGAGAGTTCAAACGTGCACAGTATTCAAATTTGGGAAAGAGGATGGAACAACTTTCTCTTCTGCCTCTCTCTCACACTCTTTATCTTCTCTCTCTCTCACCCTGTTTCTCTTCTCTCTATATTAGCATTTATCAAGGCCAATAGGCAACTCGAGCATCAACTCGACGATGAGAGTTCAAACGTGCACAGTATTCAAATTTGGGAAAGAGGATGGAACAACTTTCTCTTCTGCCTCTCTCTCACACTCTTTATCTTCTCTCTCTCTCTCATCCTGTTTCTCTTCTCTCTATATTAGCACTTATCAAGGCCAATAGGCAACTCGAGCATCAACTCGACCATGAGAGTTCAAACGTGCACAGTATTCAAATTTGGGAAAGAGGATGGAAAAACTTTCTCTTCTGCCTCCCTCTCACACTCTTTATCTTCTCTCTCTCTCTCTCACCCTGTTTCTCTTCTCTCTATATTAGCACTTATCAAGGCCAATAGGCAACTCGAGCATCAACTCGACCATGAGAGTTCAAACGTGCACAGTATTCAAATTTGGGAAAGAGGATGGAACAACTTTCTCATCTGCCTCTCTCTCACACTCTTTATCTTCTCTCTCTCTATCTCTCTCTCTCACCCTGTTTCTCTTCTCTCTATATTAGCACTTATCAAGGGCAATAGGCAACTCGAGCATCAACTCGACCATGAGAGTTCAAACGTGCACAGTATTCAAATTTGGGAAAGAGGACGGAACAACTTTCTCTTCTGTCTCTCTCTCACACTCTTTATCTTCTCTCTCTCTCTCTCACCCTGTTTCTCTTCTCTCTATATTAGCACTTATCAAGGCCAATAGGCAACTCGAGCATCAACTCGACGATGAGAGTTCAAACGTGCACAGTATTCAACTTTGGGAAAGAGGATGGAACAACTTTCTCTTCTGCCTCTCTCTCACACTCTTTATCTTCTCTCTCTCTCTCACCCTGTTTCTCTTCTCTCTATATTAGCACTTATCAAGGCCAATAGGCAACTCGAGCATCAACTCGACGATGAGAGTTCAAACGTGCACAGTATTCAAATTTGGGAAAGAGGATGGAACAACTTTCTCTTCTGCCTCTCTCTCACACTCTTTATCTTCTCTCTCTCTCTCTCTCTCTCTCTCTCTCACCCTGTTTCTCTTCTCTCTATATTAGCACTTATCAAGGCCAATAGGCAACTGGAGCATCAACTCGACGATGAGAGTTCAAACGTGCACAGTATTTAAATTTGGGAAAGAGGATGGAACAACTTTCTCTTCTGCCTCTCTCTCACACTCTTTATCTTCTCTCTCTCTCACCCTGTTTCTCTTCTCTCTATATTAGCACTTATCAAGGCCAATAGGCAACTCGAGCATCAACTCGACCATGAGAGTTCAAACGTGCACAGTATTCAAATTTGGGAAAGAGGATGGAACAACTTTCTCTTCTGCCTCTCTCTCACACTCTTTATCTTCTCTCTCTCTCACCCTGTTTCTCTTCTCTCTATATTAGAACTTATCAAGGCCAATAGGCAACTCGAGCATCAACTCGACCATGAGAGTTCAAACGTGCACAGTATTCAAATTTGGGAAAGAGGATGGAACAACTTTCTCTTCTGCCTCTGTCTCACACTCTTTATCTTCTCTCTCTCTCTCACCCTGTTTCTCTTCTCTCTATATTAGAACTTATCAAGGCCAATAGGCAACTCGAGCATCAACTCGACCATGAGAGTTCAAACGTGCACAGTATTCAAATTTGGGAAAGAGGATGGAACAACTTTCTCTTCTGCCTCTCTCTCACACTCTTTATCTTCTCTCTCTCTCTCTCACCCTTTTTCTCTTCTCTCTATATTAGGACTTATCAAGGCCAATAGGCAACTCGAGCATCAACTCGACCATGAGAGTTCAAACGTGCACAGTATTCAAATTTGGGAAAGAGGATCGAACAACTTTCTCTTCTGCCTCTCTCTCACACTCTTTATCTTCTCTCTCTCTCACCCTGTTTCTCTTCTCTATATATCTGCACTTATCAAGGGCAATAGGCAACTCGAGCATCAACTCGACCATGAGAGTTCAAACGTGCACAGTATTCAAATTTGGGAAAGAGGATGGAACAACTTTCTCTTCTGCCTCTCTCTCACACTCTTTATCTTCTCTCTCTCTCTCTCACCCTGTTTCTCTACTCTCTATATTAGCACTTATCAAGGCCAATAGGCAACTCGAGCATCAACTCGACCATGAGAGTTCTAACGTGCACAGTATTCAAATTTGGGAAAGAGGATGGAACAACTTTCTCTTCTGCCTCTCTCTCACACTCTTTATCTTCTCTCTCTCTCTCTCACCCTGTTTCTCTTCTCTCTATATTAGCACTTATCAAGGCCAATAGGCAACTCGAGCATCAACTCGACGATGAGAGTTCAAACGTGCACAGTATTCAAATTTGGGAAAGAGGATGGAACAACTTTCTCTTCTGCCTCTCTCTCACACTCTTTATCTTCTCTCTCTCTCTCATCCTGTTTCTCTTCTCTCTATATTAGCACTTATCAAGGCCAATAGGCAACTCCAGCATCAACTCGACCATGAGAGTTCAAACGTCCACAGTATTCAACTTTGGGAAAGAGGATGGAACAACTTTCTCTTCTGCCTCTCTCTCACACTCTTTATCTTCTCTCTCTCTCTCACCCTGTTTCTCTTCTCTCTATATTAGCACTTATCAAGGCCAATAGGCAACTCGAGCATCAACTCGACGATGAGAGTTCAAACGTGCACAGTATTTAAATTTGGGAAAGAGGATGGAACAACTTTCTCTTCTGCCTCTCTCTCACACTCTTTATCTTCTCTCTCTCTCACCCTGTTTCTCTTCTCTCTATATTAGAACTTATCAAGGCCAATAGGCAACTCGAGCATCAACTCGACCATGAGAGTTCAAACGTGCACAGTATTCAAATTTGGGAAAGAGGATGGAACAACTTTCTCTTCTGCCTCTGTCTCACACTCTTTATCTTCTCTCTCTCTCTCACCCTGTTTCTCTTCTCTCTATATTAGAACTTATCAAGGCCAATAGGCAACTCGAGCATCAACTCATCCATGAGAGTTCAAACGTGCACAGTATTCAAATTTGGGAAAGAGGATGGAACAACTTTCTCTTCTGCCTCTCTCTCACACTCTTTATCTTCTCTCTCTCTCACCCTGTTTCTCTTCTCTCTATATTAGCACTTATCAAGGCCAATAGGCAACTCGAGCATCAACTCGACGAGTAGAGTTCAAACGTGCACAGTATTCAAATTTGGGAAAGAGGATGTAACAACTTTCTCTTCTGCCTCTCTCTCACACTCTTTATCTTCTCTCTCTCTCACCCTGTTTCTCTTCTCTCTATATTAGCACTTATCAAGGCCAATAGGCAACTCGAGCATCAACTCGACCATGAGAGTTCAAACGTGCACAGTATTCAAATTTGGGAAAGAGGATGGAACAACTTTCTCTTCTACCTCTCTCTCACACTCTTTATCTTCTCTCTCTCTCTCACCCTGTTTCTCTTCTCTCTATATTAGCAGTTATCAAGGCCAATAGGCAACTCGAGCATCAACTCGACGATTAGAGTTCAAACGTACACAGTATTCAAATTTGGGAAAGAGGATGGAACAACTTTCTCTTCTGCCTCTCTCTCACACTCCTTATCTTCTCTCTCTCTCTCACCCTGTTTCTCTTCTCTCTATATTAGCACTTATCAAGCCCAATAGGCAACTCGAGCATCAACTCGACGATGAGAGTTCAAACGTGCACAGTATTCAAATTTGGGAAAGAGGATGAAACAACTTTCTCTTCTGCCTCTCTCTCACACTCTTTATCTTCTCTTTCTCTCTCACCCTGTTTCTCTTCTCTCTATATTAGCACTTATCAAGGCCAATAGGCAACTCGAGCATCAACTCGACCATGAGAGTTCAAACGTGCACAGTATTTAAATTTGGGAAAGAGGATGGAACAACTTTCTCTTCTGCCTCTCTCTCACACTCTTTATCTTCTCTCTCTCTCACCCTGTTTCTCTTCTCTCTATATTAGCACTTATCAAGGCCAATAGGCAACTCGAGCATCAACTCGACCATGAGAGTTCAAACGTGCACAGTATTCAAATTTGGGAAAGAGGATGGAACAACTTTCTCTTCTGCCTCTCTCTCACACTCTTTATCTTCTCTCTCTCTCACCCTGTTTCTCTTCTCTCTATATTAGAACTTATCAAGGCCAATAGGCAACTCGAGCATCAACTCGACCATGAGAGTTCAAACGTGCACAGTATTCAAATTTGGGAAAGAGGATGGAACAACTTTCTCTTCTGCCTCTGTCTCACACTCTTTATCTTCTCTCTCTCTCTCACCCTGTTTCTCTTCTCTCTATATTAGAACTTATCAAGGCAAATAGGCAACTCGAGCATCAACTCGACCATGAGAGTTCAAACGTGCACAGTATTCAAATTTGGGAAAGAGGATGGAACAACTTTCTCTTCTGCCTCTCTATCACACTCTTTATCTTCTCTCTCTCTCTCTCACCCTGTTTCTCTTCTCTCTATATTAGCACTTATCAAGGCCAATAGGCAACTCGAGCATCAACTCGACCATGAGAGTTCAAACGTGCACAGTATTCAAATTTGGGAAAGAGGATCGAACAACTTTCTCTTCTGCCTCTCTCTCACACTCTTTATCTTCTCTCTCTCTCACCCTGTTTCTCTTCTCTCTATATTAGCACTTATCAAGGGCAATAGGCAACTCGAGCATCAACTCGACCATGAGAGTTCAAACGTGCACAGTATTCAAATTTGGGAAAGAGGATGGAACAACTTTCTCTTCTGCCTCTCTCTCACACTCTTTATCTTCTCTCTCTCTCTCTCACCCTGTTTCTCTTCTCTCTATATTAGCACTTATCAAGGCCAATAGGAAACTCGAGCATCAACTCGACCATGAGAGTTCAAACGTGCACAGTATTTAAATTTGGGAAAGAGGATGGAACAACTTTCTCTTCTGCCTCTCTCTCACACTCTTTATCTTCTCTCTCTCTCTCACCCTGTTTCTCTTCTCTCTATATTAGCACTTATCAAGGCCAATAGGCAACTCGAGCATCAACTCGACCATGAGAGTTCAAACGTGCACAGTATTCAAATTTGGGAAAGAGGATGGAACAACTTTCTCTTCTGCCTCTCTCTCACACTCTTTATCTTCTCTCTCTCTCTCACCCTGTTTCTCTTCTCTCTATATTAGCACTTATCAAGGCCAATAGGCAACTCGAGCATCAACTCGACCATGAGAGTTCAAACGTGCACAGTATTCAAATTTGGGAAAGAGGATGGAACAACTTTCTCTTCTGCCTCTCTCTCACACTCTTTATCTTCTCTCTCTCTCACCCTGTTTCTCTTCTCTCTATATTAGCACTTATCAAGGCCAATAGGCAACTCAAGCATCAGCTCGACCATGAGAGTTCAAACGTGCACAGTATTCAAATTTGGGAAAGAGGATGGAACAACTTTCTCTTCTGCCTCTGTCTCACACTCTTTATCTTCTCTCTCTCACTCACCCTGTTTCTCTTCTCTCTATATTAGCACTTATCAAGGCCAATAGGCAACTCGAGCATCAACTCGACGATGAGAGTTCAAACGTGCACAGTATTCAAATTTGGGAAAGAGGATGGAACAACTTTCTCTTCTGCCTCTCTCTCACACTCTTTATCTTCTCTCTCTCTCTCTCACCCTGTTTCTCTTCTCTCTATATTAGCACTTATCAAGGCCAATAGGCAACTCGAGCATCAACTCGACCATGAGAGTTCAAACGTGCACAGTATTCAAATTTGGGAAAGAGGATGGAACAACTTTCTCTTCTGCCTCTCTCTCACACTCTTTATCTTCTCTCTCTCTCTCTCTCACCCTGTTTCTCTTCTCTCTATATTAGCACTTATCAAGGCCAATAGGCAACTCGAGCATCAACTCGACTATGAGAGTTCAAACGTGCACAGTATTTAAATTTGGGAAAGAGGATGGAACAACTTTCTCTTCTGCCTCTCTCTCACACTCTTTATCTTCTCTCTCTCTCACCCTGTTTCTCTTCTCTCTATATTTGCACTTATCAAGGCCAATAGGCAACTCGAGCATCAACTCGACGATGAGAGTTCAAACGTGCACAGTATTTAAATTTGGGAAAGAGGATGGAACAACTTTCTCTTCTGCCTCTCTCTCACACTCTTTATCTTCTCTCTCTCTCTCACCCTGTTTCTCTTCTCTCTATATTAGCACTTATCAAGGCCAATAGGCAACTCGAGCATCAACTCGACCATGAGAGTTCAAACGTGCACAGTATTCAAATTTGGGAAAGAGGATGGAACAACTTTCTCTTCTGCCTCTCTCTCACACTCTATATCTTCTCTCTCTCTCTCACCCTGTTTCTCTTCTCTCTATATTAGCACTTATCAAGGCCAATAGGCAACTCGAGCATCAACTCGACCATAAGAGTTCAAACGTGCACAGTATTCAAATTTGGGAAAGAGGATGGAACAACTTTCTCTTCTGCCTCTCTCTCACACTCTTTATCTTCTCTCTCTCTCTCACCCTGTTTCTCTTCTCTCTATATTAGCACTTATCAAGGCCAATAGGCAACTCGAGCATCAACTCGACGATGAGAGTTCAAACGTGCACAGTATTCAAATTTGGGAAAGAGGATGGAACAACTTTCTCTTCTGCCTCTCTCTCACACTCTTTATCTTCTCTCTCTCTCTCTCTCACCCTGTTTCTCTTCTCTCTATATTAGCACTTATCAAGGCCAATAGGCAACTCGAGCATCAACTCGACGATGAGAGTTCAAACGTGCACAGTATTCAAATTTGGGAAAGAGGATGGAACAACTTTCTCTTCTGCCTCTCTCTCACACTCTTTATCTTCTCTCTCTCTCTCACCCTGTTTCTCTTCTCTCTATATTAGCACTTATCATGGCCAATAGGCAACTCGAGCATCAACTCGACGATGAGATTTCAAACGTGCACAGTATTTAAATTTGGGAAAGAGGATGGAACAACTTTCTCTTCTGCCTCTCTCTCACACTCTTTATCTTCTCTCTCTCTCACCCTGTTTCTCTTCTCTCTATATTAGCACTTATCAAGGCCAATAGGCAACTCGAGCATCAACTCGACCATGAGAGTTCAAACGTGCACAGTATTCAAATTTGGGAAAGAGGATGGAACAACTTTCTCTTCTGCCTCTCTCTCACACTCTTTATCTTCTCTCTCTCTCTCACCCTGTTTCTCTTCTCTCTATATTAGCACTTATCAAGGCCAATAGGCAACTCGAGCATCAACTCGACCATGAGAGTTCAAACGTGCACAGTATTCAAATTTGGGAAAGAGGATGGAACAACTTTCTCTTCTGCCTCTCTCTCACACTCTTTATCTTCTCTCTCTCTCTCACCCTGTTTCTCTTCTCTCTATATTAGCACTTATCAAAGCCAATAGGCAACTAGAGCATCAACCTGACAATGAGAGTTCAAACGTGCACAGTATTCCAATTTGGGAAAGAGGATGGAACAACTTTCTCTTCTGCCTCTCTCTCACACTCTTTATCTTCTCTCTATATTAGCACTTATCAAGGCCAATATGCAACTCGAGCATCAACTCAACGAGGAGAGTTCAAACGTGCACAGTATTCAAATTTGGGAAAGAGGATGGAACAACTTTCTCTTCTGCCTCTCTCTCACACTCTTTATCTTCTCTCTCTCTCTCTCACCCTGTTTTTCTTCTCTCTATATTAGCACTTATCAAGGCCAATAGGCAACTCGAGCATCAACTCAACGAGGAGAGTTCAAACGTGCACAGTATTCAAATTTGGGAAAGAGGATGGAACAACTTTCTCTTCTGCCTCTCTCTCACACTCTTTATCTTCTCTCTCTCTCTCTCACCCTGTTTCTCTTCTCTCTATATTAGCACTTATCAAGGCCAATATGCAACTCGAGCATCAACTCAACGAGGAGAGTTCAAACGTGCACAGTATTCAAATTTGGGAAAGAGGATGGAACAACTTTCTCTTCTGCCTCTCTCTCACACTCTTTATCTTCTCTCTCTCTCTCTCTCACCCTGTTTCTCTTCTCTCTATATTAGCACTTATCAAGGCCAATAGGCAACTCGAGCATCAACTCGACCATGAGAGTTCAAACGTGCACAGTATTCAAATTTGGGAAAGAGGATGGAACAACTTTCTCTTCTGCCTCTCTCTCACACTCTTTATCTTCTCTCTCTCTCTCTCACCCTGTTTCTCTTCTCTCTATGTTAGCACTTATCAAAGCCAATAGGCAACTAGAGCATCAACCTGACAATGAGAGTTCAAACGTGCACAGTATTCCAATTTGGGAAAGAGGATGGAACAACTTTCTCTTCTGCCTCTCTCTCACACTCTTTATCTTCTCTCTATATTAGCACTTATCAAGGCCAATATGCAACTCGAGCATCAACTCAACGAGGAGAGTTCAAACGTGCACAGTATTCAAATTTGGGAAAGAGGATGGAACAACTTTCTCTTCTGCCTCTCTCTCACACTCTTTATCTTCTCTCTCTCTCTCACCCTGTTTCTCTTCTCTCTATATTAGCACTTATCAAGGCCAATAGGCAACTCGAGCATCAACTCGACCATTAAAGTTCAAACGTGCACAGTATTCAAATTTGGGAAAGAGGATGGAACAACTTTCTCTTCTGCCTCTCTCTCACACTCTTTATCCTCTCTCTCTCTCACCCTGTTTCTCTTCTCTCTATATTAGCACTAATCAAGGCCAATAGGCAACTCGAGCATCAACTCAACGAGGAGAGTTCAAACGTGCACAGTATTCAAATTTGGGAAAGAGGATGGAACAACTTTCTCTTCTGCCTCTCTCTCACACTCTTTATCTTCTCTCTCTCTCTCACCCTGTTTCTCTTCTCTCTATATTAGCACTTATCAAGGCCAATAGGCAACTCGAGCATCAACTCGACCATGAGAGTTCAAACGTGCACAGTATTCAAATTTGGGAAAGAGGATGGAACAACTTTCTCTTCTGCCTCTCTCTCACACTCTTTATCTTCTCTCTCTCTCTCACCCTGTTTCTCTTCTCTCTATATTAGCACTTATCAAGGCCAATAGGCAACTCGAGCATCAACTCGACCATGAGAGTTCAAACGTGCACAGTATTCAAATTTGGGAAAGAGGATGGAACAACTTTCTCTTCTGCCTCTCTCTCTCACACTCTTTATCTTCTCTCTCTCTCACCCTGTTTCTCTTCTCTCTATATTAGCACTTATCAAGGCAAATAAGCAACTCGAGCATCAACTCGACCATGAGAGTTCAAACGTGCACAGTATTCAAATTTGGGAAAGAGGATGGAACAACTTCCTCTTCTGCCTCTCTCTCACACTCTTTATCTTCTCTCTCTCACCCTGTTTCTCTTCTCTCTATATTAGCACTTATCAAGGCCAATATGCAACTCAAGCATCAACTCGACTATGAGAGTTCAAACGTGCACAGTATTCAAATTTGGGAAAGAGGATGGAACAACTTTCTCTTCTGCCTCTCTCTCACACTCTTTATCTTCTCTCTCTCTCACCCTGTTTCTCTTCTCTCTATATTAGCACTTATCAAGGCCAATAGGCAACTCGAGCATCAACTCGACCATGAGAGTTCAAACGTGCACAGTATTCAAATTTGGGAAAGAGGATGGAACAACTTTCTCTTCTGCCTCTCTCTCACACTCTTTATCTTCTCCCTCTCTCTCACCCTGTTTCTCTTCTCTCTATATTAGCACTTATCAAGGCCAATAGGCAACTCGAGCATCAACTCGACCATGAGAGTTCAAACGTGCACAGTATTCAAATTTGGGAAAGAGGATGGAACAACTTTCTCTTCTGCCTCTCTCTCACACTCTTTATCTTCTCTCTCCCTCACCCTGTTTCTCTTCTCTCTATATTAGCACTTATCAAGGCCAATAGGCAACTCGAGCATCAACTCGACCATGAGAGTTCAAACGTGCACAGTATTCAAATTTGGGAAAGAGGATGGAACAACTTTCTCTTCTGCCTCTCTCTCACACTCTTTATCTTCTCTCTCTCTCACCCTGTTTCTCTTCTCTCTATATTAGCACTTATCAAGGCCAATAGGCAACTCGAGCATCAACTCGACGATGAGAGTTCAAACGTGCACAGTATTCAAATTTGGGAAAGAGGATGGAACAACTTTCTCTTCTGCCTCTCTCTCACACTCTTTATCTTCTCTCTCTCTCTCTCACCCTGTTTCTCTTCTCTCTATATTAGCACTTATCAAGGCCAATAGGCAACTCGAGCATCAACTCGACCATGAGAGTTCAAACGTGCACAGTATTCAAATTTGGGAAAGAGGATGGAACAACTTTCTCTTCTGCCTCTCTCTCACACTCTTTATCTTTTCTCTCTCTCTCACCCTGTTTCTCTTCTCTCTATATTAGCACTTATCAAGGCCAATAGGCAACTCGAGCATCAACTCGACGATGAGAGTTCAAACGTGCACAGTATTCAAATTTGGGAAAGAGGATGGAACAACTTTCTCTTCTGCCTCTCTCTCACACTCTTTATCTTCTCTCTCTCTCTCTCTCTCTCTCTCACCCTGTTTCTCTTCTCTCTATATTAGCACTTATCAAAGCCAATAGGCAACTGGAGCATCAACTAGACGATGAGAGTTCAAACGTGCACAGTATTTAAATTTGGGAAAGAGGATGGAACAACTTTCTCTTCTGCCTCTCTCTCACACTCTTTATCTTCTCTCTCTCACCCTGTTTCTCTTCTCTCTATATTAGCACTTATCAAGGCCAATAGGCAACTCGAGCATCAACTCGACCATGAGAGTTCAAACGTGCACAGTATTCAAATTTGGGAAAGAGGATGGAACAACTTTCTCTTCTGCCTCTCTCTCACACTCTTTATCTTCTCTCTCTCTCTCTCACCCTGTTTCTCTTCTCTCTATGTTAGCACTTATCAAAGCCAATAGGCAACTAGAGCATCAACCTGACAATGAGAGTTCAAACGTGCACAGTATTCCAATTTGGGAAAGAGGATGGAACAACTTTCTCTTCTGCCTCTCTCTCACACTCTTTATCTTCTCTCTATATTAGCACTTATCAAGGCCAATAGGCAACTCGAGCATCAACTCGACCATGAGAGTTCAAACGTGCACAGTATTCAAATTTGGGAAAGAGGATGGAACAACTTTCTCTTCTGCCTCTCTCTCACACTCTTTATCTTTTCTCTCTCTCTCACCCTGTTTCTCTTCTCTCTATATTAGCACTTATCAAGGCCAATAGGCAACTCGAGCATCAACTCGACCATTAAAGTTCAAACGTGCACAGTATTCAAATTTGGGAAAGAGGATGGAACAACTTTCTCTTCTGCCTCTCTCTCACACTCTTTATCCTCTCTCTCTCTCACCCTGTTTCTCTTCTCTCTATATTAGCACTAATCAAGGCCAATAGGCAACTCGAGCATCAACTCAACGAGGAGAGTTCAAACGTGCACAGTATTCAAATTTGGGAAAGAGGATGGAACAACTTTCTCTTCTGCCTCTCTCTCACACTCTTTATCTTCTCTCTCTCTCTCACCCTGTTTCTCTTCTCTCTATATTAGCACTTATCAAGGCCAATAGGCAACTCGAGCATCAACTCGACCATGAGAGTTCAAACGTGCACAGTATTCAAATTTGGGAAAGAGGATGGAACAACTTTCTCTTCTGCCTCTCTCTCACACTCTTTATCTTCTCTCTCTCTCTCACCCTGTTTCTCTTCTCTCTATATTAGCACTTATCAAGGCCAATAGGCAACTCGAGCATCAACTCGACCATGAGAGTTCAAACGTGCACAGTATTCAAATTTGGGAAAGAGGATGGAACAACTTTCTCTTCTGCCTCTCTCTCTCACACTCTTTATCTTCTCTCTCTCTCACCCTGTTTCTCTTCTCTCTATATTAGCACTTATCAAGGCAAATAAGCAACTCGAGCATCAACTCGACCATGAGAGTTCAAACGTGCACAGTATTCAAATTTGGGAAAGAGGATGGAACAACTTCCTCTTCTGCCTCTCTCTCACACTCTTTATCTTCTCTCTCTCACCCTGTTTCTCTTCTCTCTATATTAGCACTTATCAAGGCCAATAGGCAACTCGAGCATCAACTCGACGATGAGAGTTCAAACGTGCACAGTATTCAAATTTGGGAAAGAGGATGGAACAACTTTCTCTTCTGCCTCTCTCTCACACTCTTTATCTTCTCTCTCTCTCTCACCCTGTTTCTCTTCTCTCTATATTAGCACTTATCAAGGCCAATAGGCAACTCGAGCATCAACTCGACCATGAGAGTTCAAACGTGCACAGTATTCAAATTTGGGAAAGAGGATGGAACAACTTTCTCTTCTGCCTCTCTCTCACACTCTTTATCTTCTCTCTCTCTCTCACCCTGTTTCTCTGCTCTCCATATTAGCACTTATCAAGGCCAATAGGCAACTCAAGCATCAACTCGACCATGAGAGTTCAAACGTGCACAGTATTCAAATTTGGGAAAGAGGATGGAACAACTTTCTCTTCTGCCTCTCTCTCACACTCTTTATCTTCTCTCTCTCTCACCCTGTTTCTCTTCTCTCTATATTAGCACTTATCAAGGCCAATAGGCAACTCGAGCATCAACTCGACCATGAGAGTTCAAACGTGCACAGTATTCAAATTTGGGAAAGAGGATGGAACAACTTTCTCTTCTGCCTCTCTCTCACACTCTTTATCTTCTCTCTCTCTCTCACCCTGTTTCTCTTCTCTCTATATTAGCACTTATCAAGGCCAATAGGCAACTCGAGCATCAACTCGACCATGAGAGTTCAAACGTGCACAGTATTCAAATTTGGGAAAGAGGATGAAACAACTTTCTCTTCTGCCTCTCTCTCACACTCTTTATCTTCTCTCTCTCTCACCCTGTTTCTCTTCTCTCTATATTAGCACTTATCAAGGCCAATAGGCAACTCGAGCATCAACTCGACCATGAGAGTTCAAACGTGCACAGTATTCAAATTTGGGAAAGAGGATGGAACAACTTTCTCTTCTGCCTCTCTCTCACACTCTTTATTTTCTCTCTCTCTCTCTCACCCTGTTTCTCTTCTCTCTATATTAGCACTTATCAAGGCCAATAGGCAACTCGAGCATCAACTCGACCATGAGAGTTCAAACGTGCACAGTATTCAAATTTGGGAAAGAGGATGGAACAACTTTTTCTTCTGCCTCTCTCTCACACTCTTTATCTTCTCTCTCTCTCTCACCCTGTTTCTCTGCTCTCTATATTAGCACTTATCAAGGCCAATAGGCAACTCAAGCATCAACTCGACCATGAGAGTTCAAACGTGCACAGTATTCAAATTTGGGAAAGAGGATGGAACAACTTTCTGTTCTGCCTCTCTCTCACACTCTTTATCTTCTCTCTCTCACCCTGTTTCTCTTCTCTCTATATTAGCACTTAACAAGGCCAATAGGCAACTCGAGGATCAACTCGACGATGAGAGTTCAAACGTGCACAGTATTCAAATTTGGGAAAGAGGATGGAACAACTTTCTCTACTGCCTCTCTCTCACACTATTTATCTTCTCTCTCTCTCTCTCTCTCTCTCTCTCTCTCTCACCCTGTTTCTCTTCTCTCTATATTAGCACTTATCAAGGCCAATATGCAACTTGAGGATCAACTCGACGATGAGAGTTCAAACGTGCACAGTATTCAAATTTGGGAAAGAGGATCGAACAACTTTCTCTACTGCCTCTCTCTCACACTCTTTATCTTCTCTCTCTCTCTCACCCTGTTTCTCTTCTCTCTATATTAGCACTTATCAAGGCCAATAGGCAACTCGAGCATCAACTCGACCATGAGAGTTCAAACGTGCACAGTATTCAAATTTGGGAAAGAGGATGGAACAACTTTCTCTTCTGCCTCTCTCTCACACTCTTTATCTTCTCTCTCTCTCACCCTGTTTCTCTTCTCTCTATATTAGCACTTATCAAGGCCAATAGGCAACTCGAGGATCAACTCGACGATGAGAGTTCAAACGTGCACAGTATTCAAATTTGGGAAAGAGGATGGAACAACTTTCTCTTCTGCCTCTCTCTCACAGTCTTTATCTTCTCTCTCTCTCTCTCACCCTGAAAGATTCCTCTCCCCTAAGAATAAAACATATGTTCAATATCTGCTTTTGTTGTTTTCATTGTTTATACGGTCCCGGGCAACGCCGGGTAGCCCTGCTAGTTCATAATAAAAGCGCCCTCTGTTTCATTTTCCCGCTCGATCCTTTCAAGAGCGTACGTGTATTTTACAGTTAATAAAACCTTTCTAAAGGGCAATTCTTTACTTACTGATACTATTCACTTCAAAAATATAGCGAACAATTCAAGCGGCACCGTTTGTTCGACCTTGACATTGCCGTTAGGTGTTTCTAAACTTGTAAACACGTCAAATAGCAGACATATTCGAATGTTCGCGAGCAAGATTTTTTTAAAATATATTTACAAAACTTTTAAAGATTTAAAAGAAAAAATAAATATTTACAAAACATTTTCTTTAATATTAAATATTTACAAAACTTTTGAGAATAAAAAAAAACAACTTTTTTCTATTTACACAAAACCTTTTTCATGTAAGTAATAAAACGAACGTATTTAAACAAAATATATTTAAACAAATGGGTGTCTCTGTCTTGTCTTTCTGAGCACGTCCTTTTTATATATTTAATGAACTTTTAATAAAGCTATTAATAATAATTATTATAATAATAATATAAATAAATGGTAAATTTTTACAACCTCCCTATGTTAAGAACGGCTTTCAGAAAAACACTCCTAACCTCAAAAGCCGTTCTTAACATGGGGAGGTTGGGAGGTGTTTATTCCGAAACCGTTCTTAACATGGGGTGGTTGGAGTGTTTATACTGCGCTGGAGCAGGTCGTAAAATAATACCAAATAAATAAATAAACCGCGGTTATAACTGAGAATTTCGGATGATGTCAATGAAAAATACATAATTAAAAAAAAAATTGAAAGAAAATTATTATAACCAAACTTTGTATGGCAGAAACAAATATAAAATAACTGACTTGTTCGGAGTTTTGCAACCAAGATTAATTTTTATGTACAGTGTGTGTTTATCTTTCTCCGTGCGTTTTTAATACAATTCAATATTTATTTAAAGTGCGATGTATGTAGGTGGTCAGTGGAGGAGAAATCCTTCTAGACAGAGGCAATTTTTATGCATAATAAAATCACAAGTATAAACAATCGAGATTTTAAAAAATATTTTTATTCACATATCTTTTATAACTTTTATTTTTATAAAGATGAAGTGTAGCATACAAATCTTTTTATAATTTTTATTTTTATTTTAAAAAAAACAAAACAAAAAACTTGCTATTTGCTTACTTCTCTATAAAGGCAAATTAAGTGAAAGTAAGTTTAGCGTACAAAAATCCCAGTTTCCAATGTTTTGCAATTAATATAGGTCATTCATTTTATTTTTTTTTAATTTTTATTATAATTATTATTATTAGTTTTGTAGGGGACTAAAAATTAGAGGACACCGGGGAGGAGAATCTGCCCGTGCTCTAAGGCTGGTTGGGTTTTCCCTTTGGTCACGGGCAGACGTGTTGCTTTTCCCTCTCAAGAAGAGGAGAACCTTCATTCCACCACGAGGTGAGAGCTCCGAGAACTTTTTCCACCAGTCGGTGAGTCTTATCGAACTGTCGCTATTGTATTGTGTTTTATTATTGTTTAAATATTTGTCGGTGTATTATTATACATTAATGTGTAAACGTAATTGGGCAATTGTGTTTATTCATATATTTTTTGTTTAGTTAAAACTAACAAATTGGTGACTCCGAGAAAATATATATGTACACGCACATACATAATAATAAGTTCTGTTAAAAAAAAAGTAAAATAATATTTTTATAAACAATAAGAAAAAGTTAGGATGTAAATTCTATTTCTAGAATTCTAATTATTATTCCCTAAATAAAAATTCATAGGGTAGCGTAATTAAGATAGCAACACGATTTTTCTTCTATTCTTTACATATTTTTGTCGATAGAATAAGGATAGAACTAGGGTTTTGTTTTAATTGTGCACAACAAATGCAACAAGTTTTTTTTCGAAACTAAATTATCCTATAGGAAAATTTCGTTCCTGAAACGGCTGTCGGTATTCCTGTCAAATTCGGCGCCTGATACAGGATTGGCTGATATGGGCGAGTACGTTGCATTCTGTCTCTGTGCCCCCTTACCCTCCATGTTGTATTATTACTATTCCTTTCTTTCCATGCCCTGCTGCTAGACTGTTGTAGTTTCCAGTGCCGTAAAATAAATAAATAAATAAATAGATATATATTTTTTTTAAATGGCGACAACTGGTAACGTTAATGCCTCGTTAGTTCGCGACGACCCTGCTTTGTTTTTTGCTCAACTCGATTTATTTTTCAAACAAAAATCGATTGACAACCAGGCAAAGAAATTCTGTTATGTCGCATCCATTTTACCTCAGGATACAATTACTGAGGTAAGAGAGTTAATAATCTCTCCACCTACAGAAAAGCTGTACGATGTACTTAAGGAGAGAGTCACGACTGCTGTGACTGTTTCCACACATAAGCGTATTTCGCAGTTGTTGGAACAAGAGACCCTGGGAGATAGCAAGCTGTCCCAATTTCTAAAACGGTTACAAAAATTAGCTGAAGGTGTGATGGATAAAAGCATCATTAAGCATATTTTCCTCCAACGGATCCCGATGGAGTATAAGGTGGCTATCGCTGCTCAGGACGAGTCCATGCCGGTGGAACAACTCGCCGTCATAGCAGATCACATTGCAGACATATTATCCACACAATCGTCTGCAGTACCCAGCGTGAAAACCTCTGGAAGAGACGAGCTTCTGGAAAAATTAATGGAGGGCCAAAAACGGTTGGAAGCCCGTATGGACAGAATGGCGGAAGACATCGCCAGACTATCATTAAAACAGAAGCAGGGACATGGCAGCAGAGGAGGTCGCAGCCAGTCCCAGGAACGCAAGCAAGAAGCTATTTGTTGGAAGCACAAGAGATTTGGCGAAAATGCCAACTCTTGTATTCCACCTTGCAACTATAAGAGGCAGGGAAAAGCCTAAACCGACAGACGAGAGCGGCATCAACTGTCGGTGCATCCTGCTCTGGCCGCCTACTTCATGTTGTAGATAAAAATACAGGCATCTCGTTTTTGGTGGACAGTGGGGCACAAGTTTCCCTTATCCCGGCAACATCAGTGGACAAAAGGTCTCCTCCCTGTAAATTTACACTGCGAGCTGTAAACGGTTCGATAATACGCACTTATGGGGAGAGGTGCATGGACCTTAACTTGGGTTTACGCAGATCGTTTATCCACATTTTCATAGTGGCTGACGTAAGCAGTGTTATACTGGGTACTGACTTTCTGTAAGCATTTGGCCTGATAGTAGATATGTCAGGCCAGTGTCTCCGAGATCCAAGCACACAACTTGCAGCATGTGGGGTGGTGGGGACTGGCACACTATTAGGTCCACAGGTAGCACATGCAGACCAGGACGAAGCCTTCCTGAGTCTGTTGAAGGAATATCCTTCAATATCGGTCCCCTCCTTTCACAAGGAAGTGTTACCACACACTGTAACTCATTACATTGAGACAAAAGGCCCACCCGTCCATTGTAAAGCCAGACGTTTAACACCTGAAAAAAATAAAGGTTGCGAAGGCAGAATTTCAGCAGATGATGCAGCTTGGCATAGTTTGTCCTTCAAATAGCGAATGGGCCTCGCCTCTTCATCTTGTTAGTAAGGGTCCAAATGCATGGCAGGCATGTGGGGACTACCGAGCTTTAAATGCCACTACGAAACCGGATAGGTACCCAGTACCACATATCCAAGATATAACAGCAGTGACCCAGAATAATAGGGTCTTTACTAAATTAGACCTTATTCGGGCATACCACCAGATCTCTGTGGAGCCCGAACATATTCCCAAAACGGCAATTACCACACTGTTTGGAATGTTTGAATTTTTGCGTGTTCCATTTGGTTTACACAACGCAGCTCAAACGTTCCAACATTTTATAGACCAGGTTCTGCGAGACTTGCCATTTGTGTGTGCATACATAATAATGTTCTCATTGCTAGCAGGAATAGGCAGGAACACATAAATCATGTGCACCAAGTATTCGATCACCTGAACCAATATGGTGTTGTTTTAAATCCATCGAAATGTACTTTTGGTCAATCCGAGGTTATATTTTTGGCGCACCATATTTCAGAGAAGGGAATTTCCCCATCCCCAGAGACAGTCGAGTCCATCCGAGATTTCCCTATCCCTGCTACAATGAGACAGTTGCGGCAATTTTTAGGATTAGTTAACTTCTATCGTAGGTTTCTCCATCATGTTGCCCAAGTACTTTTGCCATTGACAGGTATGCTGACAAATGTGAAGAACTGCAACATTACACTATCGGAGGAAGCAATAGCAGCATTCAACAAAGTAAAGGCCATGTTAAAAGACACCGCGAAGCTGTCCCACATTCAACCCGATAGTGAACTTTGCCTGGCAGTAGATGCATCTGCAACTGGAATTGGAGTGGTCCTGCAGCAAAAATGTAATGGGAACTGGCGACCTATTTCTTTCTTCTCCAGGAAATTGACTGACGCAAAAACACGCTATAGCACATTTTCCAGAGAGTTGTTGGCCTCGTTTTCTGCAATAAGACATTATCGGCAGCTCCTAGGGGGACAGCCGTTCTACTTGGTGACTGACCACAAGCCTCTATTAGGCGCTCTGCAGTCCTCCTCCGACAAATACTCTCCCCGAGAGGTTCGTCAGTTGGACTATATCCTACAGTTTACGTCGGATGTCGGACACATGAAGGGAACTGACAATATACCAGCAGATACACTGTCACGAGGAATAAACTCCTTCACATTGGGACCTTCCGTCGAAGCCAACACCTTAGCTATGGAGCAAGAAAAAGACGAGCACCTGCAGAAGCTTCTGCAGAATAATGGAACATCACTGCAGCTGGTGAAAATGGCACACCCGAATAGCCCTAGAAAAATAGTGTGTGATATCAGCACTGGCAAACTGCACCCATATGTTCCAGCATCCTTAAGGAAAGACATATTCAACGTGGTACATGGGTTATCACACCCAGGGGCCAATGCGTTGATACGTTTGATGACAGACAGGTATGTCTGGCCGAGGATGAAAGCAGATGTGCGAGAATGGACAAAGAAGTGCGTGCAGTGTCAAAAGGCTAAGGTCGGTTAACATACACGTGCGCCACTAGGCATGTTTCCAGTACCCGGTGAGAGGTTCAAGCACATACACTTCGACATCACCGGTCCATTTCCGACATGTGAAGGCCAATGCTATATTTTGACATGTGTCAACAACAGATTTTCAAGGTGGTTTGAAGCCTTACCAATGCCGGATATGACAGCATACACAACAGCCAGAACTTTCCTTGCTGGATGGGTAGCAAGATTCGGTGTCCCGGAAAATGTGACAACTGACAGAGGTAGACAGTTTGAGTCCGAACTGTTTCATAAACTCTCAGGACTTTTGGGCACCAGAAGTATACACACAACAGCATACCATCCACAAGCAAACGGAGCAGTCGAACGTCTACATCGCAGCCTAAAGGCCTCTTTACGTGCAGTGCTTACCAGCAATACAAAGTGGTTAGAACACCTTCCTCTAATTTTGCTGGGTTTGCGCACAGCAGTGAAGAAGGATATGAATTGCTCAGCAGCAGAAGCGCTGTATGGTACCACACTATGCCTGCCAGCACAATACTTTTGTGATACACCAAATAAAGTTTGGGACCCTGCATCATTTGTTGATAGACTGACAAGGACCATGGCCAAAATGGCATATTCTCCATCAGGAATAAACAAGTGCACTAACACATATGTGCCAAAGGCACTAGAGACATGCACACATGTGTTTGTTCACGATACAGCTAGGTCGCATACCCTACAACCACCGTACCGCGGACCTTTTAAAGTCAACAAGAAAAACAAGAAGTATTTCAGTGTCCTCATTAAGGACAAAGAACAAAATATCTCAATTGACAGGTCGAAACCCGCAACACTCGAGGATGCATATTTAGAAGTAGATCCCTCACAAAGGATGCCAGTCGAAGTGACATTGGAAAAACGCCCTTATAAAAAAACACATTCAGGCAGACAGGTAAAATGGCCTGCCCATTTAAGAGACTTTGTCTCTACATAAAAAAAAACAAAAAAAAAACAATCCTCTCACAACATTCAATTAAAAGTACTCCGTATTTTGGGGGGAGGGTGTTGTAGGGGACTAAAAATTAGAGGACACCGAGGAGGAGTAATCTACCCGTGCTCTAAGGCTGGTTGGTTTTTCCCTTTGGTCACGGGCAGACGTGTTGCTTTTCCCTCTCAAGAAGAGGAGAACCTTCGTTCCACCACGAGGTGAGCTCTGAGAACTTTTTCCACCAGTCGGTGAGTCTTATCGAACTGTCGCTATTGTATTGTGTTTTATTGTTGTTTAAATGTTTGTCGGTGTATAATAAATGTGTAAACGTAATTGGGCAATTGTGTTTATTCATATATTTTTTGTTTAGTTAAAACTAACAGTTTTATTAAGAGTTCTGTAAATATATAAAAAAGAATGTACTCAGAAAGGCACCCATTTATTTAAATATATTTTGTTTAAATACGTTTGTTTTATTACTTATATTAAAAAGTTTTGCGTAAATAGAAAAAGTTTTTTTATCCTTAAAAGTTTTGTAAATATTTAATATTAAAGAAAATGTTTTGTAAATATTTATTTTTACTTTTAAATCTTTAAAAGTTTTGTAAATATATTTTTAAAAAATCTTGCTCGCGAACATTCGAATATGTCTGCTATTTGACGTGTTCACAAGTTTAGAAACACCTAATGGCAATCTCAAGGTCAAACAAACAGTGCCCCTTGAATTGTTCGCTTATTTTTGTCGTCTGCTACGGGGTATCTAATCTTTTCTTGATCCATTTTTTTTTTTACCGGCTCCTCGTTAGGGGTTGCTTTTTGTTGCAAACAAGGACTCTGGACCGCTTCCGGACTCCTTGGTGGGCTTCTCATATAGAAGAACAGTAACAGTATTTTGTTTTCTTAGAATACTAAACAGTATCTCTTCCCCTTAACTAGAACTGTCTGATAAGGCCATAGTGACGGGTGTACACACACTTGAAGGTATGCCTTCCAAAGATCAAGCACTCACACATTAGATCCTGCTTACCACCATTCCCGTAATTTATCAGCGCACACATCTGCGCAGGCAGTCCACGTGTTTGTTTAAGTCCCTATAATCGAGCACCTGCCTCACGTTTTGTTTGTTTGGCTGGACGACCACCATTAGTAAACACTTTGGAGGCCTTCTCAGGACAAGGAACCAACCATCTATTGTCAATCCAGGTCTGTAGTTCCCTATCATACTCTATGCGAGCTCTGGGGGAAATTTTCTACTCTAGCACTCTATTGAACAAATTCTCTGGCGGTTGTTTGTCCAACCACTTCCAAGCCACAATCCAGGACTTTGTGCACTGGTTGAACTCCGCATGAAAATCAGGCTTATCTAGGATGAGTGCTGCACAAACGCACTCTTTGCATTGGGAGAACATCACGTTCCCGGTTCCATCTACTACGACTCCACCCAGCTGCACAATTGCGTCCATTCCTAAGAGTAAATCGTACCCAAGTAGCTCCCTGTCCATATGTTTTTGGTGCAGAAGTGTCTGGGTGCAACCCGTGTCCACAAGCGCATGGCACTCACGCCTGTTAATGCATACGCTCACCTTTTTTAATGACAATCTGGGAAGAAGACTGGCATTGTAACTTCCTCCCCTACCCCGTTTCCCAGACAGGCATAAGCCAGATGTCTCTGGTTTTTATATTTGTGACACCACGGTCCGCTAGGCTTCTGGGTCGTGAACTGCAATGAAAGGCAATCATGGGCCCAATGGTTTGGGCCCCGCATCTGAAGCAGTTAACATTTCTGGTGTTCTCACTAGCTGTAGGCAGTGGTGTAGGTGCACATGCAGTCTCTCGAGGTTGCACCGCAGTGACAACCTCTTCATCTCTCATAGCCCTCTCAAGCAGTTCTTTCAATGACAGCTTGTCCATTTGGGTTGAGGCTCGCAAAAGTCTCTTTGCATGGCATGGCAATCCATTCACGAAGGCTTTATCCAACACTCTGGTGGCATTTCTCCTACCAGGCATGCTAGCCACTGCAAATCCATCAAAAACTCATCCAGGTGGCGGGCGGTGAACTGTTCCAATGCCGTAAACGAATCCGTCCCATAAGCCTTTACAAGAACACACTTGATTTCCTTGAGGTCACTCCGTTGGTCCTCCGAGAGTTGCCGATACGTCTCACGAGCCGTACCCTTCAGCCGCAGTGGCAGTACTCACTCCAACTTAGTTACCTTGCACAGCTCACATGTTAATGCTACATCGTCTAGCCATTCTACTATTGGAACATCCTTGCTGTGCCACTAAACAGGGATGAGTCGGAGGTCAAATTGTCTTAGAGCCATGATTAGAATACAGCCAAGATAGTTTGTATCAGAAGTCTTTGTCTAACGCAAAGCAACAAAACTTTTTGGCTAAAACGTCAAGTAGAGGTTCGCTAGTCACAAGTTGAGTCGAGTAGAGTTTGTTGTTCACAACATGAGATACACGTCGATGTTCTCTATTCGCATGTCATAAACACTTCTCCCACTCCTCCCAGCAATTCGCCTTTTATAATGTTTTGGGCACACCAAATTTGCATATACCACACGAGATTGCTTGAGATCTACATGCGACCGGAGACTTTAAAAGACAACAGCCACCATCTTGAGCCTCTTTTTTTTTCCAGCCTGCTGCTGAGACAGGTTCTCAGCAGACCGTGGTGTCACAAATGCAAAAACCGGAGATACCTGGCTCGTGTCTGTTCGTTTCTGAGGTAGGTCCTCTCTATGTTTATCACACAACCAAAATCAACTGGAAAGTATGGTCATTGGCGGAAAATAGAACCAGCTGTGAAAAATGAATGTCCAGTATGTATCAATTGGGATATGGTTGATCAGTGGCGTTAACTTCCCCAAGTAACAAAAGAGATCATGAAGAACATGTTGTTTTTCACATAACTGAACAAGAACAAGCAAAATATGTGATTGAAGCAAAGGAGAAAGAAATAAAAAACATAAAAACTCATGAAGTGTATGAATGTGTCCCTAACATAGGTCAAAATTTATATCAACAAGATAAGTGATATCAGAGAAAATTAAGTATAGCAAAAAGATAAGAGTCACAAGTGTGGAAGCTGAAAAGATGTATTTATGGATTGAATGATGTGCTCTGTTCATGGTACAATAGAGTTACTCAGGAATTAACTAAACTAAAAGCAATGGTAAATGCGTATGACAATGCACTTTTTCTTTGGCATCTGAGAACTTGATGAGCATTTTGGTAATGCATGTAGATGACTTTATATTTTGTAGAAATTATTATTTTTTTTTAAAAGTGATCTTCGAATTAAAGAAAATATTCAAGGTTGGAATGCAAGAAAATGGAACCTTCAAATTTCTGGGATTGTGCGTTAGACAAATGGAAGATGGGATTATCATAAACCAAAACAATTTCTGCAATAGATATAAAGAAAAAAAAGATCCTTAAGAAAAAATGATGAGCTGAGTGAAGGGAAGAAGACAGATTTAAAAAGACTAACAGACCACATGATGTGAGTATCTACCCAAACTCGACTTGATGTATCATTTGATGTGTGTAGGATGAGTAATACCAGAAAATCTCCTAAAGTGAACTTACTTACAAGTCACTATTAAAGCTTAATAATTATTAAAGCTTAAATCATATCCTTTCCACAGCTGGGAAATCCTCCAGATTTAAGCGTGGTTTGCTATTCTGATGCTATAAGTAGCATCAGAATAGCAAACCACGCTTAAATCTGGAGGATATCAGCTTGAAGGATGGTTCCTCACAGGGTGGATTTATCATCTTTATTTATGGTAAGATGAATAGACTGGCTCCTATATGCTGGTCATCAAAAAAACTTGACCGAGTAAAAGAGGCTATTGGCCTCCAAGACTCTTGTACTCAGTGAAGCTGCTGATGCAGGTGTATTGATAGCTGCCATGCAGTAAGAGATTTTCAGACGTCCCAAGTTGGTTGAAGTACAAAACAGACAATGTATCTTTGGTAGAGACCTTAAAATCGTCAAATCTTATAAGTGGCAGATGTTTGAAAATTTATGTGGTTAGAATAAAAAGAAATTGGTTGTAAAGGAGGAAATCCAAATTGAATGAATCAGGCGACAGGAACAGGTCGCAAACTGTTTGACAAAGATAGGAGCCTCTACTGAAATTCTAAGAGACCTGTTATGTTAATAACCTGTTTTATTTGTTTGTTTGTTTGTTTTTTAAACTTTGACTTACACCTGACACCAGAAGACATTACCAATGTTAAAGTTGGAGTTATAGAAGTTAGTGGCTTTTTTCTTTAGTTATGTTTCTAGTCTTGAGTGGATATTCAATATGGCGTCCAGTCAACAGTATCATGCATTTATTTATACATTGTAGGAAGTACTAAGTAAACTAACTAACACCAAGCACCTAAATCCCCAAGAATTTGTAAGGAAATCATCGAAAGAAAGTATGAAGAATTCCAAGTAAATATAAAAATTTCATAACATGATGCTGGACAGACAACCCTTCATAACCCTTTCATAACAATTATCATTATCTATTCCCAAGACCCCTAGTGGTAATAAAATGCCATAGGTATTTTGTGACATTACGTTTGACTGAGGTCGTTGAGTATTTGGGGGTAGGTAAAGAACAATAGATAGATGAAAAAAAGGTTTAGCGAGTAATAAAAAGATTTATCAATAGACAATGGATAGGAATGTTTTCTTAACGCAGACAAAGAGAAATAAGGGTAGAGTTTAAATTAGGGTGTGATGAATGGCAATAGCAAAAGGACTGAATAATGGACTAAGGTTTAAACAATGTAGGTATTTTGGGGGAGGGTTACTGTGAGTCAGGGGAACAATAGGAATGACACTTGACGGGAGACAAATCATGGTTTGGGCTAGGTCAGGAAAGGTTTAGGAGATGGGGAAATGAACTGACGGCAACAGATAAACCCAGCCTCGACAGGACATAGATGTGAACCTCAGCATGTAAATACACATATACCAAGAGTCCAATCGACATACATGTGGAGCATCAGAGTCTGTGTTTTTCTTGTGTTGTTTTATTTTCCTACTTGTGAGCTGTGCATCCCAATCAACCATTTGAAAAAGACGATGATAACATGGCCAGAACAAGAATGATGAAGACGAAGGAAAAACAATGTCTAGGGGAGGCAATTTGTCGGTGACGGAACATGTGGTGTCACAATTGTTGCAGTGTATCAGGATCGACCTGTACAAGCGAAAAAAAGTGAGAAATAGACACAAAAATGTAGCACAACTAGTCCAATTGACGGAAGGCTCGATTCTTATGAGTAAAAAAAATACAGACAAAATGTTTCATGAATAGTGTTGAGGGACAGTTTCGACTATAACAACCCTAGAGAAAAATATAGACAGAAAAAAGACAGAGAGATTGTGCAGACATATGTCACGGTTTTAAAATCACTGTCTTCATTTTTCCTTCTTTCTTCACCCCCGTTGTCTCTTTGCCTTCCCTTCCCTTAAAAAAGGACATGATAGGCTAACACGAGCTAAATGTATGAACATATCCAGGTTCAGTGAACACATTCACTTTCCCTTTCTTTTCAACATCGACTTCGCTATGCCCGTCAGAATTCAAATACATCAAACAAAACGCCAATATTTCAGGCAATTGACTTTTTACATTTTAGACGAAATTAATGTAAATGGAATCAACAAACTCCCAAGCTACTTTTTGATTGTATCAATTTTGTTCTGGAATTAATTAGAGTCATTTGTTTGTCTTATTGGGAGTGACGCCTCTAACATCACGCTGGCCAAATGAATACAGCCAGCCTCGGCCCAACCCAGTTTCAGCCAGGCGCCAACCCCAGCCTGGGTAGTAGGAGGAGGCTCCCGAAATGACGCTACCAGTCACATCAACCGAACCCACCAGCCAAAGGATTCCCAGTGACACCAGCCGTCTCAGCAGCAGTTCAAACAGCCCTTATCAGGGCTAAACAACCAGCCCTTATCAGGACTAATAAGTTTTTTCACTAATGCGATTCACTACTGCTTGCCTCCTGAGACCCACCAGCAGCGAACTTCACTCCCAGTCTCCAGCGCTCCCAGCTCACTCCAGCAGCTTCCTGCTCATTCCCGCAGCCTTTCTAGCCCTTGGTGCCTTCTAGCTCCTCCTGTAGCTTTCCGGCAACCTCTCCTTTACCTTGCTCCTCCGGCCTGCAACCTTGCTTGCATCTTGCTTCTCCGGTCTGCAACCTCGCCTGCACCTGGCTCCCTACTGACTGTCTGTTCCTTAACACTGACCCTATGTTCTCAATGTCGTCCGTTTCTTAACACTGACCCCCGTGTTCTCAGTATCCACCGTCCGTTCCGGATTGCCCTGACGTCCATCTGATCATTCCAGACCCAGCGAGCAACACTGAACCATGCTATGTCTAGAGTACCTGTTCAAGACCTCCAGACCTTAGCCGCCAGTGACATGTGACCTTCCGGACAATCAGCATCCAGATCATATGATTTTTCGCTTCATTTGCAAATAAAAGGCGAACCCTCGTCTTTAACCAAACAACCTGTGTCTGTCATTCTTCTTTGTCTTTTTGCTGTTTACATTTTTCTGTGTTTACCTTGTTAGTTGTTGGGTTGATTGTCCCTGGACGACTGGCCCTACAACACATATGTAAACAAAAGAAGTGGGAGAAGTAAATAAAAAATATCTAATGCAAGAGATTACATGCAACCGAGAAAAAGAAATAAAAATATTGTCAGAAATTCTGCAGAAATAAGCAAGCTTTTTATTGGACGGTTTCTCTGCCCACGGATTTATTTTAACCAATCAAATTGCATGTTATAACTAACTATTGAAAATGTTCTCGGCGCCAAATTCTCTTTTCAGATCAGAATCCAGAAAGACGTAGAGTCACTCGAATCAAGGCAGCAAAAATTACTTGTTGCCTCGAGACGTTTTAATGCCTAAACATGAAGCAGAACTTATCATTGTAATTATCAATGCCCTTAAGTAGGACGAATTTATATTTGCATGCTTGTGCTACAATTTGATGTCTGTCAAGACAAAATTAAGGTGTATGGCCATTGGACTGATACAGGACTCCTCATGGATGCCCAGTTAGCAGTATCCATCTTGGAAGTTACCTAAACATCTCCAATCTACGCACTACTTCGTCAGCGTGAATTCTACCCAGCCTTTATCGAAGACAAACTATTATTCGCTTCGGGGTCATTACCAGCCCATAGTGGAAGATAGCTGAAGATGATGCATCTTTTGCAACATGGACCTTTTTTACTTTAATAAAATTTACGTTGAAGTCTTAAGATGAGCTTGTATTTTCTGTTTGGCTTTCTTCCATTTTGCCAGGGGCAAAAACCTTGTGAGAGAAAATCTCACAATATAGATTCAAAAATGGTTCACAAATCGTGTCATAAGAGACAAAATATAGATAGAAAATAAGACGAAAAAATCGTACGCAACCTTGAAGTAAAAAAACACAAAAAATAACAACAAAAATCAAAAACAAAAACGGTACTTGATATTACAAGATAGTACAAGATATTAAAAAATGAAAATATAGAAAAAAGATTATATTGGTACGTATCCATTATGGAACAACGTTGTTTCCTAGCAGAATACCCGGCGTCACCTGGAATTGGATAAAATAGGTGGATATTTGTATTAGCAGAATGCCCAGTGTCGCCCAGGATTGTAGGAGAAAGGTGGATATATGTACTAGCAAAATACCCGGCGTCTCTTGGGATTGGATGACATAGGTCGATATTTGTACTAGCAGAATACCTGACGTTGCTCGGGATTGGATGAAATAGGTGGATATATATACTAGCAGAATACCCAGCTACACCCGGGATTGGATGACATAGGTGGATATATGTACTAGCAGAATACCTGGCGTCGTCCGGGATTGGATGACATAGGTGGATATATGTATTAGCAGAATACTCTGCTATGCCCGGGATTGGATGAAGTAGGTTGAATGTTTCCTACCAGAATACCTGGCATTGCCCGGGATTGGATATGATAGTTGAAATGTTTCCTAGCAAAAAAACACGCGTCGCCTGGGATTAGATGACATAGGTGAATATATTTTTTTTTTATTCAGTTTTCACCCCAAACAAGGCAAGTGCCACTTTGAAGTAGGGGGCTACTATCGGGGACATAATTTGCAGGGCATTATGAAGGGAAATGAGTAGAAAGATGTTTGTTCACATTACCCTTGAACTTCTGCACAGCTGGGAAAGCAGTATCCCGGAAGTGAGTTCCAAAGACTTGCAGTTCTGGGGAAGAAAACTATTGGAGTAAAAGGCTTTCTTGCACCTAGGGATCTCTACTGTAAAAGGGTGGGACTTAGTTGCTTGTTGGGTTTGTCAGGGGTAGTTACGTTGAGGAGGTACAAGTGTTTGCAGTTCATCAGAGCATTCACCATTAAAGTATTTTTAGAACAGGTAGAGGGATGCAACATCTCGTTGATGGGACAGAGGCTGAAGCCTAGATGACAGTTTAGGACCTATCAGGTTGGCGACTCTCTTTTGAACCCTGTAAAAGAGTGAGAGACAAGCAGTAGATGCACCAGCCCAAATGTGACAACAGTACTCCATACATGGACGAATGGTGGCCTTATAGAGGTACAGAATACTTTCAGGCGTAAGTAATTTTCTAGCACCGTAGAGAGAGCCCACCTTCTTTGCAGCAGCCTTGGCAATGCTCTCAATGTATCTATTCCAGTTCATATTCCCTGTAAACGTTAGGCCGAGGAGTTTAAAAGAAGTACTTTCAGGCAATGTGTTCTTGGCCATTGCTATTGGTGGTAGAGAAGGTTTCTTGTAGTTATTGAAGGAAACAAGCTTATTCTTGGCAGCATTGAATGTGACCATCCATTTTTGTCTCCATTCCACTACAGATTGGAGGTCATCCTCTAGTGTTTCTGCCATTTCTTTAGATATGTGTTCATTTGTTTTCCCCTCATGCCTGTTATAGAGGGTGGTGTCATTGGCAAATATACCCATCTCCGAAACAATTTTATTAGGGAGGTCATTTATGAATATCAGGAATAATAAAGGTCCAAGGATAGACCCCTGGGATACTCCCGCATTTATATCATATTGTTTGGATGTACGACCATTGAGGACAACTTGGATTTTTCTCTTACTTAAGAAGGATTTAATTACATTATGTATTCTTCCAGTGATACCATATGATCTAATTTTCCTTAGAAGACCATCGTGCCATACCCTGTCAAAAGCCTTAGATATATCAAGGGCTACCACTCTATCCTCCTCTGTTTTGTCCAGTGAACAGTATATACGTTCAGAGACTACAGTTAAGATATCTCCTGTTGAACGGGCTTGCCTGAATCCATATTGTTTGCCGGTCAGGAGTTTAGCAGCTGTTAGGTGGTGGACTAGGGCTTGATTAATTAAGGACTCAAATATTTTGGTGAAAAGTGGGAGAAGGCTAATGGGGCGATAATTTAGTGGATCAGTTCTTTCACCAGAATTCTTGAAGACTGGTACCACAGAAGCGGTTTTCCAGCAGTTGGGAAAGCAAGATTTGTTAAGGCATTTATTGTAAAATTTGGAGAGAACTGGAGCAACCTAAGCAGAGCATTTTTTTATTAGCACAGCTGGGCTGAGATCTGGTCCACATGCTTTTGAGGTGTCTAAGTTTTTTATGATACCATGCACCTGAGAAGGGGTGATTTTCAAATCGTCAGTTGCTGTGCAAGCAACCTCATGATTGTTTGATAGTGAGGGAATCGTTGACTGCCCATTATTTACTACACTGTTGTAGATTTTCCAAAAATCATGGGTTCCTAATTTCTGTGCGTTTCCTGGTGGTTTCAGTGTAATCTGTCTTAGCTGTCGCTATTACTCTCTTACAATTATTTCTGGCTTCTATATACTTCTGTCTGTTCGAACTGGACTTATGTTGGTTGAATCTGTGGAACGCATGCTGCCTCTGAGCAATGGCAGCTGCACAAGCAGACATAAACCATTGAGGAGAGTGGGGCTTGCTATAGAATTTCAGTGTGGGAACATGTGCCTTAATTGCAGTTTTGAACCATTCAGTGGTCTCATTTGCACACTGTTCAGCTGGAAGAGAAAAGATATTTTGCCATGGGGCATCTCTAATGAGTTCCCTGATGGCTTCCCAGTCAGCCTTTTTGTAATACCTCGTTGTTTTGAGTAGTGGGTCTTCAGTTTTAGAGCAAGAATTTAGGCTGATTTCTACCATTATCACAGCGTGATCATCATTCCTGAGTGGGCTTTGGGCATTTGTAGTACAATCATCGGGAACTGTTGTCAGAAATAGATCTAGAAGTGAGGCATGTCGATTTTGCTAGTCTGGGAAATGTGTCGGGAATGTAACCGTCTGAGATAGGGAATGGGATATAGAGAAGCTATGTGTTGTGCTACCAACTACGTCTGTGTAATTAGAGAATCCAAGCCAGTTACTGTGGTGGACATATGTACTAGCAGAATACCCAGAGTTGCCCAGGGTTAGATAACATTGGTGGAATGTTTCCTAGCAGAATACCCGGTATCGCCTTGGATCTAATAAGATGGGTGGATATATGTACTAGCAGAATACCCGTCATTGCCCGGGATTGTATGAGATAGGTTGATATATGTACTAGCAAAATACCTGGCATCGCCCAGCATTGGATGAAACAGGTGGAATATATTCTAGCAGAATTCCCGGCGTCGCCTAGGATTTGATAACATAGGTGGATATTTGTACTAGCATACTACCCGGCATCACCCGGGATTGTATGAGATAGGTGGATATCTTTACTAGCAGAATGCCCGGCATTGCCTGGGGTTGGATGACATAGGGCGATATTTGTACTAGCAGAATACCGGCATTACTCGGGATTGGATAAAATAAGTGGATATATATACTAGCAGAATACCTGGCATCACCCGGGATTGGATGATATATGTACTAACAGAATACTTGGAGTTGCCCGGAATTGGATGAGAGAGGATGATATATGTACTAGCAGAATATCCGGCATCGCCCTGGATCGGATGAGATAGCTGAATATATGTACTCGCAGAGTACCCGGCGTTGCCTGGGATTGGATGACATAGGTGGATACATGTACTAGCAGATTACCCGGCGTTGCCCAGGATTGGATGACATAGGTGGAATGTTTCCTAGCAGAATACCCGGTATTGCCTGGGATTGGATAAAATAGGTGGATATTTGTACTAGCAGAATTCTTGGCGTTGCCCGGAATGTGATGAGATATGTGGACATATGTACTAGCAGAATACCTGTATCGCCCGGGATTGGATGATATAAGTGGATATATGTACTAACAAAATACCCGGTTTGGCCCAGCGATTGGATTAAATAGGTGGAATGTTTCCTAGCAGACTACCCGGCGTCGCCTGAGATCGGATAAGATCGGATGAGATATGTACTAAGATCGGATAAGATAAGATAAGATATGTACTAGCAGAATACCCGGCGTTGCCTGGGATTCTATGAGATGAATGGATATATGTACTACCAAAATAGCCGGTGTCGCCTGGGATTGTATGAGATAGGTGGATATATATACTAGCAAAATACCCGAGAGGGGATGTTTTTTTATATAACTGGGAGGGGATGTTTTTTATATAATCCTGAGTTTAGGAGGAGGGGAATTAAAATCAATTAAATGCTGAGACTGATACTACACTAAGGAATTCATGTTAAAGTAATGTGTACTAGCAGATTACCCGGCGTCGCTCGCGATTGGATGATAAGTGGATATATACTAGCAGAATACCCGACGTAGCCTGGGATTGGATGAAATATGTGTATATGTACTAGCAGAATATGCAGCGCCACCCGGGATTGGACGACATAAGTGGATATATGTACTAGCAGAATACCCGGCGTGGCCCGTGATTGGATGAAATAAGTGGAATGTTACCTAGCAGAATACCCAGTGTTGTTGGGGATTGGATTAAATAGGTGGAATGTTTCCTAGCAGAATACCCGGCGTCGCTTGGGATTGGATAACATAGGTGGATATTCGTAATAGCAGAATATCTGGCATCGCCTGGGATTGGATAACATAGGTAGATATTTGTACTAGCAGAATACCCGGGGTTGCCCAGGGTTGTATGAGATAGGTGGATATATGTACTAACTGAACACCCAGCCTTGCCTGGGATTTGATGAGATAGGTCGATATATGTACTAGCAGAATACCCAGCGTTGCCAATAATTGGATGTGATAGGTGGATATATATATACTGCCGGGATTGGATGAGATAGGTGTAAATTTGTACTAGCAAAATACAAGGCGCCGCCCAGGATTAGATGAAATAGGTGGATATATGTATAAGCAGGATATCCGGCGTTGCCCGGGACTGGCTGAGATAGGTGTATACATGTACTAGTATAATACCCAGCGTTTCCCAGGATTGGATGAGGTAGGTGGAAATATATACAGCAGAATACCCAATGTCACCCGGGATTGAATGGGATAGGTGGAATTATATACTTGCGGAATATCTGGAACCGCCCAGAATTGGTGTTTATATATACTAGCAGAATACCCAGAATCCCCCTTGAATGGATTAAATAGGTGGAAATATATAATAGAAGAGTATGTGGCATGGCCTGGGTTTGAATAACCTTGCTGGAAATATATACTAGCTTTGTACCTGCCATCGCCCGGTATTGAAAACGTTGCTGGAAATGTATACTAGCAGAATGTATCAAAGTTATGATTTTAATAATAGTGTGTCGATAATGTTGGTTAAATCATTTAAAATGATTGTCGAAGTTAGTAACATATACAAGAATTTTGAAAAATGATGAAATGTGAGTTATTTTATTGGTGTGTTTATAATGAAATAACCAGCCTAAACAATGTCTCAAAGTTATTATTTTAATAAGAGGGGGGCGATAATGTGGGCTGAATCGTGAAAAATAATTGTAGAAATTAGTAAATTATCCAAGAATTATGAATAATAATGAAATGTGAGTTATTTGATTGGTGTGTTTTTAATGAAAAAAACAGCCCAAGACAATATTTCAAATTATTATTTTAGTAATGGTGGATGTGCGTTAAATCATGAAAAATGATTGTCTAAATTAGTAACATATCCAAGAATTATGAAAAATTATTAAATGTGAGTTATTTGATTAGTATGTTCGTAATGAAATAAATAGCCAAGACAATGTATCAAAGTTATTATTTTAGAAAAAGGAGGGCGATAATGTGGGTTGAATTATGAAAATATGATTTTCGAAATTAGTAACATATCCAAGAATCATGGGATTCAATGAGATATGTCAAAATATATACTAGAAGATTACCCGGAGTCACTTGGGATTGAATAAGATACATGCAAATGTATGCAAACAGAATACACGGGCGCTTGGGATCCAATGAGATAGATACAAATATATCAAGCAGAATACCTGGTGTTGCCTTGAATTGAATGAGATTGATTCAAATATATACTAACAGAATATCTAGCGTCGCCCAGGATGTAATGAGATTGACTGAGATATATACTAGCCGAATACCTGGTATTTCCTGGGATTGAATGAAGTAGGTGAGAATATATACTAGCAAAATTCCCAGCGTTGCTTGGGATTGAATGAGATAGGTGGAAATATATATTAGCAGAATACCCTGTATCGCCCCGGATTGAATTATATAGGTGAAAATATATAGAAGCAGAATACCAGGCATCACCCAGGATTCAATAATGCAGGTGCAAATAAATACTAACAGAAAACCTGGAATCGCCTGGGATGAATGAGATAGGTACAAATACAGAATAGACGAATACTTAATGTCACCTTGGATTGTATTAGATAGCTGCACGTATACACTAACAGAATACCCAGCGTTGCTCAAGATTGAATGAGATAGGTGAGAAAATTTACTAGCAATATCCTCGGCGTTGTCTGGAATTTAAGGAAATTGATGGAAATATATATTAGCAGAATTCCTGGCGTTGTTCGGGATTGAATGAGATAGGGGCAAATATATACTAGCAGAATAATCAGCGTCGCTCTGGATTAAACGAAGGTGTCAGAATATAAAGTCTGTACCGTAAATGGCTTAAACAATTTTTTATCTCAAAATTACTTCATTTGTGAAGTCGATTCCAGATATGGCTTAAACAGTTTACGATCTCAAAATTAGATTAATACATATATATTGTTGGTTTACTATGAAATTTTTCTAGGCCAGTTGTTGTGTTTCGACCAGACATTTAGGACTCAGATGAAAAAAAAACACGAATATACAAGTGGGGGAACAATAAAAGTGTATTTAACTTCAAATAAATACAAATATAAAATAAGCAGGTTTCAAAACAATTGCGTTTGCGGCTTTTTAAGAAGTCCACAAACTTCTTCTTTTGACATCTTCAGTTTGACGGCCCCATTCAAACTCGGAAAGAAGAGAAATGAAATAATAAGTCTTTCCTCCACAGAGGTTCAAATGAAAGAGAGGGTTTAAAGGGAATCTCTAGTCCTGCTTAATAAATAGGTTGCCGTGATTGGTTGATGAGTGGCACCTTTGTCCAATGAGACAGGGCCTTATTTAAATTATAAGGAAAGGAAATGAGAATACGAAAAGGGAGGTAACTCTAGTTTTTTTTATATTTGTAGGGGACTAGGATATATAAATACCCCAATCCCGTTACA
Source organism: Euprymna scolopes (assembly GCF_053919585.1). Lineage (NCBI taxonomy): Eukaryota > Metazoa > Mollusca > Cephalopoda > Sepiida > Sepiolidae > Euprymna > Euprymna scolopes. The sequence continues at coordinate 79,313,221 of NC_136490.1, forward strand.
AAAGAATAATGAAATGAATGGGAATTGAAGGAAACAAAGACTCAATTAATGGAGAAGGTAAACGTCGTTTATTTGCTGTTGAAAGAAATTAACGTTTTAGTTATAACATGTCCGCGCGTATGTAACCAATGTTCGTTGCAGGACTGGTGTTGTAGGAAATGTGTTTTCATCTCAAGTTCGGGGTCACTATTGTTTGTTCGTGCGTGGGAAGAGAAATAAAGGTTGTAGGAAAATTGAGAATGGTAGTCCAGCGTGTTTATGCATTGATAAGGTATGAACTTTTGTAGGTTTGTACAATTAAACAAAGCGTACTTATCTTTTCAGACGACGGGGGTGGTAAGTGGGTGGCCGGTCGTGCTACTTCGGTGATATGTGTCCAGGCTTTTAACTTGAGAGCGGCGACTACATTTATCAACAACTAGCAGCGCGGCGTCTTTTGGTTTGTGTGAAATAGGCATTGTTAGAATTGAAGGCGTCTTGGCCCATAACGTGAGGGCGGAGTTGGCTTCAGTTCACTGGTGCCTTCTTTCTTCTTCTTCTTCTTCATCTCTTTAGGTCGGGTGGGAGAATCTCCGTGTGTTCACTGACGCAGCGGGGCGAATCTCTTTTTCTTTTCTTTTTCTTCTTCATTTCTTTAGGTTGGGTGGAAGAATGTCCGTGCATTCACTGACGCAGCTGGGCGAATCTCTTTTTTCTTTTCTTTTTCTTCTTCATTTCTTTAGGTCGGGTGGAAGACTGTCCGTGCATTCACTGACGCAGCTGGGCGAATCTCTCCTTCCTTTCTTTCTGGTCCCCTCCTTTTATAGTCGTAAACCGGCTCCCAGCGGCTGTGATATTGTAGGCCTTTATTTTTGGCGGGGAGCTCTGCCATTGGTTGATAATTCTTTTATGGTTTCTTATTTTTCTTTTTCCAAACGGAAGCGATGCGTGGAGCCATGTGCAAATGACGATTTTTTATTTTGTCTCTTATGCTGGAGACGTTAGCATCCGGTTGGCATGTTCCCACATATTCTCCCAACAACAGCAAAAATCCGAGGAATGAATTCGTTGCATGTCCCTTTATGACTTAATATTTAAACATAAATGCTTAAAAAGAGCTAATAGCTTGCTTAAATAAATTATTATGGCCCGATTACAAAAATGTATATGTAGTTTTTAATAAAAAAAATTTTTTTTGATTTATGTATCAGGCATTATTATGGCCCGATTACAAGAATGTAGATATAGTTTTTAATACAGAATTTTTTTTTTAATAATAATACAGATATTCCAGATTAGACATTGGTTTCTTGATTCTCTTAGATTTGTAAGCAATAAATTCTTCTGAGGCATCTGTTGGTCCCATGTTAGGATTCTTACAAACTTCAATAGAAGAGGGTGCGCCTTCATCAGATTCCTCTTAAAGACAACTCCAATAGAAACAAATGTTTGAGGCTATGTGTTTCCACTGGCTATGTGTTTCCAGTTAAAGACAACTCCAATAGAAACAAATGTTTGAGGCTATGTGTTTCCACTGCACCATCGCCTCTTTTTATTCGAGCAGAACGAAGAGTTTATGTTAGGATGAATAAAACAGTTGTCGGCAAGTAAAGGGAGTAGTTCAACATCAGTAGAAGATCTGTAAATCAAAGGCCTGGAGTTCACTGCCCTTTGGACGTCTGATAGAAGGGTTAAGAGTTTAAAATAACCGATTTTGTATCGGCCTAATGTTTTAAACAAGCATGATTTTATTACCCTGGCATTCTCTCCCAAGTACTACCAATCCAAGGGGAGTAAAGAGGTATTTTTATGCGCATGATAGCAGAGCTGGTGAATGCATTATTGAATTCATTGTTGTTGATGTGATGTTTAATTACATCGCCACCTAAAGCAGCATTAAAGGAATGTGCATTATCACTGTATATATGAGTGGGTACTCCATGAATATTAGAAAAACGAATTAATGCGAGAATGAAAGCTTGAATGCTCATATCCGGCACAAGCTCAATGTAAATAGCTCTCACAGATACATTTTGTAGACTTTCCTTTTCTTTGTACCCAGATGTGACCCGTGTAATCAATACCAGTATGTTGAAAGGGATTTATTAGCCTGACTCTGTGTTTCGGCAGATTTGTTAACTTGGGGTATTTAAAAGCCAAGCTATTGAATTTTTTACAGGTATAGCAGCTCGAGATTACAGACTTCACCGACTGTCTTGCTTGGAGAACCCAATATCCAGACAACCTTAATTTTGTTATTGTCGTGCCTATGCCCAAATGTCTGCACCGATGATGGCTATCCAAAATTATTAATTTCGTTAGTGGATGTTGCTTGGCAATCAAAATTGGAAAGACCAAATTATAGTCATATCTTGAATTGGCAATTCTGCCAGCCACTCTTAAGATCCCTTCGGAGTCGAGAAAGATGTTAAGCGAGGGAATCTTCTTATCAAGGGGGTCCTTCAGATAAGCAATCTCGACATCAAAGGCTTGCGATTGCATCATTTTAATCAAGTAAATTTTAGCAGCCTGTTTTGGATTAGATTGTTTCTTCACTCATTTACATTTATTCACAAATTTGAATACGAAGGCAGTAGCACGGCATAACTGGTCAAAACTCGAGAACTTGTCAAAGGGAATTAGTGGTTTGCAAATAGTTCCACCTATTGTACTATGAAAAACATTTTCCAGATGTCGCTGGTTTTCCGGACTCAGACAGCTCAAGGTACTTGTAGGCCAATTCTCTGGTTCCTGAACTAGCCATGTAGGTCCATAAGTCCAGTAGTCCAATTTCTCTTAAAATTTTTCCAGGCTGACACCACGAGAAAGCAGATCCGCCAGGTTTTCTGCAGAGGGGACATATTTGTAGTGAATGTCCACTCTAAATTCTTTCATAAAATTCTCTTTCATATCATGAATGTCTCTTATTCTTTTCCTGATATAGGGGCGTTTTGCCTTTACATTGTCCGAGAGAAGCCATGACAAAACGACTTGTGCATCCACAGAAACAATAATTTTCTCAATTTTAATATTAGAGTATGTTCTCAACAACATACTCAATGCTTTGAATGCAATGAATACAGCAAGCAATTCCATCATTGGCAAAGTTTTTGCTTTCATTGGTGCTACTTTCACTTTAGAAAATATTATATAGGATTTCCCATTTTGCACCCCATAAATAACAAACCCATATGCCTGTGGTGAAGCATCACAGAAGATATACAACTTCAGTGGACCATCACTGTCTACAGCCTGTTGTGAGAAGGACAGATTCCTCAAACCAGAGAGATCCTCAGCTAAATTTGACCAGATTGTCATTATGTCTGTTTGTACCTTTTGATCCCAGCTCAATTTGAGCAACCATAATTTTCTGAGAAAGATTTTTGCTTTAACTGTTACAGGAGCACAGAGTGATAAAGGATCAAATATTTTTGCTGTCTCTGCCAAAATATCACTTTTAGAGAGTATATTTTCCTGAACTGAAGTGTGAGAGATGCTGATAGTATCTGATTCAGGGTGGTATTTCTACCCAAGAACCTTTTCATACTCACAGTTATGTTGCACAATTCTACCATCCTCAATCATGATTTCTTGTAGGACTCTATAATTGGAATTACACAACCTCAGTTGGAAATTTCCCTTTTGCAGTCGAGGCACTGCAATTTTATAAAGGCTGATTTGAAGAATTGCTTGTCATATATAGGTTGTCAACATAAAATCAACTTTTCAACATCTTAGTACATGTGTCATTTAGAAAGTTACTCACGTGATGCTGCAGGACATAATTTAATATAAAGGGGCTTGCATTGAAGCCAAATATCAATGTGCAATAACGATAACAAATCAAATCGTTTTCATCTTTCACAAAAAAACAAAATCTATTTTTATCATCATCAAATTTGAGTCTGATCATAAGAAAGGATTTTCTTATGTCACCTAGCAGAACATATTTATCAGTGACGAATAAAAGTAAAAGTTCAAGAATATTACTCAACATATTAACACCCGTGTAACATGACTCATGAAGAGAATAACCACCTCCAGTCTTTAAAGAACAATTAAAAACAGGTCTTATTTTCCAAATAAATATTCAAATCTTGGGGAAAATTAGTACCTAGGCTTGTAATACCTATAAATACATTTATTGGAACGAGGTCTATGGGCCTCATAGAGCTCGATAAACCCTTCATTTTGCTGCCCTATTCATGGACAGCCATAACTTGGAATTTCAAGCTGACAAATTTGAGGAAATTACGTCTAACTTAACAGAGGCAGGTTTTCGTCAATGTGCTACATGGTCTCATTGGCAGGTTTTCGTCAATGTGCTACATGGTCTCGTTGGCAGGTTTTCGTCAATGTGCTACATGGTCTCGTTGGTCTGAAGTTAATTCAGCGAATAAAAAATTTCTGTTTGGTTTAATGGGACCGTTTGGAAAATTTCAAGCAGAGTTATCCCCTTTGGGAATGTGTGTAATTTATTGAAGCCCAAATAAAATAAAGGAACTCAGAATAAGTTGCCTTCCTTTGATCAAATTTGCTGATCATTACTTGCTTGTTCTTCATATTTGGTGGATATGCTATCCTCTCTTATTCAGAACCACTCTGTCCATTTTTTGAAGAATCTTTCATAGAACGTGAAATAAAAACTTTTCTTTCCCTAGAATCAGTGAAAATGTCAAATTATCTTTGTATGATGTAACAAAGATAGCTGAATTAAACAAAAAAACATCATACTAAAAAATAGGAAATATGTGAATCTGCCCTAGAAAAACAAAATATTGGCTTGGATAGATTCTAATTAAGTACCTTCCCTGAAGATTATGCAGAAGGTGACCGTTTTCTTGAAAGAAACATAGTTTATACAACGAATATTTACAAGTGTTCGAAGATTATGAACAAATAGGTATCGTTGAACCTTTCTTTGTTATTCCTGGTAAGTACAACAAATACTGTTGGATTCCTCATAGACCCGTTTTTAAGGAGAGCCTCAGGGTTATCCCTAAAATCTGTCGTGTTTTTAATTCTTCTTTAAAAAAGTAGTGAGGTGTTTCCATTAACGATGCAGCGTATGCTGGTGTGAACTAAACAGCACAGCTGCTTGACTTATAATTGGCCTTCACAAAAAATAACTATGTCCTTTTGCAAGACCTCCGTAAGGCTTTCTTACAAATTTTCATCTTGAGTTACATACTCAAGCTTCATGCTGAGAGATATAACTCTGATGAGTTTTCTTCTGTCTGCAAATTTTATGTAGATAATTTGGTCACAACTGGGTATGATTACGAATTCCTCCTTGTGGTGTGTAATACTGTATGTGAAAGATTAAAGGATCTTCGGTCCTGTAATTCCAACTGTATAGAATTGCAGAAGAAAATGATAGAAGATGGGTCTATAACTTCCCCTCTTTCTATTTTTGGAAAGGTCGTGAGGTATCGTTATTTCCCTAGTCTAGACACGGTTAGACTGCCCCTACCATGATAGATGCAGAAGTCAACACAAAGCATGAACTTCTTTCTCAAATTTCGAGTATATATGATCCTTTATCTTTATTGTTCCCAGTTACTATTCAAGGCAAGATCCTGGTTAGCCAATTATATGTGATCAAGAGATTCCTGTAAATTTTGCAGCCTCTTGGCAAGCTCTCGCAAAGAGTAAAACAAATTAAATGATTTTGAGTTTCCCAGATATGTGATGATGAAGGACATCCCAGCGGAGTTTATATGCTTTTGTGATGCATCTAAACTTGCATACAGGTTTCCCCTTTATGTAAAACAAGGAACAAAATGCTCAATGTTATAGTCGAAGGTGGTTCCCATTAAACAGAAGACCTTTCCTACCTTAGAACTTATGGCTATTTATCTGGCTCTTAAAGTTGTCCCTAATGTGCTGAAGGCTTTGAGGCCTGTCAATAGTCATTCCATTTTTCATGTATCTGATGTCCAAGTAGCCCTTTCTTGGTTTGTAAACAGAAAAGGGACTAAAAACAAACATTTTTGTGGAAAACCGTGTAATGGACATTAAAAAAAATGCTAGATGATTTAAATCTAGAATTCAAAATTCTCCCTCAATTCAAATATGTTCCTTTGTCCAAAAACCCTACAGATTTGTTAACTTACTACTTCTAAGTTTGAACAATTATTCAATTTTTGGATACATGGACCCGATTGGTTAAATCAAAATACCACTGACTGGCCCGTGTTTCCTTTGCCCTGTCTTAATGACGTGAACAAAAAAAATCATATTCATCTATGTTCTCTGATCGATCTTGTACTGACGAAAACAGCTTACTCATAAATATCGCTGAATCTTCTTCTTTGACCAGAGCAATTAATGTCCTCGAGAAGGTGTTTTTAAAGTTCTGTGATAAGTTGAAGCACGGAAACACAGCTACCAATCATAGAGCTAAATTACTGCTCATTTCTTTTATTGCAGAGGGAAAAAATTTCCCTATGAATTGGAATATTTAAGCGATCCCACTAAAAAGGTTGTTGCTCCAAGGATATCTGCTCTTGGCTTATTTATCAATAAGGATCATCTGGTGCAAACAAAGAGTTATAGTCTGAATTCTAATATCCATCCTTTTGATGTTAAATTCTCTATACTTCTAAGGAAACATCATCGTTTCACCGAATTAGTAATCAAAGAGGCACACTTAAATTGTTGCCATAAAGGAACCAATTAAACTCTTTCAAAGTTGGTTATTTGGATTTTGGATTCCCCAAGGGAAGCAATCAGTGAAGGAAATTCTACACAATTGCATTATATATAGAAAAATTTATTTGATGCCATATAAGGCCCCCTTGGGTTCTCAACTGCCGACTCATTCGGCAAATTTTGATCACCCATTTCAACAAGTGTGTGTTGATTTTATCAGTCATTTTTTGGTAAAGTACAATGATGAAGACGTGAAAATGTATGTATTATTATTCTACACAAGTCTGCGTGCTGTACATCTGCAAGGGAGAGAATAATAAAGAGAATCAAACAATGTTTAAAGAAATTAATAAGTAGAAAGAAAATCTGCTATTTCGACTTTTTAACTACCATTTCCGATGTGAAAAAGCGATCATATATTACTTATATTACTGCTTCTGAAGGGGGCCCTCAATATTTTAACCCCTAATTAATTTCTACAAACTGGGTATAATCCTTGTTTGTTAATAAATAATTACAGTGTGGACGATTTGTGTCCTGATGTTGTGCTAAACTTTTGCAGTTTCTGGACTTGACACAGATATATTGAACAATTATGAAAAATATGGCACAATAATTACTTGTTGTCCTTGAGAGAGGTTGATGCCAATATAATCAGTGATCGCCCTCAGAAGATGTTGGTGGGAGAAATCCTAATTAAATCTCCAAATAAAACCCAACCCTTTTGGAGTTTACGCAAAGCAATTAGACTTATCAATGGGAACGATGGTAAAGTTCGTTCGGCCTATGTATCATGAGATGGTTGCGAACAGGTTCATTCTTTAAAACATTTATTTCCCTTAAAGGCCGCCTCTGTGCTGTCTTCTACAGAATTTATGGAAGAAGGTGGTCTCTTTTTCTATCCAACTTGTTCGTTTCAAATGACAGATCATCTCTTATGGTGTGCTGTGATGCCTGTAACAGTTGGTATAATTTTGACTGTGTTGGGGTAAGTCAGTAGGATACTTTTGAGAAATGGAATTGTCCAAATTGTTCGGAATAAGTAAATCACTAAACTCCTTTCATTCTCTCTTTAAACTCAGTATTTATTAAGTTGTCATTTGACTTATGTTCAAGTTATCTTTTTTATTAATATATACCAATATATTAATCTGGATAAACTAGATTTATTGGTTACAAATTCATTTATCATAAGCAGACAAAGTCACATATGGTTTCTTTAAAATAAAAAATAAAATCAATAAAACCTACAACGCTTAGTTAAATCTTGTGACCAATAAAATTATTTACTTGTTGATTAATTGTATTTAATATCTGAAAAAAGTAATGGATACCCTTTACTTTTTCTTTCCTCTTTTGGCAGTGTGTCAGAAATTGCATGACTTGAAATGCAAACTTTCATTGGTTGATAAGAATTTGATGTCATGTTTTATTACAGCCTTTTTGATTGGTTGATTTAAAGTTGAACCTCATGCATGCGGGATGTACAAACTGAAAAACTTTAGTTTGCATATAGTTTTCTTAGAGAATGGATGGGTATTCGTTCCTCTTTCTTTCATGCACGGACTCATTAATTTAAGGGCGATTGGGACCCTTTCTTCTCTCCTCTGAGAAGCTATTCTACCTAATTAGGTTTTATTCCTTGATGTAATATCATCTCCTTTAAATCAGCTAATAATGTTAATATCGTAATTTACTATTCGGCGGAACCAATCACAAACTCTTGGAATCATTATTAAATGGATCTTTTACCAAGAACTTTCAAATTCTACTCAGTAAAGATTCAACTAACACTTCTTATGATGCACCACCTACCAGACTCACTTGAGATGCAAAATACAACCTAGAAGAAGGACAACTGGTTTTATCACACCGGAAAAGTTTGCCTTTCATTCGTTGTGTCAATTTCTTCTCTGCAAGTTAGTTCTAAATTATATGAGATTAAATTTCTTACATACATAGTTCACTTGATACAACTTGCAAATTCTCTGAATTCACTTAATGTGAATTGAGTGCTGTTATGTCACCACACAATCTACCACACCAACATGCACAAATAGCTCATGTAAAAATCTGATCGTACAGTTGGTAGTTGGTCTTTTACACTGTAAGATCTCAGGCCATTTGAAGTTGCTATCCATAACAATGAAGTAGTACATGTTGTCTAAGGGCCTTGCAAAATCCACACGAATTCTCTGCCATGTGTGGTCTGTGTTAGACCATAGTTTGCACATCGTAATTGGAGATTTTGCTGCAAGCGTGCATCCCGTGCAAGATTCTATCATTTTTTTCCATGTATTTGTCCATGTTTAGCCAATATACATAGCAGTGCATGAAGATTTTTGTACGGTTCTTCCCTTGTGTGAAAATCTCTGAGGGTATTTTTGTAGGCTGTTTAGAAGCACTACACGGTCATTATACAGTAGGACATCATCAAAAAGGGAGAAAATCACAACTTATGCAAGGGATTGCATGTACGTATGAGAGAAAATAGATCTTTTCATGTAATTACTATAAATATTTGTCTTTCTAAATTGGATTCTGGCGATCATTTTTTCTTCATCTCAAACAAGCACAGTCAGATGAATACAAATGTTCCAACAAAATGGATCTCTTCAATCTCTAACAAAAGTATCTAAAACTTCAATAACCATACACACTCTTTAGCTCTAGAAATGCAACACATTATGAGGAAACAGTAGCAGTAGTGGCTACAAGCGGCGGCAACAACAACAGGGATATGCTGCGATTTCTAAGCTGGGCTTAGATTGATGCAAGCATTTATTTTTGTTTCATGTATTGTATTGCATATCTCTTCAGATCTACATACACAAAACGTAAACAGCAGTAACAATAAAATATAGAATTAGCAGGAGCAGCATTAGTGACATCAATGGCAGTGCTGACAATGTACCCTGTTCATTGATATAAACAGATCAGGTATATTTGACATATATGTAGGCATCAAAGACCCTTTTTTCTGTATCCATGTACAATTCACAATTCATTTTAGCAAGGAAAACACTAGAAAGGACTATTCGGCTTAAAAACAATCGAGTGTGAAGTGTTAACATAACAGTTCAGGGGTCTCCCAGGACGTGTATTAGCATAAATAATTAATTCAAGAGACACCGTTGGAGTATTATTTTTACTTGAATATATCCACCAGTATTAATCTGAAATGAACAAGTGAACATACCCCCTAAACAGATAACTATACTATGAGTCAAAACACAGAAACTAACACAACCTGAGATAAAAGAAAAAAAAAATACCGTCCAAGACCCTTGTGTTTTAAACTATGTCTGTACGCAAAGTATAAATTTGACCGAGTACTGACAGCAGCAGCAATGTGTGTCCAGTCTTCAAGAAGCGTGATCATCATCTCCGCAACAATCAGCAGCAGTGTTGTCATCACCATCACCAACCTCACTAACCTATCCGAAATAAGTTTTACCCTAAATTTTTTTCATCTGTCCTTCATAAAAGAAAAAGAGCGAAAAACATAAAAATATGTTTTTGTAAACTCGTGAAATTTTTTTAGATCAAATTTAAAAGCATGAAAAACTAGGGAACACAAAAGAATGAACCACATTTTTACTTTTTTTCTTCTGAAAACTTTGTTATTCTAAATGTCCGCTCAAGATTCCTCCGCGATGTGATTAAGTCACTTCACTACGTGCATGCACACGTGAATACATCATGTAAGAAAACACTACTGAAGGTGGTGAAATGGCATAAAATAGTCCCAGGGTCCAGGGGTCTATACCATGCAAACTGTAAATTTGTGATGGGTTTCATTATCAGCGACCTCGAATACCTCTTAAAATCCAAATTAGAGTCTTGATCAGTGTTCTGTTGTAGTGTATACCATTTAAATTATTTATTTGTTTAAAATAAAAAAAAAAAAAAAAAAAAACAATCCAGTGTTGCTTTCATTACACAATTGTTATTATATTTTCTTGCGCAGACTTATGTTTTTACAATTATATGTTGATACATTTTGATACAAGAAATGTTTTGGTTTTCAAATATTTTGTGTTCGGGGGAAAAAATTCTTGTTATTTACTTATTTGTCATGTTATTTTACCAAGAAAAAATTGGAGGTTTTTTTTCATATTTTGTTATTTATTTATTTCATTTTCAGTGAAAAAGAATTAAGAAAAGAATTAATAATTTTATTTCATTTTAGTAAAAAAGTGTAAGAAATTATACAGTCATAATGCAAGCTCTAACTGCCATTGTATCAATCGATTTGATTGGTTGTAAATAATTATAGCAGCAGACAAGAGCACACACATATTAGATTGATGATAATATTTACCCTCAAACACTCCCATTAAATTGATAATTGATATTGTTTACCTTCAAACAACAAGCAAGTCCTGTCAGAATATTCCTTACCTGTCTTCATTTGACATTTCATGGTTATAATAAAAAAGTAATGATTAACCATTACTTTTTCCTTTCGCTCTCGGCAATGTTTAAGAAATTATACGGTCGTGATACAAGCCTAATTGGCAGTTTGATTGGTCGAATCTAACCAGACATGTCACATGCCTTCCATTTCCTTTTCAGTTTCTTCCAGATCAGCAAAGGAGGGAGGACTCATTTTTATTATGTCTTCTAAGGAGGAGACTTAGGCACTAACATTAGTGCCTTCTATGCTTCAGATCTCAGTGGATGAAGTGTAGAACATATTTGTAAAAGCTGTGACCTAATCTTTAAGTTGGATTATGTATTTAAATCAAAATTTAAATATTTAATTTTAGGCTGATGAGATATATCGTTTTTTTTTTTTGTTTTTATATTTTGTCGCCGAGGCAAAATAGAACATGATTCCCACAAGATAGGCTAATACTGTAGTTGTTTTGAATTGAGCAAAAGTTTACTAATGTACCTCCCCCCTCTTTAAAACTTGCAGAGACTTTACCGGCTGGAGATTTCGTCAAGTCTATTTTTAGACCAGATTGTGAAGCAGAGAGGAAGAGGGGAGACCGGAAGTGGTATCGCTTCCTCTTTCCCTTTTTTTAACTGGACACTAGCGGAAGTCGCTCTTTTTGGTTTGGGTCGCCAACCTGAGGTCTCTCTCCTCGTGGGAGAAGGGGAGTTGACTTCTTCCCCTCATGCGAAAAGGAGATACAGATACATGACACGTGGACGATGCGACCCTCTTCTCTAGTCATGCAAGAGAATGCGATGAATTTACCTTCTCACGAAAGAGACAATGACTTTTTCTCCATCACGCGAAGGATATGTGGATGTACTGATGTGGATGATGTGACCCTTTATCCCTCACGAAAGAGACATTACACAATTGTAAGCAAGAAAAGAGAATACATGAATTTGCTATTCGAACTTTTCCCCACCGAAGGAAATATCTTGGATTAACTGCGTCGTTGACGAGTTGGGAAACACACCAGCAAAAGAAACAAAAAAAAAAAAGGAAAAACAAAAGAGACCTGTAAGTACAAAGACTTTGATTACCCCCCCCCCCAGGACTTTTGCTCATTTCAATACGCGTAGATATACTTCAGATTCCATAACTTTGAATACATTTCTTTTTCTTTCATTAAACTCTTCCTTTTTTTTTATCTTAAATAAATCTATTTTTGTATCATTTGGGAAAGTGTCCGTTATCTCGTTATTTCATCGCATTTTTATTGTGTTTGTCCTTGTGTTTCTATCCATTTGTTTTATTTTTTTTGCTGTGTCACATATGCGATAAAGAGAAAAATACTTGTTTTAGCTTTCTCATAAATTCCCTTATAACCCCCCCCCTTTTGGCAACGTGTTACAAAGGTAAATGATATTTGTTTTATCATTAAGTTTCTGTGCATACCCCTTTGTAATAAATTGTCTTACCACATCTTTTATCGCATATGTAACAAAGCCTACAAATTAGGCTTACTTATAAGTCTACAACCACATTACAGACCTTTCTTATCATTGTGAACTTTTCATCTTCGGTATTTAGCCTGTTTGCATTGTAACTAATTTTTTAGGGCTATGAGGTTCTATGGAACATGGCTAAATTCATCCTTCCCTGCAACAGACTACAACAGCATACAGATTGCAAAAAGACTAAAACTACCGCTTTATTGAAGAAACCTATCAGCTCCACCACATTGGATACAAGATGAGTGCACTATTTTGCAATAATATCCTGTGTACCAATAAAGTTTGTCTTGAATTTTACAGGTAGGGTTTGTTGTTTTGTGATTGTCTCATTTCTTGCCTTCAACAGAGAGCATCGAACATGTTAGTTAAAATTCCCATCTTGACGGAAAATAATTTCTACAAAAGATAACGAAATAGTAATCCATTTGTTGCGAGCTGAATGTCAGTAGCAATCGACCCTACAACTAAAAGATGACACAGGCAAGAAAAAGATGAAAAACAACAAAGGCAAAGAAGAGATGACAAATGGAGTGAATACCGTTGTGAACAAATATAAATCCGTTCAGGTTTATTTTTCGTAAAGAAACTGAATGGTGGTAGGAAAAGATCTCAGGCTGAGAGTTGGAATCCAGCTAGTGTTTGAACTGGCATGGCCACGAGGTCGTTGCTAGTGGCTACAGAAACGCGTGCTGGCTTGAAAAGCTGGACTGCTGGGAATTGAGCGCATCAACGGCAAATGGTTACTGCTGATGCTACTGGATTCGGCCGTTGTTCCTATTTACAATGCCTCCCCACGGGGCAGGGTCGTTTTTTAACGTGGAGAAAAGGAACAAAAATAAAAATTGTCTCAGTCGTGAAGGATTTCTCCTCCACTGACAGAGAACAAGAAATTGAAGTACAGCATCTGAAGAACAGATACTACACTTTGATCTTTGTTGCAATATTCTGGATGTATAATGGGGTATGATCCCACACAGTCGGACGATTCTATTTATAAACACTGCTGCTAAGAACTGACGAATCAAATTAATTCACGTTCTGCTACCAACCAATCAGAAACCAGAATTGCTTCATAAATATTAAACCTTTTCTGGAGTAATTTCACATGTTCTTTTCCCGGGTTTTGACACGGTAAGAATATTTTGTTCTGTGGAACTGTCTACTACAAACAAGTCACCTCCCAGGACTTGTGTGTAACAGCGAACCATCTGAAACTGTTCTGAAACTCAAAATGGCTTACACTTCTAGGGGTTATGCACCCAGCGTGCGTCTTTATTTCGATGGATCCGAATCAAAATTCGAATTGTGGCAAGTTAAATTTCTGGGATATCTACGAATCCAAAAGCTACCCAAAGTACTACAAACACAACCTGAAAACAGAAACGACCCCGACTTCATTGAAAAGAACGCAACTGTCTTTGCGGAATTAATACAGTGTTTAGATGACCGAAGTCTATCACTGGTAATGAGAGAAGCCCTGGACAACGGCTGCAAAGCATTAAACATATTGAGAGAGCATTATTTATCAAAAGGAAAACCCAAAATTATTTCTTTATACACTGAACTGACCTCTCTAAAACGAATGGAAGCCGAAACTATTACTGATTATATTATAAGAGCCGAGACAACTGCAAATTCTTTAAATCTGTCTGGTGAAGTTATAAGTGAGAGTCTGTTAATTTCCATGGTCCTTAAGGGGTTACCGAGTGATTTCAAGCCATTTACTACCGTGATAACCCAGAAAGAAAAACCCGTGACTTTTAGCCAATTCAAGGTAGCACTCAGAAGTTACGTTTAAAGAAAAAATTACAATTAAAAAAATTCCAATATAAAATTAAAACATTTAAAAAAGTAAAATCTCCAGCAGACAAAACAAATTTAGGCACAAGGCCCTATAAGATCTGGGGAGGGGAGTGTTGCAGGGTCTTTGTAACTAAAGTAAAAATTGGAGTCTTTGGCGACTTTACTCTTGACTGGCAACATTTACCACAATACCTCATTCACTCTGTGGACTTTAAACTAACTAATGCAAACCCCAGCGTTTTTGCAAAAAAGATATATATACAATTTCTCTGTGTGTGTGCATTTTTTTTTTTTTTTTTTTAAAATAAAATGTGTGTGTGTGTGTGTGAAAAAAGTTCAATTCATTGGAAAATAAAGAGTTCTTGAATTTGTAAGAAAAACAGTTTGTGTTGGGGAGTGGGAAATCTAGAAGAAATATACTAAAAAAAATAAAAATTCCTAGTGCATTGTTAGTAAGGTCCCTCCCTGAGCTAATCTAGAAAGTTAGATCACCTACTGTTTTCCGGGGCACCGAAAACAAGCAGGGAGATCCCTAATGGGGATTGGGAAGAATTCATATCGGGTGTTGGGAGTAAAATAAATAGATTGTTAAAAACAAAAGGGGGGAATATATTAGGTGGCGACCTTCAAGTAGGGGTTGATTAGGGGATGATAAAATAAAAAGATAGGGGGGGTAGTGGTAGGGTAGCCTCGGAAGGTTCTCTAGTGCCAAAAAACAAACAATCGAGGGACAGGATCTCATTTGTACCACCAGTCAAGAGTCTCTTTACTTTTTATTTGTCTAACCTAGCGGGATGGGCTCCGTAAGACCCAGTACCGTATGTGCCATGCCTATGGTGGTAACACGAATTCAAACTTGGCGCCTCGTCGGATGCACAAGCTAGCGTCATGCACCCACCTCTTGTCAAATGCCACTCGAGGCAACCTCTTCCAATCGCATCTGATCTTTACTTTAAGCAGATGTTTAAAGTAGACGATCAGATCCCAATCCGGAACAGATATCCCTTCGCGGACTCACTTGAGGTGTGTGATCCATATGACCATCCTCACTACTGCTAGTATCGCTAGAAAAACCATTCTTTTCTCCCGAGGCAGCAGCGGATCAATGTTCTCCACAAAATATGATTCGTCGAGTTCAAGCCAGCGCTTGGCATCGATGCGAGCCGTTACCTCGTTGGCGTACCTTCCGACATCCCCGTCCGTTTCACTAGCGGTTCCTTTTTGCTACGCCCCACTAGCTCCCGATAAAGCCTGTTCCTAGACTGTTTGAGGACACTGGTCCCCGGCAACGCTCTAAGTGCGGACCGGCATTCGGCGTAGAATGTTTGTTCCCCCCTCGGTCTCCGCCGTGCTTCGACTGAGGGGTCAGGTGTGAGATTGGAAAACGAGCTTTCAACCGCAGTGGCCCATAGAACGTCTACGTACAATGAACGGCTCAGGAAGGCCAACCTCTCTGCGTGCTTGTGACACAGGAGATCGGGCAGTCCCAAGCCTCCATTGCTCGGATTTCGAACACAGACCTCTCTGCAAACATAATGCTTACCCTCGTTCCACAAGAGTGTGTCGAGGTGCTCCTGTAAGCTGATTCGTCGTTTTGCAGGGAGGGGAAGTACAGACAGACGATAAAGGATGAGCGGAAAGACATATGTAGCACACGCCTCTAACCGACCCTTCAAGGACAATTTCCTTCGAACCCAAGTCTTAACAGAGGATTCGACCTTGGCCTCTACTTCCGACCAGTTTTTCTCCAGCTGGAGATCCAGTCTGAACCACACACCAAGGATCCGGACCGGGCCATCGGTCCAACTGAAAATGCCCAGAAGCGAATTTACTCAGGTCCAGGCACCCAACCGCAGACCCACCGACTTACTGCGATTGAAGACGGCCCCCGTAACTTCTTCATATCGAGCGAGCGCCTCGGTGACCACTTGAATGTCCGTGGGGCAAGACACGAACACGGTGACGTCATCGGCGAACGCGGAAACCCTGGCTCGTGTGCCTCCAGGGAGAGCTATCCCACGCAGGACTGGTGTAGTCGCCTCATCCCTTAACTTGCGAAGGCGGGGTTCCAACGCCAGGACGTACAAGAGAGGTGACAGCGGACAACTCTGTCGCACCGACCGGGAGACGGCAAAAGACTCCGACAGCTTACCGTTGATCTGCATCACTACCGCCGGCCTGTCATACTGTACAGAGATCCACTTGTGGAAGTCCGGATTAAATCCGGCGGCCTCCAGCACAGATCCCAGGAACCTATGGTCCACCCTATCGAAAGCCTTGGACTGATCCAAACTGATCAGCGCGGCCTCGGCGTCGTCTTCTGTCCCCTCTATGATCGTGCGTATCAGATGCAGATTGTCCTGAATCGATCTCCCCTTCACAGCATAGCTCTGGTCTGGTTCGATCAAGTCAGTGATGACAACCTGCAACCGATTCGCAAGAACCTTGGCCAAAATTTTTAACTCTGTGTTTAGCAGAGTCAAGGGCCTGAAATCATCTAAATCTTCCTCCCCACCGTGCCGTTGACCTTTCCTCAGCAATGTGATCACTCCCTTGGTCACCTGCCCAGGGATGGAGCCCTGAACAAACCAATGGTTGAACATATCCTTCAGAAAGGGATCAACATGGGCGAGAGCCTCAAGTAGAATTCGTAGGGTAGACCATCAAGCTCCGGGGACTTGTTGCAGCCGACCTGCTTCAATGCAGTAATCTCATGTTCCACAACAAGACCATCACAGCTAGCCGCTCGAGCCGCCATGAGGCGGGGCGAGTTGGCCAAATAGCAGCCAAACTCTTCGACCCTGAGTCTGGGTAGTTGGGTGAAGCGCTCCGATAGATGCTTTCGAAACCCTCGCAAATCTCCCACGTCGAGACGAGGACGTGCCCTTCCAGGTCATTTACCTTTCGAATGTACCCGTCCGAGCCGCGCCTTAGAGCAGCCTTACGCTCAACAGCGTCTCCATTAACAGCCTCGTTCGAGACTTTCATTAGCCTAGCCCTAACTATCTGGCCCTCATACCACTCGCTAGCCAAGCGGTTGAGGTCTTGTTTATCTAGTGCTATCTCTAGAGGGTCCCCACCCTCCAATGCCTGGGTCAGCCTATTCTCTATACGCTTCTGGGCTTTAGCCTTATCTAGTGTGAGGCATGTGAGGCGTGAGTACTGGACCGAGAAACGTCTAATCTTAGCCTTGAGACTAACCCACCACTTACTCCTGGTAACCGCCCCCACTAATGCCCGTTGGATTATCTCTGTAATCTTCAACCGGTAGTCCTCCAGCTCCAACAAGGTGCTGTTGAACTTCCAGTATCCGGCCAGTCTAGGCCTAGGGCTCAAGTTCAGATGGGCCATAACTAGTTTATGGTCCGAGTGTCCTAAAAAGTGGAACGTGGGGCAAGATAGGAAATCTACATCGCCTCTTCTAACTAACATCCGATCCAAGTAAGTACTTGGATAGGAAGGCGTATTAGGATACCACGTCCACATCTCCCGCCCCGTGTGATCCAGGCGAAATCTGTCGACCAGGTCGCATGAAGCCATCAGGTCAGACAGACTGCTGTCACACCACACTGACCCGCTAGTCCCCCCGACCTTATCTATCCTGGGATCAAGGATGGCATTCCAATCACCCATTAAGACTACCCTCTCCGGATCATCTATAAAGCCCTCCACCCATCGAAAGAAGGAAGTCCTCTCCATAGCGGAGTTGGGTGCATAAACTGCGACTATCCGAAACACACTGCTATTAACGGCAACATCGACGACAATCGCCCGCCCGTCCTCGTCCGCGTGAACAACATTCACCGACGCTGATAGGGTGCGATTTACTAGCAAGGAGATTCCACGACTATAGGTATTGCCATATGCTGAGTAAACATCGTAATCGTTCACCAGCACCTGACAATCCCCGTCAACAATAAAGTGGGTCTCCTGTATAGCGGCAATATCTACCTTGAGGGACATCAGATCTCTCAGCACGCGCGCGGCCTTGCTTCGACATCTGAGGCCCCTCACATTATAAGTAGCCAAGTTTAAAGCCATGGTCACCTACCTTATTCAGTGTCACACACGGGCCTGAAATCCTCGGGGGTGAGGACGTGGCAGGCTTGTCCAAGGCTTCCGGTTAGTAAGTCAGCTGAGGGTAATCCATTCTTGGCCACGCCTCCCACGTCCAGGGGAAAGGTTAGTTTTAGTGCCCTGTAAAAGGAGGGGTGGATGTAGACAGGGACTCTGCCCTCGCACTTGAAAACTAAATTGTTCAGCAAAGGATGCTCCGCGTCCACCAGCTGCTGGCCTGGGAATGCATCCTTTGCGGCATCTATCATGGCCCAGAGAGCCTCTGTCCTGGAATCCTTGTTGACCCTAACAAATGTGGTCAACAAGGAAGCGTCTTGGAACTTGGTTGGGTCGGTGACATTATCGCCCCCGACATATACAAAGTCCTTCAGTTGGTTGTAGCGGACCTTCTGCTGGCCTTTGAGCTCAGGTATAGTTGGCAGACGGTCCGTTTCACATATCCTTCCTCCTGGAAGGAAGGGGAGTTTTTTTGTCCGCTCCATGTGGACTGTTGTGATTGGTGTTGGTTTCTCTTTAGCAGGGGGAAGAGGAGTACGGGAGGAGGAATTTGGGATGGGCACGTCGGGTGTAGGGGTGTTTGGTGCTGAGGGTGTTGCCTTTTTAGGGGGGTTATTTGTCCTTTCTTGGGATGAGTTGCGTGCTACAGTTCTGGAGGGCTTGGGGATGGAGTGGGCCTTTTGCTCTGGCTGTTTGGGGGTTGGGGTTGTGAAGAGATTAGCCTCGGCGTATGAAACTTTGTCTTTTGGGGTTGGGGTGTTTCCCTTCGTCTTCCTGCTCTTCCTCCTCTTTGCCTTCGTTCTCTCACCTGCCTCTGCTGCTTCTGCCACTGCTGATGCTGTGGTCTCCTCTTCTTCTGACGCGATCTCTTCCTCTGAGTCTTGAAGTTTCCTCTTGTTCGAGGAAGAGGGCGCCGGGATGTCCATGGGTGTGTGGTCTGGTTTGTCGATGGTCACTGTTTGTTCAGGAACCTTTAGGGGACGTCTGCCCCTCTTAGTGACCGTCGACCATCCAGCCTCTACTGCTTGACCCGGTTTCACCGTGGCGGAAATAGATGGTTGGGCTGCAGCCAGGGTTTGGGTTGGCTTTATGGTCGGGGCCAACACTTGCGTTTTTGGAGGGACTGTGGCCAGGAATCTTTTGGGGCAGTCCTTGGCCATGTGTCCTCGTTTTTGGCAGTGCTAATGTTCGATCTGCCTGGGTCGCCGCGGGCTGCAGCCCTACTCTGGCCTTCTCCTCCTCTACTTCATTAGTGGTGGGTGCTCCCTCCGATGGGGAGTACTCGAGTGGGGCGATGTTGCGCATCTGGGGTGGTATACGCCTTTTCCCCGGCATCGCGCAGAAAAAAAACTGGACCGGCTGCTGCCATGGACCAAAGTGTAGCAGGGGAGAAAAGAAAAATGCAGGGAAGTGGGGGGGGGGAGTGGGTGAGGTCAGAAGAGAGAAAGTGGATTGACCTCCCCTCACGGGGATGTTGGATTAGTCAGCTCAGATCCCCCACCAGGGGGGAGAGTAGTGAAGGAAGACGCAGTGGGTGCTAGCGGGTCAGAGTGCCGCGTCGCAATTAAGAGTGAGAGGGGATAGACATCTCTGCCCATAGAGGGGAGCAGAAATGAAACACCTGCCCTACCCACGCACCCTGCCCGCAAACAACCACAAGGAAGCGAGAAAGAGAGCCCGGTCTGCTCAATCCACTGGGAGAGCAGTGAAGAAAGACAAAGAGTGGGCCTGGCAGGTCAGAGTGCTGCACAGGCAATTAAGAGGGGAGAACGTAGACCATTTCAACCTCAGAGGGGAGGAGGAAACGAAGTACCCAAAAGAAAAAATGCTAAGCTAACCCGACCAGGTCGCGTCTACCAAAGAAAGTGTTGTCGGTCCCGAGAACAGCAAACTCCCAAAGAAGGGATCGGTTTTCGGGTCCAGACTACCACACAATGGCGTCGGTCCTGGGGGAGCGAAAAGGGTCCAGACACCCCAAAGAGGGGGTCAGTCCCACTAACAAAGGTTAGTAAAGTCACAAAAGTGACCAAAGTAAAAAGCCTTAAACTTGACGGGTGGGTCAAGTGGCGGACCTCTTGAAAAAAATCAAAAATGAGTAACTGGGGAACAGATTGGATTTATTTGCTTCCCCACTGAGCAAATTAGGCACAAGGCCGTTTTTTAATGTGGAGATAGAGGGAGGGGGGAGGGAAAGGGGGGACCAGCTCCCGAGAGGTGGGAAATGGGAGCTGGATAATAACTGTTGGCATGAAGGGTCGCCCCCACAGTGACCAAGGTCAGATATGTGGGGTTACCCCCACATATGGTCTTTGCTAGTCATAGCTTGCAGCATCTGTCGGAACAGATACTACACTTTGAGATATTAAATCCTTTATTCATGTTAAAAATACATTGAAAATGAACAAAAAAACTTAGGCACATGGCCAACTCAAAAGGATGGATTGTGGGTGTCGTTGGTCATCCTTGTCACTCCAGAACTAAACAAAATCAAAAGTTTCTCCCAGCTAGTATTTTTCACCATAATACCACATTCACCCTTTCATACTGGGGGACATCCTACTTAACTCCCAATTTTTTTAAAACATTTTTTATTGATGTGTAAAAACAAAACAAGATAACAATAAAAATGGTACAATAATTCATTTGTGTTGAGGGTGGGGGGGGGGGAAAAGGAGGGGGGGGGGTAGTAGGACCCTCCCAATCCCGTCTAGTTGATAGACTGCCCGTTCCACTAGGTTTGTAAAAGGAACCTGGCTTCTGCGGGTCAGTCTCTAAGTGGGGATACCCTCTAGATGGGGGTGAATGGAGAAAAGAAAAGAGAAGAAAATTTTGTGGGTAAGGAATGGGGGTTAGTTTGTATTTCTTTCTCTCCAAGATGAGTGAAATTTAGAGGAGGGGGTGAAAACAAAAATTGCAAGAAAGAGGGGGTGGGGATCTTGGAGGCTTCCTAATCAGGGAGGGATGGAACACACATTCAGCTAGCTGAGTGGCTATTTGTTAAATTTTACTTTACGAAACTGCACGTTCCACACCTAGGCGGGGAACATGTATTCAAATTTTGCTCCTCTTCGTACACACAGACTTGCTACATGTATCCATTTTCTGTCAAATGCCGCGAGATGCAGCCTTCTTCTATCACATCTGATCTTCACCCGTAGTTGGCGTTTAAAGAAAGCGATCAGATCCTGATCAGAAAAAGACAACACCCCCCGGCAATCTTGCAGATGCGACGTCCAAATCACCATTCTCGCCACGGCCAGGATTGTAACGTAGACCATTTGTCTTTCCCGGTCCCACGGTGGCCTCACGTTGTCCACGACATTGGATACGGTAATTGGGCGAGGATGCTCAGGATCGATGCGAGCCGTCACCTCACGGCGGAGTTCGCGGCAATCAAAGAAAGCATGATCAGTCGTTTCTACGGCCATTGTCCCACAACGGGGACAATCAGGCGACTCCAAAAACCC
Source organism: Euprymna scolopes (assembly GCF_053919585.1). NCBI lineage: Eukaryota > Metazoa > Mollusca > Cephalopoda > Sepiida > Sepiolidae > Euprymna > Euprymna scolopes. Next base: position 79,335,099 of record NC_136490.1, read on the forward strand.
AGAACTGCATTGTACGTTGTTGAGTGGAAGTGCATTTCGGGCCAATCGCCAGGTGAGAGAGAACTCCGAATTGTTTAGAGGACTTGAACCTGGCGCCCAGCTCCACGCGAAGCGGATCTCACTCTGCTGCCAACCCAAACGCGCGCATAGCGGGTCGTCAGCAGTCCCCCTCACTGGATCCCTGTGGAGTTCCCTACGGGTAGCAGTCACAAGGTCACTGGACCTTGGTAGTCGTTTTAGCGCGGCTCGGCACTCTTTCATGTAGGCAGATTCTCCCCGTGGCCTGCAATGGCTCTCGATAGAAGGGTCCAGAACGAGGTCGGGGAAGGTGGCAGTAACCACGAGGTGGCACGGTTGGTCATCTTGCATATAGTGGCTCAGGAAGGCCAGCCTCTCAGCATCTTGATGACACTTCAAGTCCAGCATTCCCAAGCCTCCCTCACACGGACGTTGAATACAGACCTGTCTGCTCACCCAGTGTCTTCCTCTGTCCCAAAGAAGTGAGGACAAGAGTTTGACGAGAGCTGTTAGGTGTTGTGCAGGCAGGGGAAGTACGGCCAGTCAGTAAAGGATGAGAGGAAAGACGTAAGTGGCGCACGCCTCAGCTCTACTCTTTAAGGAAAGTTCCCTAGGACGCCACGAATTGACTGCAGCCTCCACCTTTGACCGTATCTCCAACCAATTTTTGTCAAGCTGGAGACCTGGTCCGAACCACACGCCGAGGATCCGAACTGGGCCATCTGTCCAGCTGAAGGGAGCCGGGAGGTTGGCGTTGCCACTCCATGCGCCCAACCGCAGTCTTACCGACTTGCTGCAGTTTATCTGGGTCCCTGTAATTCTTTCATACTGAGCGAGTGCCTCCGACACGATCTCGATGTCTCTGAAGCTCGACACAAAGACCGTGACATCATCGACGAAAGCGGATACCTTGGCGGCTGAGCCACCGGGTATTGCAATTCCGTGCAGGGCCGAATTTGTCTCCCCACGTCTCAGCTTGCGGAGCAGGGGCTTCAAAGCCAGAACATAGAGCAGGGGCGACAGCGGACAATCCTGACGAACCGACCGAGAGATAACAAATGGTTTCGAGCGCTTTCCGTTGACTTGCACGACGGCTGTGGGCTGTCGATACATCACAGAGATCCACTTGCAGAAGTCCGGTTTAAAACCGGCGGCCTCTAAGGCAGATGCCAAGAAACGATGGTCGACCCTATAGAAAGCTTTGGACTGATCTAAGTTGATCAGCGCGGCTTCCGTGTCGTCATCTATCCCTCTCTCTAGAATCGTGCGGATCAGGTGCAAGTTGTTCTGAATCGATCTCCCCTTCACAGCGTAGTTCTGTTCTGGTTCAACAAACTCGCCGATAACAACCTGCAGCCGATTCGACAGGACCTTGGCCAAAATCTTCAACTCTGTATTTAGCAGAGTTATGGGCCTGTAATCGTCTAACTCTTCCCCACCATGCCCGTCACCTTTCCTCAGCAATGTGTCCACTCCCTTGGTGACTTGCCCCGGGATGGATCCCTGAGCAAACCAATGGTTGAACACATCCGTCAGAAGAGGCAGAAACATGGGCGACAGCCTCAAATACAGTTCGTATGGCAGACCATCGAGTCCTGGCGATCTGTTACAGCTGACCTGCTTCAGCGCAGTAAAAACCTCCCGCTCCGTCACCCGGCCCTCGCAACTAGCCGCCTCAAGGCGGGGAGAGTCAGCCAAATAATCACTAAACTCAAGGACCGGAAGATCGGACTGCTGCGTAAAATGCTCCTCGAAATGTTCTCGAAACCCCTCGCAGATCTCCCGAGTCGATTCCAGGGTGCGTCCATCTGGATGTCTTACCTTTGCAATGTACTTGTCTGAGCCACGCCTAGAAATTTCACAACGCATGTCAGTGTTGGAATTGACTGCTTCATTGCCTACCTTTCTAAGCCTAGCTCTGACTACTTGACCTTCATAACACTCGCTATTCTCACGCAGAAGGTCCTGCTTGGCTAGTTCCTGACTAACCCTATCACCCTCCCCCATAGCCCGGGCTAGTTTCTGCTCTTGCTTCTTCTTCGTCTTGTCCTTATCTAGTGCGAGGCGCTGGGCATACTTGACGGAGAAGGTTCTAATTTTGGCTTTTAGACCTACCCACCACTTACTCCCGGTAACCGCCCCCACTAGTGCTTTTTGAATTAATTCTATTGGCTTCCCTTGGAAGTCTTGTATTTCCAGAAGGGAAGTGTTTAACTTCCAGTGAGCCACTAACTTAGGCCTATTTCCTAGCTTCAGCCGGGCCATAACTAGTTTATGATCCATCTGGCCTAGCCAAGTGAACGTGGGACAAGATAAGAAGTCTACTTCGCCTCTCCTAACTAACATCCTGTCCAAGTAAGTGTTTGGATAGGAGGAAACACTATTGGTCCACGTCCACATCTCCCGCCCCGGATGCTTGAACCGAAACTTGTCGACCAGACCGCATCTAGCCATCAGATCAGCCAGGCTGGACTCGCACCTTTCCGATCCTCTAGTATCGCCTCCTACCTTATCTATCTCGGGGTCTAAGATGGCGTTCCAATCTCCTATTAGCACTACCCGCTTCCGACAATCTACAAACGCGTCAAGCTGACTGAAGAATGAGACCCTCTCACGAGCGGTGCTGGGCGCATGAACCGCGATCACCCGAAACACAGAATCTTTTATGGCAACATCGGCCACAACCAGCCTGCCCACCGCATCTCTATGGACAACGTCGACCGTCGCCGACAGGATACGTTTAACTAGCAAGGAGACTCCTTTCCCCTGCGAGCTGCCATATGCTGAGAAAACCTCAAAATCTCTGGCCAGCACCTGACAGTCCACAGAGGAAACGAAATGCGTCTCCTGAATCGCAGCCACATCCACTCCCAGGGACAAGAGGTCGTGCCAGAGGGGAGCCGCCCGGCCCGGTGATCTCAAACCCCCTCGCATTCAAACTAGCCAAATTCAAAGCCATGGTACCTACCTTACTGTGTGTCACACTCAGCTCCGAAGTCAGCTGGGGAGAGGACGCCGACGTTATGTGCCATGCTCAAGGTGGTCAGGTTTTTCATATCCTGACCTTCTCTCGCAATGCCGCCGATGTCCAAAGGATAAATTAATTTTATGGCCCTGTAGAGTGATGGATGGACCAACACTGGGACCCTTCCCTTGCATTGTTTTGACAGTTCATCAAGAGAAGGGTCATTTTTTTTCACCAGTTCAATTCCCGGAAACGCCCCTGCAGCGGCCTGCAGCCTTGTCCACAAGTTGGTCTTGCAGGCCTCTGGAGTTCTGACAAAAGTTATTAGGAGTGGGGCGTCCGGGAAATTTGAGGGGATATTTACATCTTTCCCCTCTATCTGTTTGTAACCGAGCAGAGGTTTTAAGTTTTTCCTCTGCCGATGGGAAATGTCTGTTGCCACAGATAGAGGGTCTACATAACATAGTTCCTCAGGGGCAAGGACCTTTAGTCTGGTTGGTCTGCAAGAGGCAGAGGAGTCTCTCTCTTCCCTCGGTTCATTCTTTTCCTTTTCTTTTTGGGGTATTGGCTCAGTTTGCCTTGGTGTGGGGACGGGTGTTTATGTGGTGTCTGGTGTTGGTGTTGGTGTGGTGTCTGGTGTTGGTGCAGTCTCTGGTGTTGGTGCGGTGTCTGGTGTTGGTGCGGTGTCTGGTTTGGGTGGAAGTGGATTTTGTTGTTAGGGGTGGTGTATGTTCACAGGGAGTGGGGGCCACCTTTTCTTCCTTTGTTTTTCGTTTTCATTCTTTCGAATGAACCGAGGAGAGGTGAAGTTGAGTTCCTCTCCCTCTCACTTGCAGATTCATCCTCAGAAGAGCAGTCTTTTCTCCGCTTGATCCCCGTCCCGATTGGTGTGGGGACCGTTGGTTGTGTCTGCTCCTCTAGTTGCTGCTGCAGCTGTTTTTGTTGTTGCTGCTCTCGCTGGTGTCGTTGCTGCTGCTACTTCTGCTGCACTTGCTGCTGCGGTAGTTGTTTCTGCTGCGGTGGCTGTTGTTGTTGCTGCATTTGCAGAGGCTGCTGCCTCGATTTTTGGGCTGGTGGTGGGACGGTGGCAGAAGGGATTATGTGTTTTCGCTTTTGTCTCACTACCGTGCTCCATTCTTCCCCCTTGGCCTCCTGGGTGGTTTGGGTTTTTCTCGGAGCTGGGGTTGGTGCTGCAGTTGCAGGGGTTGTTGCCGCCTGTTTTGGTGCGTCGTTGTCTCAGGGGTTGTGACCGCCTTTTGGGTTGTTTGATTAGGAGTTATCCTTTGGGGGCAACTCCTAGCCATGTGGCCCTGCTTTTGGCAGAACCAGCAGTGTGGACGACGGCCTTCCACCACTACCGTTATGCTGGCGTCTTTGTATGTCAGCAGCGGTGGTATTGCTCGAACACCCTCCCTCTTCAGCCTCATTGCTATTGTGTAGCAGCCCAGGTGAGTCCCAGTTTTTGACCATACTGGGGTCACCTGTTCCACCTCACCGTACTGGCTGAAGAGGCATCCTAACACTTCCGCAGGTATTTGGGTTGGCACATTAAATACCTGCACCCGAGTCCTTCTCTTGCCCTGGTATTCAGGTATTAGTTTGACTCTCCCATGCTTTATTTCTTGGAGGGAGAGTCTCTCCGCATCGTCCTTGGTGGGTAGGTGGATGTCCCACACAGCGAAGCTCCTCTGGTTCAGGTATAGTACTGGGATGTGGAGTTTGTGGAGGAGCCCCGCCATGTCTTCCTTCTTCATCCCTAGGAGGCGGTTTTCCGGTATATCAGAAATGGCAAAGGACAGGACTCTGCCCTCAATCGCCTCCCAGGCACCTGGTATGGGTTTTATATCTGCCCCCTCTATGTATTGTCTGTACTTTTTCAGGTACAGGTCTCTATACTCTTGAGGGGACAGTTGTTTTTCTACGGTCTTCCCCCACGCAGACCCTCTTGGTGGTGTTGGTGTTGGTATGGGGTCTTTGGTGGGGTTAGACCAATTTTGGTCTTTTATGGAGGTCGCCCCTGCCTGTTTATTGGCGACGCTTCCTGCCTCCCCAGATTTCTTGGTCAGTTCTTTTGTGGGAGTGTCACATTTTTGGGCGGCGGCTCCCTTTTTGGTGTCTTTTTCGGGAGCAGCTTCCCGTTTTGGGGAGTCGGCCTCTTGGGGAGCATGATCTTTTTTGTTTACTTTGAGGCCATCTGCCCCTTCCTCGTTTGTGAGGTCCAGGCGGTATGCCCCTCATTTTCTTGATCTGCTCCCCTTTTGGGAGAGCAGCCCTCCTGAGGAGCGCTGTCCCCTTTATTGTCCTTTTGGTCTGGCACCTATTCCTTTTTGTGGTTGGAGTGAGATGCTACGACCGATTTTGGTTTTGCTCCACTTTGGGGGGAGTCGCCCTCGGGGGGAGCTGTTGTTAAATTTTCGCCCTTCTGGGGAGCGTCCAATGGTGTCATACCCGGGCGGTACGCCCTGTCAGCGGTTGTTTTTTCTCCTGTTGGGGATTCGTCCTCTTGGGGAGCAGTAGCCCCCTGGCTGGGGGTATCCATATTGGTGGCCCCCGGGCTGGGGGTGTCCGTTTTGGGTCCCTCTTTTAAAAAATTCACTGAAAAAAGTGACGTGGAATCAGCGTCCAAAGTGGGGAGCCGACTTTGGCGCCAAGAGGGGAGATAGAACTGAGAGAGGGAGTGGGAAGTTAGTGGAGGGAAGAGAGGTGTTTCCGACCCTCCCTCGCGGGAAGGTCGTAAATTATCAGCTCGGATCCCCCCCCCCCCGTGGGGGAGGGGGGAGAGCAGAGAAAGACACACAAAGTGGGGGTGCAGAAAGAATGCGAATCAAAAAGCTTGTCAGGTGTTCCGGGCACGAGAATGTGTCGCCAGAACAGCACTGCCTCGCACGATGTAGGTATCAGAACAGATACTACACTTTGAGATATTAAATCTTTTATTCATGTTAAAAATACAGTCAAAATCAACAATGAACAAAAAACTTAGGCACATGGCCAACTCAAAAGGGGGGATTGTGGGGGTCGTTGGTCATCCTTGTCACTCCAGAACTAAACAAAATCAAAAGTTTCTCCCAGCTAGTATCTTCTTTCACCATAATACCACATTCACCCTTTCATATTGGGGGACGTCCTACTTAACTCCCAGTTTTTAAAACATTTTTTATTGAAGTGTAAAACCAAAAAAGATAACAATAAAATGGTACAATAATTCATTTGTGTCGAGGGTGGGGGAAGAAAAAAAAAAGGTGATAAGTAGGACCCTCCCAACCCTGTCTAGTTGATAGACTGCCCGTTCCACTAGGTTTGTAAAAGGAACCTGGCTTCTGCGGGTCAGTCTCTAGGTGGGGATGCCCTCTAGATGGGGGTGAATGGAGAAAAGAAAATTTTGTGGGTAAGGGATGGGGGTTAGTTTGTATTTCTTTCTCTCCAAGATGGGTAAAATTTAGAGGAAGGGGTAAAAACAAAAATTGCAGGTAAGAGGGGATGGGGATCTGGGAGCCTTCCTAATCGGGGAGGGATGGAACACACACTCAGCTAGCTGAGAATCTACTTGTTTAATTTTACTTTACAGAACTGCGCGTTCCACACCTAGGCGGGGAACATGTATTCAAATTTGGCTCCTCTTCGTACACACAGACTTGCCACATGTATCCATCTTCTGTCAAATGCCGCGCTATGCAGCCTTCTTCTATCACATCTGATCTTCACCCGTAGTTGGTGTTTAAAGAAAGCGATCAGATCTTGATCAGAAAAAGACAACACCCCCCCGGCAACCTTGCCGACGCGACGTCCAAATCACCATTCTCGCCACGGCCAGGATCGTAACGTAGACCATTTGTCTTTCCCGGTCCCACGGCGGCCTCACGTTGTCCACAACATTGGATACAGTAATTGGGCGAGGATGCTCAGGATCGATGCGAGCCGTCACGTCGCTGACATACGACCTGTATTGGCGGAGTTTGCGGCAATTGAAGAAAGCGTGATCAGTAGTTTCTACGGCCGTTGTCCCACAATGGGGACAATCAGGCGACTCCAAAAACCCGGAACTGCATTGTATGTTGTTTAGTGGAAGTGCATTTCGCGCCAATCGCCAGGTGAGAGAGAACTCCGAATTGTTCAGATGACTCGAACCTGGCACCCAGCTCCATGTGGAGACGATCTCACTCTGCTGCCACCCCAAACGCGCACATAGCGGGTCGTCGGCGGCCCCCTTCACTAGATCCCTGTGGAGTTCCCTACGGGTAGCAGTCACAAGGTCACTGGACCTTGGTAGTCGTTTTAGCGCGGCTCGGCACTCTTTCATGTAGGCAGATTCTCCCCGCAGCCTGCGACGGCTCTCGATGGAAGGGTCCAGAACGAGGTCGGGGAAGGCGGCACTAACCACGGGGTGCCACGGTCGGTCATCTTGCATATAGTGGCTCAGGAATGCCAGCCTCTCAGCATCTCGATGACACTTCAAGTCCGGCATTCCCAAGCCTCCCTCACACGGACGTTGAATACAGACCTGTCTGCTCACCCAGTGTCTTCCTCTGTCCCAAAGGAGTGAGGACAAGAGTTCGACGAGAGCTGTTAGGTGTTGTGCAGGCAGGGGAAGTACGGCCAGTCAGTAAAGGATGAGAGGAAAGACGTAAGTGGCGCACGCCTCAGCTCTACTCTTTAAGGAAAGTTTCCTAGGACGCCACGAATTGACTGCAGCCTCCACCTTTGACCGTATCTCCAACCAATTTTTGTCAAGCTGGAGACCTGGTCCGAACCACACGGCGAGGATCCGAACCGGGCCATCTGTCCAGCTGAAGGGCGCCGGGAAGTTTTTGTTGCCACTCCATGCGCCCAACCGCAGTCCTACCGACTTGCTGCGGTTTATCTTGGCCCCAGTGATTCTTTCGTACTGTGCGAGTGCCTCTGACACGACCTCAATGTCTCTGAAGCCCGACACAAAGACCGTGACGTCATCGGCAAACGCGGATACCTTGGCAGCTGAGCCGCAAGGCAGAGCCATTCCGCGCAGGGCCGAATTTGCCTCCCCATGTCTCAGCTTGCGGAGCAGAGGCTCCAAAGCCAGGACATAAAGCAGGGGCGACAGCGGACAACCCTGACGAACCGACCGAGAGATAACAAAGGGTTTTGAGCACTTTCCGTTGACTTGCACGACAGCCATGGGCTGTCGATAGATTATGGAGATCCACTTGCAAAAGTCCGGTTTAAAACTGGCGGCCTCTCAGACAGATGCCAGGAAATGATGGTCGACCTTATCGAAAGCTTTGGACTGATCTAAGTTGATCAGCGCGGCTTCCGTGTCGTCATCTATTCCCCCCTCTAGGATCGTGCGGATCAGGTGCAAGTTGTTCTGAATCGATCTTCCCTTCACAGCGTAGTTCTGTTCCGGTTTAACCAACTCATCGATAACAACCTGCAGCCGATTCGACACGACCTTGGCCAAAATCTTCAACTCTGTGTTTAGCAGAGTTATGGGCCTGTAGTTGTCTAACTCTTCCCCTCCATGCCCGTCACCTTTCTTCAGCAATGTGATCACTCCCTTGGTCACCTGCCCTGGGATGGATCCCTGAGCAAACCAATGGTTGAACATATCCGTCAGAAGAGGCAGAAACATGGGCGACAGCCTCAAGTACAGTTCATATGGCAGACCATCAAGTGCTGGCGATCTGTCACAGCTGACCTGCTTCAGCGCAGTAAAGACCTACCGCTCCGTCACCCAGCCCTCACAACTAGCCGCCTCGAGGCGGGGAGAGTCGGCCAAATAGTCGCTAAACTCAAGGACCGGAAGATCGGGCTGCTGCGTAAAATACTCCTCGAAATGTTCTCGAAACCCCTCGCAGATCTCCCGAGTCGATTCCAGGGTGCGTCCATCCGTATGTCTAACTTTCGCAATGTATTTATCCGAGCCACACCTAGAAACCTCACGGCACACGTCTGCATCAGAATTGACTGCTTCGTTGCCTATCTTTCTAAGCCTAGCTCTAACTACTTGGCCTTCATAACGCTCGCTAGTCTCGCGTAGAAGGTCCTGCTTAGCTAGTTCCTGACTAACCCTATCACCCTCCCCCATAGCCTGGGCTAGTTTCTGCTCTAGCTGCTTCTTCGTCTTGGCCTTATCTAGTGCGAGGCACTGGGCATACTTGACGGAGAAGCTTCTGATCTTGGCTTTAAGACCTAACCACCACTTACTCTCGGTAACCGCCCCAACAAGTGCCTTTTTAATCAATTCTCTTAACTGATCTCGGAAGTCTTGTATCTCCAGAAGGGAGGTGTTTAACTTCCAGTACCCCGCTAACTTAGGCCTATTTCCTAGCTTCAGCCGGGCCATAACTAATTTATGGTCCGTCTGGCCTGGCCTAGCCAAGTGAACGTGGGACAGGATAGGAAGTCTACTTCGCCTCTCCTAATTAATATCCTGTCCAAATTATTTGGATAGGAGGAAACGCTATTGGTCCACGTCCACATTTCCCGCCCTGGATGCTTGACCCGAAACCTGTCGACCAGTCCGCATCTAGCCATCAGATCAGCCAGGCTGGACTCGCACCTCTCCGACCCTCTAGCTCCGCCTCCTACCTTATCTTTGTCGGGGTCTAAGATGGCGTTCCAATCCCCCATTAGCACTACCCGCTTCCGACAATCTACAAACGCGTTAAGCTGACTGAAGAATGAGACCCTCTCACGAACGGTGCTGGGCGCATGAACCGCAATCACCCGAAACACAGAATCTTTTACGGCAGGATCTGCCACGACCAGCCTGCCCTCCGCATCTCTATGGACAACGTCGACCGTCGCGGAAAGGGTACGTTTAACTAGCAAAGAGACTCCCTTCCCCCGCGAGTTGCCATATGCTGAGAAAACCTCAAAGTCTCGGGCCAGCACCTGACAGTCCACAGAAGAAACGAAATGAATCGCAGCCACATCCACTCCCAGGGACAAGAGGTCGTGCCTGAGGCGAGCCGCCCGGCCCGATGATCTCAAGCCCCTCGCATTCAGACTAGCCAAATTCAAAGCCATGGTACCTACCTTAAGGTGTGTTACACTCAGCTCCGAAGTCAGCCAGGAAAAGGACACCGACATTGTGTGCAATGCTCAAGGTGGTCAGGTTTTTCATATCCTGACCTTCTCTCACAATGCTGCCAACATCCAAAGGGTGAGTCAATTTAAGGGCCCTATAAAGTGACGGATGGACCAACACTGGGACCCTTCCCTTGTATTGTTTTGCGAGTTCCTCAAGGGAAGGATCATTTTTCCTAATCAGTTCAATTCCCGGACCAGCCCCTCCAGCGGCCTCCAGCATTGTCCACACGTTAGTCCAGCAGGCCTCAGGAAGCCTGACGAAAGTTGTTAGCCCTGGGGCGTCCGGGAAATTAGAGGGGACATTAACGTCTTTTCCCCCTATCTGTTGGCAGTCCAGCAGAGGTTTTAATTTTTTTCTCTGCCGGTGTGGTAAGTCCATTGCCACAGACTGGGGGTCTACAAAACAAAGTTCCTCCCTCGTTTCGAGGGTCCCTGTTGGAGTGAGTCCGTAAGTGGGAGAATCTGAAGGGTCTCTCCCCCTCCCGGGTTCATTCTTTTCTTTCTGGGATGGCGGCTCAATTTGCATTGGTGTGGGGACGAGTGTCTGGTGTTGGTGCGGTGTCTAGTGTTGGTGCAGTATGTAGTTTGGGGGTGGAAGTGGGTTGTGTTGTTGTTAGGGGTGGTGTATGCTCACAGAGAGTGGGGGCTGCCTTTTCTTCCCCTTTCCTTTTTTTGCTTTTCTTTTTTATTCTTTTGAATGAACCGGGGAGTGGTGAGGTTGAGTTCCTCTCCCTCTCACTAGCAGATTCATCCTCAGAGGAGCAGTGTTTTCTGCGCTTGGTCCCCGTCTCAATTAGTGTAGGGACCGTTGGTTGTTGCTGCTCCTCTAATTGCTGTTTCTCTGGTTGATGCTGTTGCTGTTCTGGTTGCTGCAGCCGTTTTTGTTGCTGCTGCTCCTGTTCTGGCTGTTGCTGCTGCTGCTGCTTTTGTTGTTGCCGCTGTTTTCGTGGCATTGGTTGTGGAATTGGCCGCGGCAGCTGATGTTGTTGCTGCGGCTGGTTCAACGGCTGGTTTGGCTGCTGCTGTTGTGGATGTTGCTGTTGTTGTTGCTGCCTCGGTTGTTGGGTTGGTGGTGGGACGGTGGCAGATGGGATTGTGGGCTTTCGTTTCCGCCTCATTACCGTGATCCATTCCTCCCCCTTGGCCTCCTGCGTAGTTTTGGGTTTCCTCGGTGCTGGGGTTGGTGCTCCGGTTGCAGGAGTTGTGACAGCCTGTTTGGACACTGGTGCTGTCTCAGAGGTTGGGACCGCCTTTAGTTGACCTTTGAGGGCAGCTCTTGGCCATGTGACCCTGCTTTTGGCAGAACCAGCAGTGCGGACGACGCCCCTCCACCACCACCGTCATAGTTGCCTCCTTAAATGTCAGCTGTGCTGGTATTGGTATTGCCTGGAAGCCTTCTTTCTTTAGCCTCATGGCCACAGTGTAGCTGCCCAAGTGCATGCCAGTTTTCGACCGCACTGGGATTATTTTTTCCACCTCGCCGAACTGTGTGAAGAAGGATCCCAGGATTTCTGCTGATATTTGCATAGATACATTGAATACCTGCACCCGGGTCCTTGTCCTGCCCTGGTATTCGGGCTTTAGTTTTATTCTCCCATACTTAATTTCCTGTAGGGAGAGTCTCTCCGCATCTTCCTTGGTGGGTAGGAGGATGTCCCACATGGCGTAGCTCCTCTGGTACAGGTATAGTACCGGGATGTTTAGCTTGTGTAGGAGCCCCGCCATGTCTTCCTTTTTCATCCCTAGGAGGCGGTTTTCCGGCATATCCGAGATGATGAGGGAGAGGACTCTGTCTTCGATTGCCTCCCAAGCGCCTGGCACTGGTTTAATTTCTGCCCCCTCTATGTATTGTCTGTACTTGGTCAAGTACAAGTCTCTATACTCTTGAGGGGACAGTTGCTTCTCTACAGTCTTCCCCCATGCCGACCCTCTTGTTGGTGTTGGATCTTTGGTGAGGTTGGACTGTTTTTGCTGTTCCTTTGCGGAAGGGTTGCTATTTTGAGGGGCATTTCCCTTTCCGCTTTCCTTTGGGACCGACTCTCCTTGCTCTATGCTTATTCCAGAAAATGCCTCCCTTTTTGGGGAGTCGGCCTCCTGGGGAGCATTGTCCTCTTTATTATCCTTGGGAGTTTTTGCCCCTTTTATTTTGGGGAGGTCTAGGCTGTATGCCCCCTCGTTTTCTTGATTTGCTCCCCTTTTAGGGCAGTAGCCCTCCTGGGGAGCACTGTCTCCCTTATCGTCCTTTGGGGCTACTGCCTCTTGATTTTTGTTGTCAGAGCGGGATTCCCCGTCCAACATTGTTTTTTCTCTCCTTTGTGGGGAATCGCCCTCTTGGGGAGCTGCTGGTGAGTTTTCTCCCTTCTGGGGGGCATCCTTCGGTTTAGTGTCCGGGCGGTATGCCCCGTTGCTTTTTGCTCCCCCTGTTGGGGAGTCGTCCTCTTGGGGAGCAGTTTTTCTTGTGGTAGCCTCCTGGCTGGGGGTATCTGTATTGGTGGTCCCCGGGCTGGGGGTGTCCATTTTTGAAAAAAGCTCTCTCTTCCCTGTATTAAAATTCACCAAAATGAGTGACGTGGAGTCGGCGTCCAAAGTGGGGAGCCGACCTTGGCGCCAAGAGGGGAGATAGAACTGAGAAAGGGAGTGGGAAGTTAGTGGAGGGAAGAGAGAAAGTGTTTCCGACCCTCCCTCGCGGGGAGGTCGTAAATTATCAGCTCGGATCCCCGCGTGAGGGGGGAGAGCAGAGAAAGACAGACCAAGTGGGGGTGCGGACAGAACGCTACCCAACAAGCTTGTCAGGTGTTCCGGGCACGAGAATGTGTCGCCAGAACAGCACTGTCTAGCGCTGTGTATGTATCAGAGAACAGATACTACACTTTGATCTTGTTTATATATTTTATTGCTTTTAAAATTTTGTAAATACAATTAAGTAAAAAAAACAAAAGATTTTCAAACAACAAAATTAGGCACAAGGCCCTACAAGAAATTGGGGAGGGGAAGGGTTCAGAGTCTTTGTGACTAAAGTGATTAAAAAGTAATAAATGTAGACTTTGGAGTCTTACTCTTGACTGGCAACATTTACCAAAATACCTCATTCACTCTATGGATCTTAAACTAACTAATAAATCCCCAGCGTTTAAGAATCAAAATCATATTTACAATTTATAAACAGTTGTCTGTGTGTTTGTGTATGCATTTTTTTTTTTTTTTTTTTTTAATTTTGTGTGTGCATGTGTGAAAAAATAAAGTTCAATTTCATTAGAAAAAATAAAAGTTTTTGAATTAGGAGAAAGATTGCTCGTGGAGAGGGGAAAACTAATTAAAAGTGTTCATATCAAAAACAAAAAATAAATCCTACTGGGTTGTTAGTGAGACCCCCCTGTACAAATCTAGGTAACTAGACCCCCCACTGTTTTCCGGGGAACCGAAAACAAGCAGGGCGATCCCTAATGGGGATTGGGGAGAATATATTAATGGAAGTGGGAGAAAACAAAGCAACGGGTGAAGGGGGGTTGGAAGGTGACCTCTGCGTAGGGGAGTGACCGGGGATGTTGAAAAAGCAAGGATGTGGCACAAAGGGGATTGGTAGACTCAGAGGTTCTCTAGTACCAAAAAATTCCACTCTAGGCAACCTCCTCCAATCACATCTGATCTTTACTTTAAGCAAATGTTTAAAGTAAACGATCAGATCCCGATCCGGAACAGATGTCCCTTCACGGACCAACTTGAGGCGCGTGATCCAAATCACCATGCGCGCTACTGCCAGGATCGCCAAGACAACCATTCTTTCCTCCCTGGGGAACAGCGGCTCCATGTTGTACACAAAATAACCTTCGTCGAGATTGAGCGGACATTCGGCATTGATGCGAGCCGTTACCCCCTCGACGTACTCCAATAAGGGCTGGATCCGGCTGCAACTAAAAAACGCGTGCCCGATCGTTTCGGGCTCGCGTTCGTCACAGCGCGGACAGAAGCCCCTCGTATGTTCTTTATACCGGCAGAGTTCGTCGAGAAGGGGCAGCGCGTTACGGACCAGTCGCCAGGTGAGGGAAAATTCTGAGTTGTTCAGAATCTCCCGTCCCGGCGCCCAACTCCAATGAGAATGGACAACCTCCATCGACCATCCCATCCGCCTACAAAGTGGATCCTTCGCGGTCCCGTCTACTAGCTCCCGATATAGTTTCTTTCTTGGCTGATCGAGGTCACTGGTCCCCGGCAAAGCTCTAAGAGCGGTCCGGCATTCGGAGAAGAACTCCCCCCTCGGTCTACGATGACCTTCTACCGAGGGGTTGGGTTTGAGATTGGGAAACGAGTTCTCAACCACAGGGACCCAAGGAGCGTCTTCTTCAAGCAAACGACCCAGGAAAGCCAATCTCTCTGCATTTCTATGACACAAGAGACTGGGCTGACCCAGGCCTCCCTCGCTCGGACTCTGGACACAGACCTCTCTGCAGACATAATGCTTACCCTCGTTTCACAATAGTGAATCGAAGCGCCCTTGCAAGCGGGTTAGTCGTTCTGCAGGGAGAGGAAGTACAGACAATCGGTAAAGGATGAGCGGAAAGACGTATGTAGCACACGCCTCCGCCCAACCCTTCAAGGACAATTTCCTTCCAATCCAAATCTTCACCAACGATTTGACCTTGCCATATACTTCCGACCAATTCTTTTCCAGCTGAAGTCCCGGTCCAAACCAGAAACCGAGAATACGGACCGGTCCATCGGTCCAGCTGAAAATACCTGGAAGCGAGTTTACCCCGGTCCAGGCCCTCAACTGCAGGCCGACAGACTTGCTACGGTTGAAGATGGCCCCTGTGACTTCTTCGTATCGAGTGAGCGCCTCGACCACCGCTTGAACGTCCGTGTGGCAAGACACGAACACGGTGACGTCATCATCGAACACGGAAACCCTGGCTCGTGTGCCTCCAGGGAGGGCTATTCCGCGCAGGACTGGTGTAGCCGCCTCGTCCCTTAAATTGCGAAGGAGGGGTTCCAATGCCAGGACGTACAACAGAGGCGACAGCGGACAACCCTGACGCACCGACCGAGAGACAGCGAATGACTCCGACAGCTTACCATTGATCTGCACCGCTACCGTCGGCCTATCATACAGGACAATGATCCACTTGCGGAAGTCCGGATTAAATCCGGCGGCCTCTAACCCAGCTCCCAGGAACCGATGGTCGACCCTATCGAATGCCTTGGACTGATCTAAACTGATCAGCGCGGCTTCGGCGTCGTCTTCTGTCCCCTCTATGATCGAGCGTATCAAATGCAAAGTGTCTTGAATCGATCTCCCCTTCACAGCATAAGTCTGGTCCGGCTCGATCAAGTCAGTGATGACAACCTGCAAACGATTCGCAAGAATCTTTGCCAAAATCTTTAACTCTGTGTTTAGCAGAGTCAAGGGCCTAAAATCGTCGAAATTTTCCACCCCACCATACCGTCGACCTTTCCTCAGCAATGTGATCACTCCCTTGGTCACCTGTCCAGGGATAGAACCCTGAGCAAACCAATGGTTGAACATATCCTTCAGAATAGGGACCAACATGGGCGACAGCCTCAAATAGAACTCGTAGGGTAAACCATCAAGCCCCGGGGATTTGTTGTAGCCGACCTGCTTCAATGCAGTAATGACCTCATGTTCAGTAACAAAACCATCACAGCTAGCCGCCCGAGCCGCCGTGAGGCGGGGCGAGTCAGCCAAATAGCTGCCAAACTCTTCGACCCTGAGTCCGGGTAGTTGGGTGAAGCGCTCCGATAGATGCTCCCGAAACCCCTCGCAGATCTCTCAAGTCGAAACTAGGGCATGTCCTTCCAGGTTATGTACTTTACGAATGTACCCGTCCAAAGCGTGCCTTAAAGCAGCCTTACGCTCAACAGCGTCAACATTCACAGCCTCGTTGGAAACTTTCATTAATCTAGCCCTAACTACTTGACCTTCATACCGCTCGCTAGCCAAGCGGTTGAGGTCTTGTTTAGCTAGTGCTACCTCTAGGGGGTCCCCCCCCCTCCACCGCCCGGCTCAACTTATCCTCTA
The DNA here is from genome assembly GCF_053919585.1 of Euprymna scolopes. Taxonomy (NCBI): domain Eukaryota; kingdom Metazoa; phylum Mollusca; class Cephalopoda; order Sepiida; family Sepiolidae; genus Euprymna; species Euprymna scolopes. The sequence goes on from NC_136490.1 coordinate 79,351,187, forward strand.
AGCGCTTCTTTGCCTTAGCCTTATCTAACGCGAGGCGTTGGCTGTATTGGACTGAGAAGCGCCTAATTTTGGCCTTAAGACTAACCCACCACTTACTCCCTGTAACCGCCCCCACTAAAGCCCGCTGAATTAATTCTGTAACCTTCAACCGGTAGTCCTCCAACTCCAACAAGGTGGTGTTGAACTTCCCGTATCCGGCTAGTTTAGACCTAGCACTTAAGTTCAAACGGGCCATAACTAGTTTATGGTCCAAGTGTCCTAACAAGTGGAACGTGGGGCACGATAGAAAGTCTACGTCGCCTCTTCTAACTAACATCCGATCCAAGTAAGTACTCAGATGGGAAGGCGTTCCAGGATTCCACGTCCACATCTCCCGCCCCGGATGATCCAGACGGAATCTGTCGACGAGATCGCACGAGGCCATCAGGTCAAACAGAGTGCTGTCACACCGCACCGACCCACTAGTCCCCCCGACCTTATCTATATTGGGATCAAGGATTGCATTCCAATCACCCATTAGAACTACCCGTTCCGGATCCACTAAGAAGCCCTCCAACCGTCGAAAAAAGGATGCCCTCTCTACAGCAGAATGTGGAGCATAAACAGCGACAATCCAAAAAACACTACTATTAACGGCAACATCAACAACAACTAGCCGCCCGTCCTCGCCTGCGTGAACAACATTCACCGACGCTGACAGGGTGCGACTCACTAGCAAGGAGATTCCACGACTATAAGTATTGCCATATGCTGAGTAAACATCGTAATCGTTCACCAGCGCCTGACAATCCTCGTCACAAATAAAGTGGGTCTCCTGGATAGCGGCAATATCTACCTTAAGGGACACCAAGTCTCTCACAATGCGCGAGGCCTTGCTCCGACACCTGATGCCCCTCACATTCAATGTAGCCAAGCTCACAGCCACGTTCACTTACCTTATTCAGTGTCACAGACGGGTCTGAAATCCTTGGCAGTGAGGACGTGGCAGGCCTGGCCGAGGCTGCCGGTAAGTAAGTCTGCTGAGGGTACTCCGTCCTTGGCCACACCTCCCACGTCCAGGGGGAAGGTTAGTTTAAGTGCCCTGTAGAATGAGGGGTGTATATACACAGGGACTCTGCCCTCGCACTTAAAAAAGAAATTGTTCAGTGACGGATGGTCCCTGTCCACCAGCTGCTGGCCCGGGATCGCATCCTTAGTTGCTTTGATCATGGCCCAGAGGGCTTGAGTTCTTGCATCCTTGTTGACCCTCACAAAGGTGGTCAACATGGGAGCGTCCTTAAATTTTGTTGGGTCCGCCACGCTGTCACCATCCACGTAGGCGAGACCCCTCAACTTGTTATACCGGACCTTTTGCTGTCCTTTGAGATCCAGTATTGTTTGGTGCGGGTCCAGCTCGCAAAGTCTACCTCCTGGCAGGAACGGTAGTTTTTTAGTTCGTTCTGTGCGAACTGGCCTTGTTGAGGGAGGGGAGCTTTTAGGTTGGGGGGTGGGTGGGGGGGGGTAGTTGTCACAGTTCCTTCCTGGGGTGGTTTATCACAGGATGGGGGTGGTGAAGGGTTTCTGGGGGTTTTGGGGAGATCTGGGGAGGGGGGTAGTTGCTCGGGCTGCTGAGGTAGTGGGGTGACAGGGGGCTTAATTTGCGGGGCTGTTGAAGTGTCTTTATCAGTAGGGGTAGGGGGGTCGGCTCGTGTCTTCTTGCTCTTCCTCCTTCTGATCTTGGTTGCGCTCTGCTTCGCGGGTAGTGGAGTTGCCTCCTCTTCCTCAGACACTACCTCCTCCTCCTCCTCTTGTAATTTCCTCTTGTTTGAGGAGGGGGGTGCCTGCGTGTCCATGGCTTCTTGCTTTTCGGGTTGGTCTCTGGTCACCGTCTGTGAGAATGACTGTTGCGGGGTCTTCCCTTTTTTGGTGATCGTCACCCAACCTTCTGGGAGGCTTGTGGTCGGAGCGGGAACGGAGGCTTTGACTGATGCTGCTTCTTTTTCTTTTCCGGTTGTCTTGGGTGGGTTTCTGGTCTTTTTGGGGCAGTCTTTGGCCATATGCCCCTGTTGTTGGCATTGCCAGCAGTGGAGCTTTCTCCCTTCCACTATTAGGGAGAGGGTCCAGTCCCCGAACCTCAGTGTCGCCGGGATTCCAAAGAAGCCGGCTTTGTCCAGGACCATCTGAATCTTGTAGTCCCCGGTCATTAAGTTCTTTTGACCGCGGACTGGCGTTACCTCCTCGACGTCCCCGTACTGGCTGAGGATGGCTCCCAGTTGGTTTGCTTCCATGTAACAGGGGACGTTTGCTCTTCTCCTGTTCAGGTACACCGGCTGCAGCTTGATGTTCCTGCTTTGGTGTGTGGTCCTGGACAGTTTGTCGGCGGCCTCTAGGGTGGGGAGCAGCACATCCCACTGTGCGTAGCTCCATCTGCAGACGTAACTGGCTGGGATGTTCTGCTCCAGCAGGAGTTTCAGCATGGTGTCCTTGTTGACGTGTGTGACGTGATGAAGGAGAGGACTCTCTTCTCCAAGCCTTCGACCTGCCCCGAGAGGGGTCTGATTGTGTTCCCCTCCGTGTAGTCTTTGTACTTGGAGTCGAAGAGCCTCTTGTATTCCTCCGGCTTCATTTTGTTTGGTTGTTCTTTGGGGCCCGATGCTGATCCTCCCTCCGGTTGGGTGTCTGCTGGTCAGGGGACAGGAGTTGTAGGTGAGGCCGTTGGCTGCTCCGTGACCGTTGTTGTCCTTGCAGTTGGCCAGTCCGCATTTGTCATCGCGTGCTGGCTTTCTCTGCTTTCCGGGTCGTTCCCCTTCTTCTTTTTCTGCGGGGTGGCATTCTCTTTCGGGGATGCAGGTGCCTCCCCTCCTGGGGATGTGTTCCCAGCAGCGGTTTTTGCAGTTGCAGAGGTGGGGGGTGACGCTGCTCCCAGCTTGCGTTTGTTGGAACTGGTTGCCGCGTCTACCTCCACCCTGGTTTTCATCATCCCTTCATTGCCCTCTTGGGGAGTTCTGAGGGTTGGGATCATCGTCTCCTCTTCAAACAGCGCTTTTAGAGAGGCTAGGGTTGCGTTAACTAGCTCCTCTGTCTTTTCGGTTGCGCTGTTTCCTTCCATTTCTCCAGCTGAGGGGGAGTTGCCCTCTTGGGGAGCCGGTGGCACTGGTCTAGCAGATCCGTCCACTTTTTGGGGGACTTGAGATGCTGTAGGAGCAGCTTCCGTTGCGTTGTCCCCTGTCGGCTGCTGCATTATTTAACGGGCTGCCCTCGTGGGGAGCTGCAGTTGCAGGTGGTTTCCGGGGGGTCGCTACGCGCTGGGGCCCTACCTTTAGAGGTAGGGAGTACTGGGTCGAAAAAAGGTCACATCTTCAAAATCTGGTGGGGACCCCCTCAAATCAAAATATAAGGTGTATCTAGGTCAAAATCGAAAAAAAATTTGAAAAAAAAAATTTTTTCATCTGTTGGCGGCATTTTTTAGATCTGGGGCTGGTTTTTCAAGAAATATGTGTCCGAAATGTCAATATGAGTGATTTCAAGGCATAATTTTGCTTCTTGTGTATCTCCAATGCCCATTAATGGATATAAATAGTTTCAAATGACACAGGGTCATGTATTTAAACAGGTTTTGTTGTATTCTTGGTCAATTTCGGTCAAAAAATGGCCAAAATTGGCCATAAATTGGCCGAAAAACAGGCAAAAATCACAAAAACCATCTTGGGTCACATAAATTATCCTCGTCCACCTTTATAAAGGTATATATTGGTGTAGATACCTAAAATAGACATTGGAGTACGATTATATACAGGTCTCAGATCTTTTTGGGCCTTTTTTGAAGAGAAATAGACCAAATTTTGACCCAAAATTGCCAAAAAGGGCGAAATTGCCAAAATCCTGTTCTCAGTCACTTAATCGATCCTTGTTCATTCCCAATGGATATGAATGACTTCAGACACACATATAAGGCAGAGAACCATGATTATTGACAGGTCTTGGGGTCTTTAAGGGCAATTTTAGGGGTGAATTTGGCCAAATTGGACCTAAAATTGCTGAAAATAGGCCGAAATCAACATAATCCCGTCCTTTTATGATTTCCAAGTGCTTAACAGACTTAACAAAAGTGACTCAGATATACACTACAAGCACTACAATAATCCATCAAACTTGGCTGCAATCTCTTTGTTGTTGTGCAGTGTGAATTGCATGTTTCGGTCCGAAAGAACATCCCAGTCTCCGTTGATTTCGCATTCGACAATTTGATCTGCATCGATAGTTTGCTTATCATCTGGGTTTGATCTATCTAAAGCTTCAACAGTATGCGCTTTACAAAGAGTGTGAAGGGAAACGTGCTCCGAATTCAACTCACGAGCAATTTCAAATTCTATTTTCAAGTTTTTTTCAACTGAATCAGTCATGATGATTTTTACTTTTTCCCACAAGTCTTTAGCCGTAACTGACATGTTAGGATCTTCTGGTATCACCAAAACTGCTAAACGATGGAACGTCTCGACAAGCAGCTTCACTATTTGCTTTCTATCCTCGTAGGCAAAGAACAGGGGACAGAGCGAGAACCTCTTTTTTCCAGAGAAATTGAATATAATGGCTGGCCATTCACCATCAATTTTACATCGTGATGTTGTGTCATAATGTAAGTGGCACTTCAAATTGTCGGAGTTGTTATAAAGAAAGTTGGCAGCAGCAGATTCGGCTTGAATTGCCATTATTTGTTTGTAATCAGTTATTGTTCTTGGTGCTGGCAAAACATTCTTATAACCTTCCCAATCTGATTTGGAATGGGGCATGGGTTTTCGATTTAACTTGGCCTTCTTTTTACATGGTGCTTCATCATCTTCAATTATTTCATCACTCACTTCTGGGGGAGTTGAAGACGTGCAAGGAGAAGGATTAGCTTTGTCTGCCTCTTCCTTGTTCAAATAAAAATCATGTCCATACAGAATTTTTCAGACTATTTGAACAGCTAGAATAGCTTTTTTCACTGAGATTCCACACTTCACACTGACTTCCACACAAACTTTTTTGATGGCTTCAGTGCAGTTTCGAATCTTACGAATCTCTGGCTGGGGTATGAAAGACTGGTCTGTTTGTGACGCAGCGTCAGCGCAATCTACAAGAACTCGAACCAGACCTGAACGAGTCATGCTAACTCCTTCTTGACTGTTCTTTTCACTAATAATGTAGTACTGTTGAGTGTGTCAACCACCTCATCCATGATGTATGAAAGTTCATCCTCCATCATTTCTACCTCAGCTGCTTCTTTTTGTCGCATGTCCTCCATCTCTTTTTCAAACTCCTCGTCTACTTGTGTCAAGTCGATTCCCCAATTTCGATTCATTTTCAACTGATCATAGTAGAATGTCTTTTCCGCTGGAGCAAACTTCTCAGGATCTACCGCCATGCCTTTGATGTTGAAGAGTTCGGAATGTTCCTTCTTAAACTCCATCTCTGCACGTCTTTTCTTCTTCTTTCTGGTTGTAACAGCATTGTAGTATGACTGCAAAGATTTGCAAATCTTCTTCTTTACCGATTTCGCAGACAGAACATTAGATGCGGAGAACGCCTTCGACCAGGTTATCATTAATCCCTTGGCGCAATCTGACACAGCTTGTTTTCTGAGTCTAGTCTCTTTCTCTTCAGTTGGTTGTCCAGATGGTGCGACTTCAAGAATTTTAGCAATGACTTCATATTCTGAAGGAAGAACATCACCAAAAGAGAAAGTTGTGGACTGCTCTGCAACACTACTCATTCTACCGGCTGACTCTTCAATACAGTCCTGAAAGAGAAATATAACTGTGTCAGGATATTCAAAATGGACCCAAATAAAAATATGAATGGACCCAAGGAGGAGATTTCAACTGTGTGCTATGATTATGATAAAAATAACATAGCAAGGAGACTCTACATTTCAGAGTCTCATTTTGAACTGACCAAATAAACAAAACAACTCCTTTCTCAGATAACACTGCAATGTTATCAATTATTCGATTCTACTAGTACTAGTCCCCAAGCCCCTTGGGAAACTAGTTAAATAACACTTACAATTTTTGTATGAAGCTTTGTAAGAAACATTCTTATGTAAAATTTACCAGATTTGGAACACTGGACGATTAAGGGTATTTCTTTCCGCCAAATGAATGACATCTTGGGTGTAAATCACCGTGAAAATTGTGCTAAAATCCCGATTTTGTACTAAAAAATGACTTTTATATGCTAAAATAAAACTCAATTTAGCTATACATTGTGTCATTCCTATCCTAATTCATTGACCAAGTCAAAAGAAGTGAAAATACCTAAGTTTCAACTGCTATTTCTTATCCCTTCTTTTGCAAAGATGGGTAAATGGGCGTTTTTGGGCCCCCGGAGCCTAAAAATCTAAAAAATGGCGCCAACAGATGAATTTTGATTTTTTTTTCAAAATTTTTTCGATTCTTACCTAGGTTTAGTGCATATTTTGATCTGAGGGGGTCTCCACCAAAATCTGAAGACCCGACCCAGTACTCCCTACCTCTACTACCTTGCTTTCTGGCGCCGTTTCGCCGGGAGATGCATTAGCTCCCTCACATGGGGAGTCGTCTGCGGGGGTAATGCTGCGCATTTGGGATGACGTACCCCTCCAGCCTGGCATCGTGGCGGTTGCACTGGCCGCTGACGCGGACCAAAGTGTAGTGGGGAGAAAAGAAAACCCAAGGGAATGGAGGGGGTGGAGGGGGAGGAGCGGACTCAGAAGAAATTAGTGTTTTTGACCTCCCCTCACGGGGATGTCGGTTAGCAGCTCAAATCCCCCTGCGAGGGGGGAGAGCAGAGAAGAAAGACACAGTGGGTGCTAGCGGGTCAGAGTGCCGCGTCGCAATTAAGAGAGAGAGGGGATAGACATTTCTGCCCACAGAGGGGAGCAAAAACGAAACACCCGCCTATCCCACGTCACCCTACCCACTAACTACCCCAACGGAAGCGAGAAAGAGAACCCTGTCTACTCGATCCACTGGGAGAGCAGCGAAAATAGACAAAGTTTGGGCCTGGCAGGTCAGAGTGCTGCTCAGGCAATTAAGTGGTGAGAAATTAGACCATCCCCTGTCTCTAGAGGGAAGAGACCGGAACGAAGAAAAAACGCATGCAAAAACGAAAAAAGAAGGTCTCAACTACCAGCTAGTGGTGTTGGTCCCGAGATTCCAGTCTCCCAAAATAGGGGATCGGTTTTCAGGTCCAAGCTCCCACAAATGTGGAGTCGGTCCTTTAGGTCCTGACTCCCCAAAGGAGGGGGTCGGTCCTTGCTAACAAAAGTTAGTATGAAAAAGCACCTTAAACTAGCCCGAAAGCCCGGTGGTGGATCAAGTTTCGTAACTGAGAGAACAGATACTACACTTTGATCTTTATATTTAATTTATTTCGTTTAAAGAAAAAATTCCAATATAAAATTAAAACATTTAAAAAAGTAAAATCTCCAAAAGACAAAACAAATTTAGGCACAAGGCCCTATAAGATCTGGAGAGGGGAGTGTTGCATGGTCTTTGTAACTAAAGTAAAAATGGCGTCTGTGGCGACTTTACTCTTGACTGGCAACATTTACCACAATACCTCATTCACTCTGTGGAATCTAAAGCTAACTAATGAAAACCCCAGCGTTTTTACAAAAAGGATATATATATATACAATTTCTGTATGTGTGTGTGTGCGCATTTCTTCTTATTTTTTATTTTTTGATCTTGTCCCAAAGACCGTTGTTGAGGAAGTAGTTGAAATCTTTCTGCGTGGACATGACTGCTGCTGCCTCACTGCTTGACGAGCTGGTCTGCCTTTGGTTGAAATAACTTGCTGTATTTATACTCGTCCGGCGAAGTAGTTGTAGACACCGTGGGTTTGCAGTGCTGGTCGTCATTTTTTGTTCTTGTTTTGTGTTTGTTTTTGTGTTTTTAAAGTGCTGTAGGGAGTCATCTGTTTGAGGTTTATATTCATGTGTCTTATCAAATTGAAGCTGGGAAAGTTGAGACTATTATTCTAGTGGGAATTATTCACGTCGAAGTACTTGTTGAAGGGTCGTCGGCTGTGGTTTTTATGTTTTGAAGAGGGATCCTTTTTTGATGAGCGGTTTCTTTTGGTTAAAACGGCGACACGTTCTTAAAATAATAATAATAATAATAATAATAAAAAAAGTTCGTTTCATTTTGTTTTCGAGTTTCCAATTCGATTTTTAAGTTTGATGGGCGCGAACGATTTTTTTTAGCGGTGATTTGGCCTGGGTATCCCGACATTGACGTTTGTCTTTCTGTTCTGCAGAGCGATAGGTGTGTCAGAAATTTCGTGAAAATAGTGAATAATTCCACCCCATCTTTCCAAGCTTATAACTCCTCGAAAAATGTAACTCAAGCCCTAATTTTTTTTTCAATTAAAGGAGCAAGGACCAAGGTTTAATTAAAAAAAACAAACAAAAAAAACAACGTATTTAAAAAAAAAAAAAAAAAGGTTTTAAACTTCGAACTTTACAGGTAAATTTCTAAAAAACCGTTCTTTTTTGTTGTTTTAAATTTGAATATATTATTTATTGACCTTTTCTCTTCAATTTGTGATATATAAGACTTTGGTACATTAATTAATTATTTACTTTTTAATAGACATTTCAAAATGGGAGGCGTGAATTATTCGACCCCCTGTCTTTCCAAGCTTTATAACTCCTCGGAAAATGTAATTCAAGCCCTAATTTTTTTTTTCAATTAAAGGAGCAAGGTCCAAGGTTTCATTACAAAAAAAGAAAAAACAAATAACGTGGTTAAAAAAAAAAGGTTTTAAACTTCAAACTTTACAGGTAAAATTCTAAAAAACACTACGTTTTTTTGTTTTGTTTTAAATTTGAATATATTATTTATTGACCTTTTCTCTTCAATTTGTGAGTAAATTAATTATTTACTTTTCAGTGAGTAAATTAATTATTTACTTTTTAATAGAAACTTGAAAATGGGGGGGGGGCGTGAATTAAAAAAAACGTTTGTCTAAAATATTATATTCGGTTTATTGGAAAGAACATAAAATTTCACATTGACCCTGAAAACATGTAAGAATTTCTCTTACTCGTTTTTGCCTTTGGCAGAATGAAAGAGACTCTCAGAAAAGCAACAAAGGCTCACCTTAAATTCCAAGAATATTTTATTTACAAGATGAGTCCATAATTGCAAAAGAGTGCACCTCTTTAGCTTCGGCCAAATGGCGGGTAGTTTATGCCTCGAAAGGTGTAGGTAGTTTTCTTCTGTGAAGATGCTGGTTGAATTCGGCCGCTCGTAGAAGTGGTTGAGGGTTCTTCGAAATCCTTCCAGACTGGTCAAATAAGAACAACGCACATTGCGATCGATGTTCCATAATAAAGGATGCCCTCCTGCGGGCAATGATGATGAATGTAATTAGTCCATAAACATTTTGCCTCAGGCTTGTATCCGCACTTAAGTGAGCGGAGATAACAAATAGAATAGAACCCTGCCTTATAGTACATTTGGCACGGAGCGAGACACCACGCGTCTGCTTTGCTCGACACGGAATGGAAATCTGTTTGATTCCCGCCAATTCCTGAATCCTCCGCAGCAACTGAAACAATGCAATTTCATTGGTCAAAATAATCGCGTGATTGGAACACTCTAGCAGTTCTTGCATTCTGAAATTTCTAACAAAATATCGTTAAATAGAATCAATAGAAAAATTTTGATAGATTTTTAAAGTTTAAAAATTGAAAAATATTGAGTTCGGAAAATTCATTACTGTTTAAAAAAAATATTTCTATTACTTTTAAAACAACTTTAATAGTTTATTTTGGAAGTATAATCCATAAAGAAAATAAATAACCCACTTTTAACAGAGAAATTACGAGATTTTTATATTTTATTCGCAGTTTCGTGTTAGGGGTGTCAAAAATTCCTACAAAAATTCTGATACACCTAGCAGAGCGATTAATATTTTTAATTTTCGTTTTATTTTTGCTTGTTTTGTTTCCCTTCCCCACCTCCATTTCTTCTAATATTTAATTATCACAATGCGACACGTGAGTTCCTTCAACATCAAAAACGACTTAAAATAGCCGATAGCGCTTTGTTTTTAAGTATAAGTAAACTAAAAAAACATTAGGTTTCAATTTTGAGACCGCACTTGACTTGAAACTGATGGAATCAAGTTGTGACCTGATCTCCCGTAACACCAAAAATAAATAAATAAATAAATAAGCAAAATGTTAGATAGATATAAAAATAGTTACATGTGGTATAGTATATACTATTTTCAAAAATAAATAAATAAAAACGAAACATTAATAATTTAAAATTTATTGCATTCTATAGCGCGACTTGGTTGTTGTTGTTATTAAGTGAAACTGACGTCATCATAAAGAACACCACCACCACTACTGTCGCTGTGTACGAAAATTTCATTTATCAGAAGAAAAGTGGAAATAAAATCCAGCTGCTTATTGAGTTTAATTTAAATATTAGGTTTTAATGAATATGCGCCTGCAACAAATACAAAATGAGGTTTTCAAGGCGACTTTTTCAACAATTTCGACAATATTTGGATCATTATTCACAGTACAACCCTTCGCCACTTTCCATGAAACAGTTCATTGATTTTGGTAAGTACAATAATGAACTGACAAGGTGATTTTTTTTTCCAAAACATTTTTTACAGGATGTTATTTTAAATATCCTTAGCATCGATAATTTTAAAAACATTTTTTTCTATTCCAGTTTAGAAAAAAAAGTCTTTATTAATTATTTTCTGCTTTTTTTATTAAGAAACATTTTGGTGCTTATGCTTTTGTTACCACGCTATTTTTTTTTTTTTTTTTGGTACACATGCACTTATTGATCCGTGCTGAAATAATATCGTTATTTAAAAAGCTAGGTATTTTTTTTTGGTATTATTATACAAACACCGTGACAGCGTTAGGGTTAGGGTTAGGGTCAGGGTTAGGGTTAATCGTACGGTGTTTGTATAGTTTTACCTTTTTTTTTAGATTAGGTCCACTTCCACAATATTCTATTAAATGACGACCTGGATGAGTTTTCGGTACTGGTCGCGGTAAGAGTTCCCTGCCGAACACCCTCCAAAAACAATGATGTCTCCCGTTTCTCCCGCGCAGCCGCAAAGGACATGTTTTAGTTGCCATAGTAACAACACTTTTTATCGACATTGTTTTACTGTTTAAAGACATTACTACACATTTATTAATAATATATCACTTTTAATCACTTTTATCGACTTTTTACAACTTTTTTTTTTTACTCTTTTTAAATGACAACGTTAATGTTTATGAATATTGAAATAAAACATTAATACACATTTATTAATATCTTTTTTTTTCTTTACTGTTTGTGTCAATTTTATCGACTTTTTTTTTTTTTTTTTTTTTTTACTGTTTATGTGTCAATTCTTAACACGGGGGAGGGTGTTTTGTACCTATTCTCTACTTTAACCTTACAATTGAATAAAAAAACATTAAACTTTAAGCTTAGAAATACGATTTAAAATATAGCGCGGATCATAAGTGCACTAGCACCCATTTTCTTATTAATAAATGTTTAGTAATTATTTTTCTTTTAATATTCATAAACAGTAAAAACGTCGTCATTTAAAAAGAAAATGCTATTTAAAAAAGAAAATAACATTGATTAAACGTAAGTAAATTTATTATTCTATCATCATTTTGTGGTAAGTAAATTTCAAGAACCGCCGATAAGTTTCATAAAAGAAGAAGTCGATAAAAGTGACACAAACAGTTAAACAGTAAAAAAAAAAAAAAAAGATATTATTAATAAATGTGTAGTAATGTCTTCTATTTCAATATTCAATATAAGAAAAGAAAAAGTCGATAAAATTGACACATAAACAGTAAAGAAAAAAAAAGATATTAATAAATGTGTATTAATGTTTTATTTCAATATTCATAAACATTAACGTTGTCATTTAAAAAGAGTAAAAAAAAAAAGTTTTAAAAAGTCGATAAAAGTGAGATATTATTAATAAATGTGTAGTAATGTCTTTAAACAGTAAAACAATGTCGATAAAAAGTGTTGTTACTATGGCAACTAAAACATGTCCTTTGCGGCTGCGCGGGAGAAACGGGAGACATCATTGTTTTTGGAGGGTGTTCGGCAGGGAACTCTTACCACGACCAGTACCGAGTTTTCGACTATGCTGAATACGGAAATCGCATTGAAATTTTGCAGAAATAATTAGTTGTCGAGATATAAAAAGTTGTATTATGCATTGTAATTTTGAGCGGCCATCGTTTTTACGCGTGTGCGCGCGCCATAAACAAATCTACGCGCGTAACAAAGATGGCCGCCAAAGAATACAATGCATAATACAACTTTTTATATCTCGATAACTAATTATTTCAGCAAAATTTTCGTATTCAGCATGGTTGAAATCTAAAAGTCGTTATTTAAAAGAAAGTTGTGGTGGTGGTGGAGTGGTGGACTGGTGGACCTAATCTGAAAATTTACCAAAAGCTATTCTTAGCATGGGGAGGGGGGATGTTTTGCACCTATTCTGTACTTTAACCTTACAATTGAATAAAAAAACATATTAAACTTGGAAATACGATTTAAAAAATAGCGCGGATCCACTAAGTGCATTCATTAGCACCTTTTTTTTAAAATAGTATTTTTCAAGTAAAATTCAAATTATACGATATCTTTTATATTAAATTGTTAAGTAGAGATTAGTCGGAAAACACCCCCTCCCCCATGTTAAGAATAGCTTTCTGAATAATGTTATTTCAGCACAGTAACAAAAGTATCAAAATGTGATATTAAATAAAGTGATTGCGGGTTTGTATTACTGTACACATAGATGCGAAAAAGTTGTCAAAAAACAAATATATAACAAATAAATGTTATCAAAGGCAAGATAAGTTACTTTTCTACCAAACTGGATATATTTTTCGTGTTTTTATTCAATGTAACATGTTTATTCAGCTCGAAAACCATACAGTGTTTACTGATGTATTGGAACATTCAGGATGGCGTCTGATTCTCTCTTTAACACGGTAAGTTTGGGAAAAGGGATATAAATAAAAAACCGGATAAAATACTGTTAAAAACTCGCTCAATATATGTTACCGTGAAATAGGTTGACATATATTCGGCGGGTTTTTAATAGTATTTTGTTTAGTTTTTTATTTATAACACCTTTTCCCAAACTTACGGTGTTAAAGAGGGTGTGAGACGCCATCTTGAATTTTCCAATACATCGGTAAACACTGTATATTTTTCGAGCTGAATAAATATATTGCATTGAATAAAAACACAAAAAATATATCCAGTTTGGTAGAAAAGTAACTTATCTTGCCTTTGATAACATTTATTTGTTATATATTTGTTTTTTGACAACTTTTTCGAATCTGTGTACAGTAATACAAACCCGGCTAACGTGTGGCCTTATATAGTTCTCTCAAATTTGCCTTCTCACTCTTTAATGAGAACTCAGTTAATTACTAATCACCTGAGGCGTCCCTACCAGTGAATGCCGACGGAGCCGTCGAAGCATCCTCCTAGGGCGCAGGCAATTCCTACTTTCCTTCCCGCCGTGGGACGAAGAAACATACTTCTTCACACACACACACCCTTATAATTAAAAAAAAAAAAAAAAAAAAATTTTTAGCGGATTAAACAAAAAGCGGTACTCATGCACTAGGTGTATCAAAATTTTTGACACTCCTAACAAAAAACTGCGAATAAAATATAAAAAAAACTCCTAATTTCTCTTTTTTCTTTATGTAATATACTTCCAAAATAAACTATTGAAGTCGTTTTTAAAAAAAAATAGAAATATTATTTATTTTTTTAAAAGCAGTGTTTACAAAGTGCCGGCGCGGCTTCATGCAGCCATTTTGTTTACAAAATGAAATCAATTGAATTTTACGAGTTAATTTTTTTTCCACTTTTTATCTATCAATTTTTCTATTGGTTCAATTTTTACGATATTTTCAGGTTCAATGTGAAATTTTATGTTCTTTCCAATAAACTGAATATAATATTATAGACAAGTTTTTTTTTCACCCCCCCCCCCCATTTTGAAATGTCTATTAAAATGAAAATAATTTTCTCACCTCAAATTTATATATCAAATTGAAGAGAAAAGATCAATAAATAAAATAAGCTAATTTATAGGGTCTGCCAAACGATTGTGAAAAATGGACCGGGGACCGCATGTTTCCGTACGTCAAATTTGTGTTAACTATGGAAAAGCAGAAGCGACTTAATGATTTTTTTTAAACCTTTGTTTATCTTCTTCAAACTGCAATTAATAATTAATTTTGTTAGGTTTTAAGATTTACACAGTTTAATGATTAATAATATTATAAACATTTCTATATGAAATACGGTTTTACTGAATTTACGGGGTTCCATATTTTGTTCGGTAAAAAGAGACGAACAAAATATGAGGGGGGGGGCTACAAAATGCTTCGTATTTGTGCAATAACATTTTCAAATTGGTTTTAATCTGGCGATAAAATAGGTGACAAGAATCATGTTTATATTAAAACTGTCGGAATTTGCATACCGACGAGTAGGGGGGAGGTGAGAAAAGACGGTTTAAACGAAATGTCGACGTGGCTTATACGCAGTCTTTCCTTGTAAAAGTAACAAATGAGTAACGATGGTGGAAGCGTGTATAAAGACAGCAACAACTACTACAACAACAGTAGACCGGCCACCCCTTTTTATCTACTCCAACTCTCAGTCAACGAGATTCACGCGTGACTGAAATGTCTATTTAACTTGTAAGGAATATGCACTCAGGATCTCCGTGTTGGTCACAGCTACCATCACCCCGTTCTTTTCCACCGACCTACCTACTGAGCAAGTCAACCAATTCAAAATTCTCACAACGGAACATTTTGAAATAATGGAATTTTAATCTTTTAAAAATTAATTAATGTTTACGAAGTTTCTTTTTCTTGGCAATTCAACTGATTATAGTATATATTAGGTACGGGCAAAAATAGGGGGGCCTAGTTTTGAAATTTTTTTTGTAGGTTTCCGACTACTTTTTAATTGTATTTGAAAGATTAGAGACTAAAGTTAATTTCTTAAAGGAAAAAAATATTTGCACACGTGAGAAAAAAAAAGGTACTGGTCGCGATTTGAGTTCCCTGCCGAACACCATAAAAAACACTGACTTCTCCCTACGCATGAGCAAAGGAAAGGACATGTTTTAGTTGCCATAGTAACTAAACGATCATGAATTTTTATCGACTTTATTTTTACTGTTTATGAATATTGAAATAAAAGAAATTACTACACATTAATAATCTCACTTTTATCGCCTTTGTTTTTATCACTTTTATCGACTTCTTTTTTTTTTTTTTTAATAGGATTTTCTTTTTAAATGACGACGTTTTTACTGTTTATGAATATTAAAAGAAAAATAATTACTAAACATTTATTAATAAAAAAATGGGTGCTAGTGCACTTATGATCCGCGCTATATTTTAAATCGTATTTCTAAGTTTAATTAAAGTTTAATGTTTTTTTTGGGTTTGTATTACTGTACACATAGATTCGAAAAAGTTGTCAAAAAACAAATATATAACAAATAAATGTTATCAAAGGCAAGATAAGTTACTTTTCTACCAAACTGAATATAATTTTCGTGTTTTTATTCAATTTAACATGTTTATTCAGCTCGAAACACATGCAGTGTTTACCGATGTATTGGAAAATTCAAGATGGCGGCCGATTCTCTCGTTAACACGGTAAGTTCGGGAAAAGGTATTATAAATAATACACTAGACAACATACTATTAAAAACCACCGAATATATGTCAAGTTACGTCACGCTAACATATATTGAGCGAATTTCTAACAGTATTTTGTCTAGTTTATTATTTATTACACCTTTTTACAAACTTACCGTGTTAAAGAGAGAATCGGCCGCCATTATTGAATTTTCCAATACATCGCTAAACACTGTATGGTTTTCGAGCTGAATAAACATGTTAAATTGAATAAAAACACCAAAATTATATCCAGTTTGGTAGAAAAGTAACTTATCTTGCCTTTGATAACATTTATTTGTTATATATTTGTTTTTTGACAACTTTTTCGAATCTGTGTACAATAATACAAACCCGTTTTTTTTTTTAATTCAATTGTAAGGTTAAAGTAGAGAATAGGTACAAAATACCCTCCCCATGTTAAGAATGGCTTTTTAAATAATAACGTTATTTCAGCACACGGATCAATAAGTGCACTTTTTTTTAATTAATAAATGTTTAGTAATTATTGTTCTTTTAATATTCATAAACAGTAAAAACGTCGTCATTTAAAAAGAAAATGCTATTTAAAAAAGAAAAGAAAAAGTCGATAAAAGTGACACATAAACAGTAAAACAGTAAAAAAAATCGATAAAAGTGAGATATTATTAATGTGTAGTAATTTCTTTTATTTCAATATTCATAAACAGTAAAACTTATAAAAACTCGATAAAAATTCAGGGTTTGTATTACTGTACACATAGATTCGAAATAGTTGTCAAAAAACAAATATAGAACAAATAAATGTTATCAAAGGCAAGATAAGTTACTTTTCTACCTAACTGGATATATTTTTTGTGTTTTTATTCAGTGTAACATGTTTATTCAGCTCGAAAAACATGCAGTGTTTACCGATGTATTGGAAAATTCAAAATGGCAGCCGACTCTCTCTCGGAGAGGGTACGTTTGGGAAAAGGTATTATAAATAATAAACTAGACAAAATACTGTTAGAAATTCGCTCAATATATGTTACCGTGACATAAGTTGACATGTATTCGGTTGTTTTCTAACAAATAAATAAATAAAACACCTTGTTTATACAAAATACAGCTTCCCTAAAAAAGCAAGTAATTATGCCGTTCGGCAAAACGCAACCGATAACAAGTTGTAAACACGAATATACGGAAAACCAAAATTTCAGCGAATCAAAACGTCAAACGATGTTTCACAATGAAGTCATGATAGTAAAAGGTGGTAGGGGTGGCAGATTTTTTTTTTTCTTTTTTTCCCAGACGGTCATCCGTATATTCCTATTCTGAACGTTTGTATCAATTTTTATCATTTTTTAATTTATTTTTTATGTTCCTGTTTTTAAATTAATTTTTTTTTACTTATTGTTCGAGATGTATAAAAATGTTTCACGTTCTTGCGAGCAAGGAAATTATTAAAATCTTGCATATAGAAATTATGCGAAATCTGTAATCAAAAAAAAAAAAGCAGCTATTATTACTTTTATGTGCGAAATATTCAATAAACAACGCTTACTTCAATGGTAATATCGGTAGTTCGAGAAATTCATTTTTCTTCGAGTTATATCGAATTCATTAATACGGATTTTAGGGGGTTTTCGTAATGTTCCTGTAAAAATTATTTTTTTTTGTTACAAATTACGATGCTTTATTTATATAGAAAAAGCAAAAATAAATTCTTGCGTTTTTTATTTACTACTGAAAACCATAACTTTATTAAAGGTATTTTTTGTTTAAACAAAATAATACATTTCCACTAAGATTTAAATAAAAATAATTAGTTCATTATATTCCGCGATCATTATTTGATTAATACTCAAAATGTTATTAAAATTAGTTAATTCTCTGATTTCTGGTGAATTTTTTAAGTAAAGGGAGGGGTCAAAATGTTTATACATTTTGAGCAGCGGCATTCATTTTGCCCGTACCTAGTATTGTGAAAAAATTAATTTCCAGCAAAGAATCAATGACCGCTCAGATTAAGAAAGGAGAATTGCCCCCTTCCGCGACGTAACCGTCTTGTAGTATCTTCGCCAGACGAAAGTGGAAAAGATTTACTTTCAATCGTCGGCAACTGAATCAATTTGTGGTGAAGAAAAAAAGAGACAAGACAAGGGAATCTCCCCTCTTATATAATGGAAGGATCAGATGATTAACTATCACGTGATCCGGAGCACAAAATAAAACTTTAAAAGGGTGAATAACAACTACAATTCTTCTTGGTTAGTATTCAAGGTAAGTGCACGCCTATCCTTCTTTTCTCGAGCAATCATTAATCCTTTTTTTCACACGATCCCTAAGAAAGAAAAAAAAAGAAAATGCGTGAAAAAACAAAGGATATCAAGCCATGCAATTACTTAATATAGTTAACGTATTAGTATTTTTTTATTTTATTTTTTTTTTTTGGAGTCCCTAACTATTCTAGGAGGAGGCTAGGCCTACCTCGTCGTCGTCTCTTAGGTGCACAATCCGTACAATACCACTTCTGCCTTTCCGGAGGTGGAGAAACAATTCCCACACACCTGAAGTGACACCAGTCATCACAGCCGTCACAACAGATCATATCTTGATCACCTTGCGGGGAACTGCACACACGACAAAGCCAAATCACCTCTTCTTCCTGGGAAGGAGTCGTTTGAAGGGAAACTGCACCATCGACTGATGCAGGGATGGACTGATCCTGACTCTCGCTGTTTAAAGAGAGCTCAAGTGGAAAGAGGTTCTTCAATGAGTGAATGTGTGCTGCATTGCCCCCCTGCCTTACCTTTGCAGACCTTACTACACCATCCTCACCATAAAACATTTCCAATATAATACCGAGAACCCAAAAGGGTCTTGGTTTAAGAGGATTTTAACTAAAACGAAATCTCCGACCTTAAGCCTGTTTCGGAAAGGCACCCTTGAACGGCCCAGGGGCTTCTCTCTGAGACTTAAGAGGTATTCATCATACCATAGTGCTCTGAACTTCTCCAGACACTGGTTTCGTACCTGCATGGTCCTGAGAAGCCTCTCTCGACTTGGAGGGAGGTGGGAAGAAAAATCTTCCTCATTTAAACTCAAAAGTAATCCAGGACTCTTATTGGGCCTCAGAAACATGTTTGGAGTTACTGCCTCCAGCTCAGTCTCCGCGGATTCTCGATAAGTTAGAGGGCAGTTGTTAATTGCCCTTTGTATATCCGATACTATGGTTAGTAACATGAAATAATCCATCTCACCTCTACCAACCACCTTATGCAGACAATTTTTAATTGTCTGAGTACTCCTCTCCCAGACCCCTCCTACCCAAGGCGAAAATAGAGGGATAGGACAGAATTTAATCAGACACGAGCCAAACTTCTGTTGATAATCGTGGCTCAACATCAACCTCTTAAATAATCGCCCACCTCCTATGAAAGTCTTAGAATTGTCGCAGTAAATGGCTGTTGGAACACCATGGTAAAACGTACCAAAGCCTGCAAAAAGGACAACACGCTCATGTCTGGTACCACCTCAACATGTACAGCCCTGATACTGAGACAGGTGAAGATGAGTAGATACATCTTCACCACCTTAGCCCCTTCCTTAACCCAAAGGTGGCCCGTAAAATCTACTCCCGTGTGTTTGAAGGGAACCTCCAGGTCAACACGTGAAGCAGGCAAGCTGGCCACATTGGGGGGCAATACTTGTCTGGCATTGTACTTGCGGCACAGTGCACATGAAGCCAGGACTGTTTTCACTGCTTGTCTCCCCTTGGGCACCCAGTAACCACACTGTCTTAACTCTGCCAGAGTGGATGCAACCCCCAAGTGTTGACACCTTGTATGCGCATCCATTATTATAAGCCGAGTTACTGGGTGATCTTTTGCTAACAGAACAGGGTGTTTAACTTCCGGGTCGAAATGGAGAGACTTTGCAATCCTGCCACCTGACCTGATAAGACCCTCACCATTAATGAACAGGTCGAGATCACGCACCAAACCCGGAACTGTCCTACCTGAGGAATCCCGCAGGAATGCTACTTCCTCAGCATATCTCTGGCGCTGCATCGTTTTCATCAGCAGAATGGCTACAAGCCTTTCCGTGTCAACTTCTAACCGACGCAGCTGATGGATGAATCTGAGGACCAAGGAAGTCACTCTCAATAGCTTGGTAAAGGAAGAAAATCTTTCGAGAGGAAGAACTGTAGGTGGTTCCTCTCCCTGTAGGATGGCAGCATTCCAAGAAGAACGGGCCACCACTTGGCTGTGCTGGCTGAGGCATGGTAACTGCTGTGCAGCCCATGGACTGATCCCGCTACTTAACCAATCCGGACCAGTACACCAGAATTGAAGGCAAGTCTTGAACCTTTTCAAAGTTAACCCCCTAGTGATCAAATCGGCAGGATTCTCAGCTGTTGAGACATAACGAAATGAGGGGGAGAAACCTAGTGTGGCTTCCAACTCAGCACTCATCTGTTGGATGTCCTTCAGTCTATTCCGGGCAAAGAGGTTTCTGCTTACAATTTTGTTCCGGAAATCAGCCAAGAGAGGACCACCTGTGAATCTGTGGCTGCATGAATCTCAGAGGGAGAGAACCCTCCAAAATTCCTCAACAAAGTAGGCAGGCACTGGAGAGCCAAAAACACGGCCATAAGTTCCAAGGTGGGTAGAGTTTTCTTTTTCAAGGGAGCCACCCTAGCTTTTGCAAACACCAGACCAGATTGGCAATTTTGCACTACATATGCTGCGAAGCCATATGCCTCTGGAGATGCATCGCAGAAAAGAAAAAGTTTGCCAGCCTCATTCTCGCTGAGTGCTCTTCTGGGGAAGGAGACGGTCTCCAGCTCAGAGAGATCAAGGGAAAGCTTCCTCCATAAGGACAAGTATTCCGGTGGGACCATTACATCCCATCCCAATCCCTTCTTCCAAAGTTCACTCAACAAAATACGGCCACGTAACGAAACTGGTAGGCACAATGATAACGGGTCACAGACTCTAGCTGTCTCGCTGAGAATCTGTCTCTTTGTAAAGGAACTAGAGTCGCACTTAACAGCTGCTACACAAAAAGTGTCTGAGAGAGGACAGTATCTATATCCGAGCACCTTCTCCCATTTGTTGCCATGGTCACTCAGGGAACCATGCTGCTGCATTTTGTTTCGAATCGCCACATGGTTAGAATTACAGGACTGCAGTTTGAATCCTCCCTGACGCAATCGTTCCCGGGTGAGTATATATAACCGGCACAGTTCATCGGGATCATCATGCGACATAACCAAATTATCCACGTAAAACCGATTCTCCAGCATGGATCTACAATTATCCATGGGAAACTGCGCTGCATGGTATTTAAGGACATAACTTAATATAAATGGACTAGCAGCATACCCAAAAATAATGGCGTTGTATCTGAAGCAGCATAGGCAACCTCCTCCTTTTAGGAAAAAAACAACTTATTCCTGTCCGATTCAAGCTTCAGACGGATCATTAAGAAGGCCTTTTTAATATCTGCTAACATGACGTGCTTATTAGCAGGAAAGGTAAGTAATAAATCTAGTAGGTCACTAGTAAGATTTATTCCCTGGTAGGTAGCCTCGTTAAGGGAAGGAGAGTCACCAACTTTGATGCTGCAGTTGAACACTGGTCGAATCTTAGTGGTGGAGGTAGGGTCCGATTTCAGGACAGGCCTGTGCAGAATCCAGACAAACTCTCCGAACCGTTGAGGAGGCACGAAGGTCTCCTCTATAATTCCATCCCGTTCCTGCTGATGGAAAACCTTCAAATATTCATGATAAAGTTGCCTCTTCTCCAATCTCTGCACGACACGTTCCAATATTCGCAGAGCCACTGCATGGTTGGAAGGAACACAAGAGATCTTATCGTCCTCCCATGGCAACTGAACATAATATTTGTTATTCTTAAATGAAATAGACTGGCGAAAGAGAGCAATCTTCTGTTCATCATAATTAGACAGTTCCTGTTCTTCAATACCCAGTGACTCCACACTGAACATCTTCTCCAAGCCCCTTTGTACATCACTTTCAGGGAAGAAATCCCTTAGACGGTCTTCATAGGTGCCTTGAGACTCCAGCACAAAACATAGGTGAGATGGGTTGACCTCAGCAGTCGACGCAAGTACAGCATCGAAGGTAAGGCATTCTGAGTTCTTGTCCACAGAATGGTCAGTATGTAAAAACTGTTTCACCTCACCGAAGGGGACGAGTCCTATTGGTGTCAAAAAGGCCTGTCCAAGCAAACAAGGAACCAATTGAAGGCTCCCTAAATGTTGAATAACATCCAGCCCAATTATTCCATGAATTGGAATAAAATTTGTGCCTCTGTCAAATCTGGCGGCTAAGGGACATTTGAGGCGTTCAAATTCATTTAAAATAAAATCCAGATTCTCGATGTGTACCGAAATATCAATATTTTCGTGTACCAACACCGTCAGGAAAAATGGACAACAGGATCCAATGCTAGCCTCCAATGCTACCTCTTTAAAACGCCTGTCGCAATCGCCAAGGATGGTAGTCAGCCTAATTTCACAATCATGTCCAATGGATTCCAAGTGACCGAGGGGGTCCAAGACCTTCCTGGAAAAATAAGTCCGTCCACTGCCTGTGTCCAATAGACAGTTGACGGAAACACTTTTATCACCCCTACCAAAGGTAACACACAAAACAGGGGGAAGGCTCGAGAATTTTCCACTACGAATGCTATAGGTGGAGTTGGACTGAATAGAGGAATCTCTCCGTAAAGTACCGGATCTAGTTCCTGAAGGTACATTCCCTAAGGCCCCCCGCATAGTGTTACAAGCCGAGCCAGGGATCTTATTCCCCTTAATAAGGAGACGTTTAACCGCTTCCTTAGTATCTCTCAGAATTGATGACAAGGTGGGGATTCTTCTACCTGAAATTAATATCAACTCCCCCTTGAGGAATTTTGCAAAGAGAATCTTGGCTATAAGCCGAGCCCCAGAAGAAAGGTCGTTTGAAAACGAACAGTCGAAGGAGCCCTCCAACTCAGCCAATAGGGAGGCTACTTTGGATATGTAGTTAGCCAGGGCAGTAACGGATCTGTCCTGTTTACAGGAAAAATCTAATATGTCTTGGAAGATGTTATCTATGATTTCATCTTCATCGAAGTACTCGCTCTTCAGGACTGAAAGAGCCACCTTATAATTTCTGTGGCTGATGGAAAGATGATTAATCAACAACAGTGGTTGGCCAGACAGTGAACACTTCAAAAAATTCAGTCTTTCGGCATCATTGGCCATGCCAGCTACACAATTCTCAAAACGCGACAAGAATTCCTTGAAGCTCATAGGGTTAGATTGCATGTCCAATCCATCGAAGGTGGGTCCCGTGATCTGAATTTGAGGTGGTTTTACAGTAAATGAGGCCCCAACTCTTCCAACTTCTGGGGAACATGGAAGACTCAGAGTCCATGGCCACTGGGAGGAGCTTTAACTCAAGATGTTCTAATTCTCTTCGGAATCTCAGGGTGCTTGCAAGAGACTCCCTCTCAATTTGAATCCAATCCTCTTCCTCAGAAGATTGAAGTTGGATTTTGCTAACACATATGTCTACTTCAGTTAAATATTCCTCCACCGATTTCTGCAGTGCAGAGAAGGATTTAACAGAGTTCATCCTCCAGATTGGCCATCTCCAGAATCGTTCGGATTTTAGTCCAAAGAAGAGAAATTCTCTTCCTTAAATCTGGTTGACTCACATCCATGTTAGTATGGGGTTTCTTTTGCAAATAAGTGAAAAAATTAATTTCCAGCAAAGAATCAATGACCGTTCAGATCAAGAAGGGAGCAATGCACTTACTTTAGGTTGCAAAAGAATTGCCCCCTTCCGCGATGTAACCGTCTTGTAGTATCTTCGCCAGACGAAAGTGGAAAAGATTTACTTTCAATCGCCGGCAACTGAATCAATTTGTGGTGAAGAAAAAAGAGAGACAAGACAAGGGAATCTCCCCTCTTATATAATGGAAGGATCAGATGATTAACTATCACGTGATCCGGAGCACAAAATAAAACTTTAAAAGGGTGAATAACAACTACAATTCTTCTTGGTTAGTATTCAAAGTAAGTGCACGCCTATCCTTCTCTTCTCAAGCAATCATTAATCCTTTTTTTCACAGTATATATTAATTCGAAAAAACGCTATTAAAAAAAAAAAAAAAACAATATAAGTTTATATCAATTTTTTAATTGCAACTTCAAGGTAAATTTTTGTTCAATATGTGTATTTAAATTTTTAAAAAATAAATATTTTTTACTTATTTGAACTCTTATGTTTCATAATAAATAGAAATTTTGATAGTTAAATATATTTTGTATGACCTTCACCTTCACCGAGGTGCATGACTTGACACAAAAAAAAACAACTTCTTAATCAACTGCTAACGCACGCGTCACTGTAACGTCCAATGACAACAACAACCTTCTCACTCGACCTGCCTCTCTCAATCCCTCCTCTTGCGCATGCGCCCGGAGATTCCTGACAACTTCGAGACTTCCGCTTATAAAAACCCAAGTTTCGTTGTTGCGCATGCATACACAAGGCACGATCACGTGGGCGTTTGTTTTGTTGGTAAGTACTACACTCCTCCCTGATCTGATGATCACATAGAGTGCACTCCGGGGGTGGCCTCTTAGTTCGCTGGCTTCTGCGAAGGGTGGTATTTACAATCTCGGATTCAGGGTGTGATTCTGGTTCTGGTTCTGATCCTGCCTGATCAGACGAACTACAACTACCACTCTCTTGCTCGGTGACCTCACTTATCAGCAGCTAATCATCTGATGATTCATCGCTGTCTGTAGTTGTGGGATGTACTTCACTAGCTGGGCGAAGATCACGCACATGGCGTGGGGTTCCATCAACAAGGACCGACTGCTGGCTGACCACTCCAGATATTCGTCCTCGCTTGAACTTGGTGGTGCACCGGTTTCCAGAGGGTCTTACCCAAACTGGATCCCCTACCTTGTATTTATCATGACTCTCCTCGTCAATTGGCTGGACAGTGTCAATGCCCTTTATACTAACACGGTATGTGTGTATGGCATTGGCCGGTGCTGTTGTTAGTGTCTTCCCATCCTTTGGTGTGATGTTATACCAATACGTGGCCTCCGTAATGGTGCATTGCTTTCTGGCAGCAATTCTCTTGATGCTGCGATGGTTCCTCTCAGAAATGCCATTCCCTGATGGCACATGAGCTCATCGCAGTCGTAGTCGGACACCCCACTCATTCAACAACTGCCGAACTTGGTGGCTACAAAAAGCAGCATCGTTGTACGTCAATATCTCTTCCGGCGCACCTCGCTCAGAAAAGATAGATGACAGTTGGCAGACAACATTCGCCGAGTCCTGCCTGGTCATTTGCCGCCACACTGCAAAACGAGTGGGTCCACAGTCGATAAGGGTTAGAAAGGGCTTACCACTGTAATGGGTAATATCCATCGCCACTCGTTGCCATGCCTCCATTGTAAGGTACCGTCTTTCCCGCAGACGTCCAATCCTAATACCCGTGCTCCATCCCTTAGACGTTCGGGATCTTTGCACTCCAACCCGAATTGAGCTAACTTTTCTCTGACATGCGACGCAGATTGTATATCTTCATTGACGTACACATCGTCAATATAGGCCGATGTTGCGTCCTCAGTGGTCTTTTCCTGGGACAACACTGCATTTACAATGGTCTTCATGATTTGCGGTGCCACATTCAGCCCAAAGCCAAGTCGAGTAAGGCAGTATCTCTGACCCCGGAACCACACTGTCTGGAACGGCCACAATGTCTCATCCACTCGCACCTGCAGATAAGCCTTCCGCAAGTCTACTATAGACACATTGGAGCCCTTCTGGTGCCATTCTCTCAGCTTGCTGGCGCACACGTCAGCATCAGCAGTGTACGTCTCAATGTATCTATTGAGTTCACGATAGTCCAACTGGACGAACTTTTGATTTTTTATGCTGGACTACCGCCATTAAGGGAATCAGACCCTTGGGTGGTCCCAGCTTGTTGGGGTAGGGGATCAGCTATCCATCCTGGATCCATGCCTCAAGCTCCTTCTCGTATTCATTATGGGCCTTGTCGGGTATCGAGTACTCTGCAATGCTATTCTTGAGTTCGGTTGGCGCCCTTCCTTCTGTCCACTTCCACGATGCAGTCTATGCTTTTTGGTGATGGTCGTAGTCCACCTTAAAATCAGGCTGATCAATGTGAACTGCAGCACACACTGGGGTTTCCCAAAACCGCACAGTTCCATCTCTTCTGATAACAACTCCCCCCAGTGCCTTAATAGCATCATATCCCAACAGTACATCGAATCCCAGCAAATCCCCTCGCATCACCAGCACATTAATGTCTGCGGCCACACCAGAGTCTGTGTGGACTTTGACAGTTCCGGCTCCACAGCAAGCTTGCGTATTGCCACCTATTGTGGTTACTTTGATGTTCTGCTTTGTCCAGTTTCGACACAACTTGGCACTCATGATGGTGTGTGAGCACCCGGAGTCAAGAAGAGCTGAACAAGGCACTTGGTCCAACGTACACATTTATTGTCGGTTGCGCCTCAATTAAATCTTGTCCGGGGAACAGGGCGGCGCTGAAGTCCAGCGCCCTGATGCATTTCCCGCACAATTTTGGGATAAATGTCCATAACTACCACATTGGAAACAGCGCGGGCGCCCCCGCCACTTGTTAGTACAACTTCTTGCGAAATGGCCTCGCTGGCCGTAGCAGAAACATCTCCCATTGGTCGTGGGTCTCAAACCGGGACTCTCTTCAGCATTAGTCTTGGCTGCCTGCGCCATCATTACAACCGGTTCCCTCACGTCCTCCTCATCTCTGATAATGGCTCGAGCGCGTTCCAACAAATGTTCCATGGGCATTACAGATACGCTGGTGGAAGCCCTCAACAGTTGCTTAACATGGGTGGGAAGGCCGGCCACAAACGCATACGCCAGTGTCTGCTCTGACACTCCATTGCCAAATAGAACTGCAAGTTTCTTCAGCTCCGCGAAGAAGACGTCCACGCTTTCTCCTGGCATGAGCTTCCTAGAAGCAAATGTTTCGTAGGCCGTGCAGGGATCCATGGCAAATGCCTTGTATAAAGCATTTTTTATAGAGGTAACATCAGCCTTCTCCATAGCATTAAGTTGCTGATACACACTCAGGGCGCCTCCAGTCAATCTCAGGGGAATCACGGTATGCACCCCCTTTACTTCACAGATGTTGCAGGTCAGCCCAACCCTTTTGACCCAGTCGACAACAGAAGTGGATCCGTCGAATTCGGTGAAACAAAAATGTAGTAGGCAAAAAAAAATAAATGTTCTGTTAGCAACAGTACAACTTCAAAATAGTCAATATCGCCCACCTCCAGAAGAGAGGGAATTCCTGTCCGTGATAATCGTGGTAAAAGAAGACGCACTCCAATCGCCAGAAACACCCACACACACACAATTTGCAGGACACTGCCGACTCGTCTCTAGCCTCCTGCTTTTATAGTGGCCGGGAATTATCCATTTGCATAATCACATGAGAAAGAAACGTGATTTTCCGAGAGTTGCATGGGGTAAACGCTAATAAAACCCCCCGGACGCCATCTTGGAATTCTCTTTTCTCCCCCCCCCCAACCGGTGACACAACAGACGTACCCAAGGTAAGCTCTTTTTCCCCTCATTTTAGTTATTGCTACTTCTGCTACACTCCCCCCTGATCTCATGATCACAAATGGGGCAGGGGGGCAGACGCCTCTGTCTGGTACTTCTCCGAAGAACCGGAGGCAGCACTTCCTCCCTGCCATCCTCCTCATCGCCATTATTGCCACCAGTCTGCTCCATAGGCGGTGTTTCACAATCAGGGCAGAGGGGCAGTATTCGTCTCTGTCGGGTACTCCTTCGTAAAGGCAAGACGGGTGGTCCTTCCTCCGCTTCTTCAGTATGTACATTATATGGCTCAAAATCCTCTTCGTCGTCCTGCATCATACTCTCTGTCTTTTCAGAAGACATCATACTGTCTGAGTCTCCCTCTTCCTCCGATGTAACAACATAATGGCGAGGGCGCAAATCCTTCACGTGACGAGGCACACCGTCCACCAAAATCGACTGAGGGCTGATCACCTTGGTCACCTCACCCTTGCCGAACCTTGTGGTACATCGATTTTGCGGTCTTTTGACCCATACGCGATCTCCAACCTGGTAAAAGCTGTTCTTGGGACCTGGGGACGCAGTTGCGAGATTGGTCTCCTTTACTCAAACTTCGTATTGATAAATCCTGTTGGCAGGCGCAGTGGAGGGAGATGTGTCGTCTCTTGGTGTGATGTTATACCAGTAGACAGCCTCCTGTATGGGACAACACATTCTAGCCGCTATTCGTTTGACTGTACGGTGACATCGCTCCGCTATGCCATTCCCGGCTGGAGCGTATGCACAACGGAATCGCAAGTGAACTCCCCATTTACATGCAAATGCTTGGAACATGTTGCTGCAGAAAGCTGTGCCATTGTCTAAAAGGAGTTCATGCGGTGCGCCACGCTCGAGGAACACTGCCTCCAACTGATGAATCACGCTTGCCGAGTCCTGCCTTGCCAATTTCCTCCAAATGGAGAAACGCGATGGACCACAGTCTGTTAAAGTTAAAAAATGGAAGGTGCCATAATGCGTGATATCCATTCCAATTCTCTGCCAATTCTCGTTAACTTCCAGCTTTCCCTTTTCCCACCTGACTGGCGCTGGGTCAATGGACTGACATTCCTCGCATTTCTGTATGACCATTCTGACAGTTGCTTTTGTCGTGGTTGGACATCTTCTCCTGACAAAGTAGGTAGTGCATCGCACCCCCGGATGTCCACTATCTTTGTGAATAGCCATGATTTGACTCTCATCCAGCTCGTCCGTGTGGACCGCGCCTATCACTGGGTCAAGACCGTTTTTCTTTTTCATTGCCTCAAACCACCGCTGTGGCACTCGTGTCAGTCGGTCAGCAATGTTTCGTGCTGATGGAACCGGCGTCACATCCACTGTCAGCCCGTACTCTTTCACGAGCTCCTTAAGAGTGCTTAATCGCCTCCTAATAAGCATCTCGCTTGCTGCTTTGGTGCGTACTCGCGCCTTTCCAGTTAGCGTGTCCGAAACCCAATGGTATACGCAAACAGAATCTGTCTTTATGTGTAGCACCTTGCTCTGCCACTGGAGAGCCAAATTGATGCCTTTCAATACGGCATCCAGTTCAGCCAAGTTGATATGTTGAGAGTCATCTTCAGGTCGCAGCCAACATGCATCTTCCAACACAGTTTCACACATCTCCAAGGCTGCCCCAATTGCTAGGGAGCTAGCATCGACCCATACATTCAGCTCTTTGCCGTCCACACACCAATTTCCCTGTGCCGGATCGTTCTGCTGCGCAGATTTTAAGGTTTCGAACATCATACGATGTAGTACGGCGTCCCTTGCTTCATCATCCCAGCCCTTCGTTACCGAACTTACTCTCCTTCTGAGTATTCCGCAAGCCACACGAAGCCAACCGCACACCGGAAAGTGCCCGACAAGTCGACCACACAGGGAAAAGATTGTTCGTCGCATAACAATACTGGGAGCCTCCGGAATTGCATTTCCTCGCTTCCACCGCAGTTCATTGCGTTCCATCCTGACTGCCAATCCCAGCACCCGTGCACCGTCCTTCAACTGCTCCGGGTTCTTGCACTCCAACCCGAACTGCGCGAGGTGTTCTCTCACACGGATCACGGGCACCACGATAACTTCTTCCTGAGATAGTACTTCGCTGACAATTGCTCTCATTATCAAGGGAGCCACATTCAAACCAAACCCCAGACGGGTCAGACAGTATTTTTTCCCATCGATTTCCACAGTCTGGTATGGCCACAGTGTCTCATGGACCCGGACTTGTAGGTATGCTCTCCTGAGGTCCAGTAGAGACACGTTAGCACCTTTTTGTCTCCACTCACGCAGCTTAACCGCACAAACATCTGCGTTGGCCGTAAATGCGTCTACGTAATGATTTAGCTCCCGGTAGTCCATCACCAGGCGCACTTTGGCTTTGTTCTGCTGTATCACAGCCATCAGGGGAATTAGACCTTTGGGGGGTCCCAATTTATCCTCTGGGTATGGCACGAGCCAACCATTATCTATCCAGGTGTGGAGCTCCTGCGTGTATTCTTCACGAATTTCTGCTAGCACTGGGTACTCTGACACTCGATTATGCAGCCTTTCAGGGGGGTGGTCCACAGACCATTTCCACGATGCGGTCCACGTTCGGTTTTGATGGTCAAAGGTAGCAGTGAAATCTGGTTCATCGATAGAAATGGCTGCGCATTTAATACTTTTCCTGGCGCCCAGCCGCACTGATCCTGTAGGCTTGACAACGACACCTCCTAGAGCTTTTATGGCGTCGATCCCTAGAAGCAAGTCAAATCCCAGTGGCTTGCCATGCACCACCAACACATCGACTCTGGCATCCACACCTTCATCAGTGGATACAGAGACCGTTCCAACACCGCAGCACGCATGGGACATTCCACCAATTGTGTTGACATTTACGTTTGTTTTTCTCCAAGACCGGCACCGGTCTGCATGTAAAATTGTCCTGGAGCATCCTGTATCAATAAGCGCCAAACATCGCGTCCCGTCAACATGGATGCTTATCACCGGGAGCGTCGTGTTCACATCTTGGTTGGGAAGGAGACTGGCGCTTATGCGTCCTCCCCTTGCTCGTTTCCCGAGCAGTTCCGAGCCCAGTGTCCACTCTCACCGCAACGGTAACACTGTGTTCCACGTTTTCGACAGTCCCTTGCAAGGTGGCCTTTAACATTGCATTTGAAACAGGTCACGTTAACAGGATTATTCTGGGCCCTGTTGTTGGGTGAGCGTGTGGCCGCAACCACATCCTGATTTTGTTCGCCAGTCGTCGTCAAAATTCTCGCTCTCGACATTAGCTCCCCCATGGTCAGGGCTTTGATGTTCGGCACCTGTTGAAGAGCAATTGAGATGGTGTCAGGGAATCCAGTGACAAAAATTAATTTTGTGAGTCTCTCTAAGCTTTCTCCTGTGAATCCGGCCAATCCAACCAACTGCCTGATTTTGTTATATACACATCCACACGTTCACCAGCCCATCTAACCATAGTTATTTTTCTATATGCTGCAAACGCGTCATCAGTAAATGCCTCCTTTAATCGAGCCTCAATCTGGTCTATTTTCTTTTGATCGTCCTCCTCCATTTCCATGTAGAGGGCCAGCGCATCGCCTTCCAGGTATAAAGGTAGCAGACTCGCTACGTCATCCACCTGCTGAAGTTGTGCGACAAGTCTCACTTTTTTCAGCCACGCTACAACGTCTCCCTCGCCAGAGAACAGCTTGATAATATCACTGCTTATCCGCACCATCGCCATATTCGGGCCGAAATAGCTTGAAACAAAAATGTAGTAGGCAAAAAAAAATAAATGTTCTGTCAGCAACAGTACAACTTCAAAATAGTCAATATCGCCCACCTCCAGAAGAGAGGGAATTCCTGTCCGTGATAACCGTGGTAAAAGAAGACACACTCCAATCGCCAGAAACACCCACACACACACAATTTGCAGGACACTGCCGACTCGTCTCTAGCCTCCTGCTTTTATAGTGGCCGGGAATTATCCATTTGCATAATCACATGAGAAAGAAACGTGATTTTCCGAGAGTTGCATGGGGTAAACGCTAATAAAAACCCCCGGACGCCATCTTGGAATTCTCTTTTCCCCCCAACCGGTGACACAACAGACGTACCCAAGGTAAGCTCTTTTTCCCCTTATTTTAGTTATTGCTACTTCTGCTACATTCGGGTATCAGTTTTAAATCAAACTTTGCCCCAGCCATAGTTGTCCAGGAAAAAGACAAAACGAAATCGCTGAAATAGCTTATGACCTTCACCGAGGTGCACGACTTATATGACCTTCACCGAGGTGCACGACTTGACACAAAAAGAAAAACAACTTCTTAATCAACTGCTAACGCACGCATCACTGTAACGTCCAATGACAACAACAACCTACTCACTCGACCTGCCTTTTATACCAGTCTCTCAATCCCTCCTCTTGCGCATACGCCCGGATATTCCTGACAACCTCGAGACTTCCGCTTATAAAAACCCAAGTTTTGTTGTTGCGCATGCCTATCTTAGCACTAAGTGAGACTAACCTACACTCCTCCATCCCCTTTAACTACTTTAACATGCCTGGATATCTCCCACTCTGCCGTAAGGACTCTGACAAACACATGCACGGACTTGGAGTTTACATTTGTAATACCCTTCCCCTGACTAGAGAAACAAACCTAGAATCGGATGATCAAGCCTTTATGTGCTTTAGACTAAACATGCAACACAACATTAGCTACTTTTATTTTCTCTACTGCTCTCCCTCGACCCAGGACTGCACCATAATAAACAAAGTCTCTGACAACATAGACACGGCACTCTCCCTTGACACTAGCGCACAAGTACATGTATTTGGTGACTTTAATGTCCACAAAAATTGGCTTAGATTCTCTACTTACACAAATGCGGCGGGCAGCACAACTCATAGCTTCACTATATCTCACTCCCTATCACAAATTGTTACGTTTCCAACCCGTTTCCCTGACCAGGAAGAACAACACGCATCACTCCTAGATCTGTTTTTGACCACAGTTCCCAATGATTGCATAACGAAGCCCGACAGCCCACTCGGGAACGGTGATCATGCAGTGATAATGGTTGAAATCGCCCTAAACTCTAGAGCCAAAACTGAAGAGCCAGTGCTCAAAACGAAATATTATAAAAAGGCTGACTGGGAAGCCATCAGGGAACTAATCAGAGATGCCCCATGGGGAAATATTTTTTCTCTCCCTGCTGAACAGTGTGCAAACGAGACCACTGACAGGTTCAAAACTGCAATCGAAGCGCATGTTCCCATGCGGAAATTTTATAGTAAGCCCCACTTTCCCCAATGGTTTACTTCGACTTGCGCAACTGCCATTGCTCAAAAGCAGCATGTATACTGCAGATTTAACCGACATAAGTCCAGTTCAAACAGACTGAAGTATATAGAAGCTAGAAATAACGTTAAGAAAGAAATAGCGACAGCTAAGAGAGAATTTACGGAAACCACTAAAAAACGCATCGAAGCACAAAAACTAGAAACTCAAGACTTTTGGAAAATCTACAACAGTGTAGTAAATAATGGGCAATCAACAATTCCCCCACTAACCAACAATCACGAGGTTGTCTCCTCAGTAACTGAGAAGGCTAACATGCTTGCCAAGTCGGTTTGCCTCAAACTCCACACTGGACCCTTCCAACCACCCCCTACCTGACTTTTCTATGCAGACAGACGCCATGCTAGACGATCTGAAAATCACCCCTGCTCAGGTGCATGCTATCATAAAAAACCTTGACACTTCAGGTGGACCTGATCTCATCCCAGCTGTGCTATTAAAAAAATGCTCAGCCGAAGTAGCTCCAGTTCTCTCCAAACTCTACAACAAATGCCTTAATAAATCTTGCTTTCCGGGCTGTTGGAAAACTGCTTCTGTTGTATCAGTATTCAAGAATTCTGGCGAAAGGACTGACCCATTAAATTATCACCCCATTAGCCTCCTCCCACTTTTTGCCAAAATATTTGAGACCTTAATTAACCATGCTCTAGTCCATCACCTTACAGATGCTAAACTTCTGACTGACCAACAATATGGATTTAGACAACCCCGTTCCACAGCAGACATCCTAACTGTAATCTCTGAATGTATATACCATTCACTGGACAAAGCGGATGAGGGCAGATCGGTAGCTCTAGATATATCTAAGTCTTTTGACAGGGTATGGCATGAGGGTCTCCTCAGGAAAATATGATCATACGGTATGACTGGTAGAATACTTAACATAATTAAATCCTTCTTAGATAAGAGAAAAATCCAGGTTGTCCTCGACGGTCGTACATCTAAACAATATGATATAAATGCGGGAGTGCCCCAGGGGTCTATCCTTGGACCTCTACTGTTCCTGATATTTATAAATGACCTCCCCGACAAAATTGTCTCTGAGATGGGTATATATGCTGATGACACTACACTCTATAACAGGCACGACAAGAAGATGAATGAACACATATCTAAAGAAATGGCAGAAACACTAGAGGAAGACTTCCAATCTGTAGTGGAATGTGGACAAAAATGGATGGTCACGTTCAATGCCGCCAAGACTAAACTAGTTTCATTCAATAATTACAAGAAACCCTCTCTACCACCTATAGCAATGGCCAATGACTCTTTATCTGAGAGTACATCTTTCAAACTGCTTGGCCTAACGTTCACAGGAAACATGAGTTGGAACAATTACATTGAAGGCATTGCCAGGGCCGCTGCAAGAAAGGTGGGCTCTCTCTACCGTGCTAGACAACTACTAACACTCGAAAGTATCCTGTACCTCTATAAGTAGCAATACACATGAAAAAATTGAAATAGCTTGAAATATTTCAATATTGATATGCATAGAAAGAGCTTGATGAGCTAAGAAAGAATCTTTTTAAATTTTTAAAATCTGATTAAAATTAAGGAATTTATGGCTATTTTTGTGCCTCACACGTTTGGATATTTTTTCCCTCTTTAAGACCATATGCGTTTCGTCACATTTTTTACACTACTTTTTCAGTAAAAATGTCATATCTTTGTTAAAACACAAGACTAAGAAATTAAATTTACCATATAAGTGTATTTTTGTACAAGGAATCAGAATATGTAACTGAAAATCTCCCAAAGTTTATGGTTTCCAAATAATCTGCAGTAAATGTGCATAAATATGCAGCAATTCCTTAAAAATGCCATGTATCCATAAACAGAAAAGAAGTTGGAGAACTCAAAGTTGAATTGTAATGTGCTTTATGTACAAAAAACTTAAATCTAAACATAAGACCATTTAAAAATGAATATATTGCAATATTTCTTTGGTATTATTGCAGATTAACACCTTCTGTTTAACCCCACTCAACTCCTTCTGACCACCCCTCCAAAATGTGATTCTACCTTTTTAGGAAATTATGTATAAAATGCCATGAAAAACTTTAATGAAAGATAAACAAATTATTTTAGAATTGAATGTAAAATAATTTCCTATTACAGGTCATTCTAGCATTTTAGGGCAGTTAACTGTTTTTTTTTTTTTTTTTTTTTTTTTTTAAGATGATTATGTGTAGTTTTAAAAGGGTTTCTATGCAATGAGAATATGGGGAGGGTTGCCATTCGGACTTTGAATTAATTGTAGGGGCTAAGGAAAATTATGTGTGAACATACTGAAAACTTGACAGAGACAAAGCTAACAAAAACAATATTAGAGGGGGGAGCGGTTAGTTTCACAAAAATTTAATGTAAAATAATTCACCATTTCCTGGCCATTCTAGCATTTTAGAACAGTTAACCAATTTATTTTCATGTGTATTTTTCTTTAAGGAAGGATCTATTTTTTTTTTTTTTTTTTTTAGATGCTTGTATGTGGCTTACAAAGGTATTTTATTTGGTGGGGGGGCTTGGCACTCGAACTTAGTGTTATTGTTAGGGTTAAAGAGTGTTTTAGGAGGAGACTTGCCACACATAATTTGGATTAGAGGTGAAGTCAAAGAAAATTCCATAAATTTGTTGATTTCTATTTTCGAGGTTGAAGGTGTTAATTCCATAGGCCGTTTATACTACGCTGGAGCAGGTTGTAAAAATATCTTCCGCTTAATAAGTAGAAAAAAAAATGACGAAATAAAAAACTTCCTAATTGTAGTTTGATGTGTTTTCTAACTGCTTTTAAAATTTCAAGAATATTGATATAGATTTTGAGGGTTTGTATTACTATAGATTCGAAAAAGTTGTCAAAAAAACAAATATATAACAAATAAATGTTATCAAAAGCAAGTTACTTTTTTACCTAACTGGATAATTTTTTAGTGTTTTTATTTAATGTAACATGTTTATTCAGCTTGAAAACAGTGTTTACCGATGTTTTGGAAAATTTAAAATGGCGCCCGACTCTCTTAAAACGGTAAGTTTGTGGAAAAGAGTTAAAAATAAAAAAGTAGACAAAATACTGCTAGAAACTCGCTCAATATATGTTACCGTGACATGTGACATAGGCTGACATATATTCAGTGAGTTTTTAACAGTATTTTGTATAGTTTTTTTTATTTTTAACTCCTTTTCTCAAACTTACCGTGTCAAAGAGAGTCGGGCCGGGCGCCATTATTAATTTTCCAATACATCGGTAAACACTGTACGTTTTTCGAGCTGAATAAACATGTTACATTAAATAAAAACACTAGAAAATTATCCAGTTAGGTAGAAAAGTAACTTATCTTGCCTTTGATAACATTTATTTGTTATATATTTGTTTTTTGACAACTTTTTCGAATCTATGTATAAACGAGATTTTGATACTTATTTTGATTTTGAAAAAAAACATTTGTGGCTGTTCGCAGTAAAACATTGTTTTAATTCGCTGTTCAAAACTAATTTAAAGAATAAAAGTGCATGCAATCTACAAAAGTTTATTTTGTTTTTTTAACCATGTTTTTAAATTTGACGAGAAATGTGAGAAATTGCAACAGATTCAATGAATGTCCGCGTATTCAATCACCGCGAGCGGATATTTTGTCAACACGGTTTTTTAACAAATAAGAAATAATATTTTTATTATGTTTGAAACAACTTTAATAGTTTATTTTGGAAGTATATTCCATAAAGAAAATAAACAACCCACTTTAAAAACAGAAATTACGAGTTTTTTTATATTTTATTCGCAGTTTTGTCTTAGGGGTGTCAAATT
This sequence comes from Euprymna scolopes, assembly GCF_053919585.1. Classification (NCBI taxonomy): domain Eukaryota; kingdom Metazoa; phylum Mollusca; class Cephalopoda; order Sepiida; family Sepiolidae; genus Euprymna; species Euprymna scolopes. Next base: position 79,387,726 of record NC_136490.1, read on the forward strand.
TGCAATGGCGATTTTCCCAAAGATTCTGACACTGCTACAGATTCATAATGCCGAATTGGTTGGGATTGTTATTATACATTCTGAAAACCGAATAGTTCTAAACTAATGTTATTCTGATAACAAAATAGCTCTAATTAAACATATAAGAACATTTATATTCATATTTTCATGTTTTTCTTAATTCGTTCTTGAATAAAAATTAAAGAACGCGTGTTGTTTATACACTGTGCTGTGCTATGGCTGATTCTACAGGCTGGAGCTGCTGCTGCTGCTAGTAATACTAACTTCATTTGACCAAATTCGAGAAATAGAAACAATTTTTTTTTCGGGTAGGTCCTTTTAAATTATCAATTACCGCGGTCCTACTCAACATAAAATAATACTTTTAATTGATAAAGATAGTAAAAAGATTGATTTACTTACTACTGGGTGTCCGAAGAATTTTTTTTTCAAAATGTTCCATACTAGTCATATTAAAGTCTTATTTTTAACACAACAAAAAAAGAAATGGTCAAAAATATTTTGGACACTTGACAGTATTAAGATTAACACCTCTACTGATTGGTTCCCAAATTTCATGACGAAATTCTTCATACAATCACGGTACGGACCTTTAGAAAACAGGGGGGGGGTCATTACAAAACCTTACCGAAAACGCCATTTTATGACGTTCACATTTTTATCACTTTATTTGCTTAAAACTCTTAAAATATATAATGTACATTCATATTTATTAATTCATTTGAAAGTATATTCATTTCCGAACAAAACAGTAGTAATTTGAAGACTTGAAGTGCTTTGGTTTATGGCTATTTTAGTAGAACTACCTTGAAATCTGTGATTATCCAAAGCGTTTTTTCGTCCGTGTGTATTACTAAAGGCCACCATTCGCCCATGTATTGAGTATTGCTGTCACATTTGGGCTAGTGCATCTGCTACTAGTCTCTCGCTCCTTGACAAGGTTCAAAAGAGAGTCGCAAACCCGATAGGCCCTGAACTGGCATCTAAGCTTCAGCCTCTGTCCCATCGACGAAATGTTGCATCCCTCTGCCTGTTCTACAAGTATTTTAGTGGTGAATGCTTTGACGAACTGCAATCACTTGTGCCCCCACGTCGTGAGCACCCTCGACAAACTCGACAGGCTGCTAAATCCCACCCCCACACTGTAGAGATCCCTAGATGTAAAAGATCTTTCTACTTCAATAGTTTCTTTCCCAGAACCACTAGACTCTGGAATTCCATTCCAGGTCCCTGCTTCCCCAACAGTACTGACATGCAGAAGTTCAAGTGTAACGTGAACCGACATCTTGCTGCCCAAATCTCTACATAGTACCCCAGTAGTTGTTGCCCCTGATAGTAGCCCCCTTACACCAAAATGGCAATTTGCCTTGTTTGGGGTGAAAATGTAATAAAAAAAGAAAAATAAATAAAAAAAAAAAGTAAGTTGATTTATTAAAATTCTTATCATTTTTAATGGCCGCTTCTGATATACCTACTCATGCACTTATTGATCCATGCTGAAATAATGTTATTATTTAAAAAAACATTCTTAACATGGGGAGGGTGTTTTGTACCTATTCTGTATTCTTGTATTCTTACAATTGAATAAAAAACACATCATAAAACATTTAATTAAACTTGTAAATACGATTTAAAAAATAGCGCGGATCCGTAAATGCATTAGCACCCAAAAAGCAAAGGTAAATGTTACCTTACGCTACAAACAGAACACTATGCAGTTACTCACGCATGCGCACACACACACAAATACACACACAGACACTCGCGCAAATAACAAAGCATTATTCATTGCAATTTTCCCCGCGCATTTTGCAAAAAAATATATTCTCCAGCAACGGCACAAATTCAAATACGCTTTTCTTAAAATAACAAAAGTAAAAATAACATTTTTGGCTGACGTAGGTGAAAGCACCATCACGTGACACAACCAGCCAATCAGAAAATTAAGAATATAATCTTTTTAACAAATTTCCAAACGCCAAAATATCAGCAGAAGCTAATGCTCTCTGGAGCCGGTCTGGATCTATAAAAAGATCTTTTTCAGTCGACTTTTTGAGCAGCATGGCGTAGACACCAACGTTGACCCATCTGCGTTGGACATTAAAAACGCGTACGCCCGACAATTAATTCCTCTACATGGAAACGGACTTGCTACCCTAATGGACTTTATACCCTTTTCTATCTCTCCGCTAAGTAAGCTTTTATATTGATTAATTCTTTCTTAATTCTGTTTTCTTCTTTACATAAAAAACATAAATTACCTCGGTCACCATTCACAAAGAAAACAACCCTGTCTGTTCTGTTCATTTATTTACCTTTGTGTGGTCACCTTATTGTTCTTGTTTAAAAAATAAATGCAGTGCATTTAAATCAGAAGGAGGGGTCATTTGTTTCATTCTTTTTCTTTATTATTTGTTTGGGGCGAGGAAATTTAATCTCACTTAAATTTCTGACCCCCACTACAACACCGACCACTCTAATTTGTTTTTGAGGGGTATTCGAGGTCGCTAACAACAAATGTGATAATCAAACCCGTCGCAAATTTACCGCTTGCATGGTATGAACCCCTGGAACCTGGGACTATTTTATGCCATTTCACCAGCATCAGCAGTGTTTTCTTACATGATTCGTGCGTACACGCGTAGTGAAGTGACTTATCACAGAGGACATTTGAAATAATAAATGTGGTTCATTTTTTTTTTTTTTTTTTGTTACGTAATTTTTAATGCTTTCACGAGTGGTTTACAAAAACATGTTTTTCGTTCTATTTTTTTGGGGGGGGTTTCAATTATAGAACTTGTGTAGTTTAACAGGTGCTTCTGCTTTAATTAACCGTTTTTCTGTAAGTAAGGTGCCGACATTTACCGAGTAGAATACTGTTTAACATTTCACAAAAATTCTGTTTATATTGGGGGGGGCACCACCACCCCTCAACCTCATTTTTGTCCCCCATTCCACTACAGATTGGAGGTCACCCTCTATTGTTTTTGCCATTTCCTTGGATATGTCTTCATTTATGTTCCCCTCATTCATGTTATAGAATGTGGTGTCATTAGCAAATATACCAATCTCAGAAACAATTTTATCAGGGAGGTCATTTATGAATATTAGAATTAATAAAGATCCAAGGATAGACTCCTGAGGTACACCCACATTTGTATGATATTGTTTAGATGTACGCCTGTTGAGGACAACCTGAATTCTTCTAAGATTTAATTATGTTAAGTATTCATCCAGTGACACCGTTAGATCTAATTTTCTTGAAGACCATCGTGCCATACCCTTCTCAAAAGCCTTAGATATATCTAGGGCTACCGCTCAACTCTCATCTGCTTTGTCCAGTATATGGTATATACATTCAGAGATTACAGTTAGGATTGTTGCGGAGCCAGTCGTCCGGGGACAATCGACCCAACAACTAACAAGGTAGACACGGGCAAAAGGTAAGCAGCAAAAAGGCAAAGAAGAATGACAGACACAGGTTATTTCGTTAAAGAAGAGGGTTCGCCTTATATTTGCAAAGGAAGCAAATGAATCGTATGATCTGGATGCTGGTCGCACGTCACAGGAGGCTAAGGTCTGGAGGTCTGGAACAGGTACTCTATACGTAGCGTGGTTCAGTGTTGTTCGCTGGGTCTGGAACGATTGGCTGGATATCAGGGCAATCCGGAAACAGACGGTGGACACTGAGAATGAGGTGGTCAGTGTTAAGGAATGGACGACACCGAGAACATAGGATCAGTGTTAAGAAATGGATGGTTGGTAGGGAGCGAGGTGCAAATGAGTTTGCTGACCAGAGGAACAAGGTGCGAGCGAGGTAGCAGGTCTGAGATGCGTGGGAGGTTGCAGGCCGGAGGTGCAGATGAGGTTGCAGGAAAGTTGCAGGAGAAAGCTGGAGGCATCAAGGTTGGAAGGCTGCGGGAATGAGCAGGAAGCCACTGGAGTGAGCTGGAAGCCTGCAGGAGTGAGCAGAAAGTCGCTGGAGACTGGAAGTGAGGTTAACTGCTGGTGGGTCTCTGGAGGCAAGCAGTAGTGAATCGCATTAGTGAAAAAACTTATTAGCCCTGATAAGGGCTGGTTGTTTAACCCTGATAGGGGCTGTTTGAACTGCTGCTGAGACGGTTGCTGCTGCTGTTGGAATCCTTCGGCGCTGGTGGATTCAGTTGACATAACTGGTAGCGTCAGTCATCGCTTCGGGAGCCTTCTCCTACTTTTTATTTTTTTCTTTTACACAGTGGTCACCACTTATCAAGGCCCGGAAGCCACTCAGGGATAAGGGTTATTGCAAGTACATTACGTTAGTGTGAAGATTTGATGAAGTGTTTACTTAAGGGGGCGGTTCATTAGGAATTTGTTAACGTTCGACTTGAACACATCCATGTTGTAGTCAGGTGGGAAGCAGGCAGACAGAACAGTTCCACAGGCGTGCAGTTCTAAGAAAGAAGCTTTGTTCATGGAATCCACGTTTTGATTTAGGTACAGATAAAGAATGGGGGAAATTTTTCACAGTGGATTCGGCTAGACGGGTGTTTTTCGTGAAAGATTGGTGAGGGGGGGACCAGAGATTGGAGTTCAGATGAGCACCTGCCATGGAAATAACGATGAAACAAGGATAGGCCCGCAACGTCTCTTCTGTGGGAGAGTGGTTGCAGGGTAGAGAAAAGGGCATCCCCCACTAAGCCACAAAGTCTATTTTGTATTCTGTCAAGGCAGGATAGGCTGTTTTTAGCAGTTCCTGCCCAGATATGGCAGCAGTATTCCATCCTTGGACGTAGTTGGCTTTTATATAGATAGAGAATTGCATCAGTAATGAGATATCTTCTGGAGCGGTAGAAGGATCCCACCATCTTTCCAGCGACCTTGGCGGCAGATTTGATGTACGTGTTCCATTTCAGGTCAGGAGTAAAGGTCAAACCCAGAAGCTTGTCAAAACACAGGGCTCTATCCCAGACGAGAGCCATCCATCCCAATTGATGCCAGTTGGGGATCAGAGCGTTGATGATGTAAGGATAGGAGTTTGGTTTTAGACGCATTAAAGGTAACCAGCCACGTCTTCCCCCACTGAACCACGCGCTCGAGATCAGAGGAGAGAGAATCAAAGAGAACTTTGTCATTTACAGCCTTTGATGTATTGCGGTAGATGGTCATGTCATCAGCATAGATGTCAACGAATGATTTAAGTTTGTGTTTTGGGAGGTCATTGATGTAGATCAGGAAGAGAGTTGAGCCCAGGATTGACCCCTGAGGGACTCCAGCATTAATACTGCAGGCCTCTGATTTTTGTCCATCGACCACTACTCTTAGCAATACACATGAAAAAATTGAAATAGCTTGAAATATTTCAATATTGATATGCATAGAAAGAGCTTGATGAGCTAAGAAAGAATCTTTTTAAATTTTTAAAATTAAGGAAGTTATGGCTATTTTTGTGCCTCACACGTTTGGATATTTTTCCCTCTTTAAGACCATATGCGTTTCGTCACATTTTTTTACACTACTTTTTCAGTAAAAATGTCATATCTTTGTTAAAACACAAGACTAAGAAATTAAATTTACCATATAAGTGTATTTTTGTACAAGGAATCAGAATATGTAACTGAAAATCTCCCAAAGTTTATGGTTTCCAAATAATCTGCAGTAAATGTGCATAAATATGCAGCAATTCCTTAAAAATGCCATGTATCCATAAACAGAAAAGAAGTTGGAGAACTCAAAGTTGAATTGTAATGTGCTTTATGTACAAAAAACTTAAATCTAAACATAGGACCATTTAAAAATGAATATATTGCAATATTTCTTTGGTATTATTGTAGATTAACACCTTCTGTTTAACCCCACTCAACTTCTGACCACCCCTCCAAAATGTGATTCTACCTTTTTAGGAAATTGTGTATAAAATGCCATGAAAAACTTTAATGAAAGATAAACAAATTATTTTAGAATTGAATGTAAAATAATTTCCTATTACAGGTCATTCTAGCATTTTAGGGCAGTTAACTTTTTTTTTTCTATGGGAAAATATGCATGCTTTTTTTTTTTTTTTTAAAGATGATTGTGTAGTTTTAAAAGGGTTTCTATGCAATGAGAATATGGGGAGGGTTGCCATTCGGACTTTGAATTAATTGTAGGGCTAAGGAAAATTATGTGTGAACATACTGAAAACTTGACAGAGACAAAGCTAACAAAAACAATATTAGAGGGGGGAGCGGTTAGTTTCACAAAAATTTAATGTAAAATAATTCACCATTTCCTGGCCATTCTAGCATTTTAGAACAGTTAACCAATTTATTTTATGTGTATTTTTCTTGAAGGAAGGATCTATTTTTTGTTTGTTTGTTTTAGATGCTTGTATGTGGCTTACAGAGGTATTTTGTTGGGGGGGCTTGGCACTCGAACTTAGTGTTATTGTTAGGGTTAAAGAGTGTTTTAGGAGGAGACTTGCCACACATAATTTGGATTAGAGGTGAAGTCAAAGAAAATTCCATAAATTTGTTGATTTCTATTTTCGAGGTTGAAGGTGTTAATTCCATAGGCCGTTTATACTACGCTGGAGCAGGTTGTAAAAATATCTTCCGCTTAATAAGTAGAAAAAAAAATGACGAAATAAAAAACTTCCTAATTGTAGTTTGATGTGTTTTCTAACTGCTTTTAAAATTTCAAGAATATTGATATAGATTTTGAGGGTTTGTATTACTATAGATTCGAAAAAGTTGTCAAAAAAACAAATATATAACAAATAAATGTTATCAAAAGCAAGTTACTTTTTTACCTAACTGGATAATTTTTTAGTGTTTTTATTTAATGTAACATGTTTATTCAGCTTGAAAACAGTGTTTACCGATGTTTTGGAAAATTTAAAATGGCGCCCGACTCTCTTAAAACGGTAAGTTTGTGGAAAAGAGTTAAAAATAAAAAAGTAGACAAAATACTGCTAGAAACTCGCTCAATATATGTTACCGTGACATAGGCTGACATATATTCAGTGAGTTTTTAACAGTATTTTGTATAGTTTTTTTCATTTTTAACTCCTTTTCTCAAACTTACCGTGTCAAAGAGAGTCGGGCCGGGCGCCATTGTTAATTTTCCAATACATGGGTAAACACTGTACGTTTTTCGAGCTGAATAAACATGTTACATTAAATAAAAACACTAGAAAATTATCCAGTTAGGTAGAAAAGTAACTTATCTTGCCTTTGATAACATTTATTTGTTATATATTTGTTTTTTGACAACTTTTTCGAATCTAAGTATAAACGAGATTTTGATACTTATTTTGATTTTGAAAAAAAACATTTGTGGCTGTTCGCAGTAAAACATTGTTTTAATTCGCTGTTCAAAACTAATTTAAAGAATAAAAGTGCATGCAAGCTATATATCTACAAAAGTTTTTGTTTTTTTAACCATGTTTTTAAATTTGACGAGAAATGTGAGAAATTGCAACAGATTCATAATGCCGAATTGGTTGGGATTGTTGTTATTATACATTCTGAAAACCGAATAGTTCTAAACTAATGGTATTCTGATAACAAAATAGCTCTAATTAAAACATATAAGAACATTTATATTCATATTTTCATGTTTTTCTTAATTCGTTCTTGAATAAAAATTAAAGAACGCGTGTTGTTTACACTGTACTATCGCTGATTCTACAGGCTGGAGGTGCTGCTGCTGCTGCTGCTTCTAGTAATACTAACTTCATTTGACCAAATTCGAGAAATAGAAACAATTTTTTTTTCGGGTAGGTCCTTTTAAATTATCAATTACCGCAGTCCTACTCAACATAAAATAATACTTTTAATTGATAAAGATAGTAAAAAGATTGATTTACTTACTACTGGGTGTCCGAAGAATTTTTTTTTCAAAAAGTTCGATACTCGTCATATTAAAGTCTTATTTTTAACACAACAAAAAAAGAAATGGTCAAACATATTTCGGACACTTGACAGTATTAAGATTAACACCTCTACTGATTGGTTCCCAAATTTCATGACGAAATTCTTCATACAATCACGGTATGGACCTTTAGAAAACAGGGGGGGGTCATTACAAAACCTTACCGAAAACGCCATTTTATGATGTTCACATTTTATCACTTTATTTGCTTAAAACTCTTAAAATATATAATGTACATTCATATTTATTAATTCATTTGAAAGTATATTCATTTCCAAACAAAACAGTAGTAATTTGAAGACTTGAAGTGCTTTGGTTTAAAAAATATGGCTATTTTAGTAGAACTACCTTGAAATCTGTGATTATCCAAAGCGTTTTTTCATCCGTGTGTATTACTACTACTCTTATGAGCCTATCGGAAAGAAATGATTTAATGATTGAGAAAACATTTCCAGTTATACCGTAGCTGGAAATCTTGTGAAGTAGACCCTTATGCCATACCTTGTTGAAGGCTTTTGATATGTCAAGAGGAATTGCCCTAGAAAGGAAGCCTTTGTCAAGAGATTCACTAATCCTGTGAGATATAACCGTCAGCACATCTGCGGTAGATCTTGCTGAGCGGAAACCATATTGTGTGTCACTAAGAAGGTTGTTTCTGCTGAGGTGGTTGACTATTTCTCTATTTAATATGGATTCCAGCAACTTACTCATAACACACAGGAGACTTATTGGTCTGTACTGAGAGGGAGATGACTTATCACCTGAATTCTTAAATACAGGGCAAACTGATGAGGTCTTCCAGGGAGTCGGAAAGCACTTCTCCTTAAGGCAGCGCTTAAACAGTTTCATAAGTATGGGAGCAAGTTCTGGTTGAAGCTTTTTTAACACTATAATTGGGATGCCGTCAGGGCCAGTTGCTTTACTGGAATCAAGGTTCTTGATTAGCTTGGCGACCTCATGCAAGGATATTTGTATGTTACCTAGCGTGTTCTGTGTTATAGGAGTTGATGGCCTTCGTCGCATAGGGTAGAATTAACTGCAAAGTTCTTTGCAAATAGTTTGGCCTTGTCTGATGCTGATGAGATGACCTCTGGTCCATTGATAATGGTTGGGATAGAACGCACACTTCTGTTCAGGATCCTATTTGTTATTTGCCAAAATTGGTGGGAACCAAGCCGCTGATCAGCTACCTTAGATTTAACGGACTGGGCATATAGCTCTCTTGCATTTTTTATTACTCTTTTACAGTGGTTGCTGGCAGTCCTGAAAGCAGCTTTAGTCTCAGTGCATCTATTATGTTGGTAGCTATGGAAAAAGTGATTTCTGTGCGCGATAGCAGCAGCACATTCTGGGGAGAACCATGGCTGGCTGTTAGGTTTTTGTTGGAAATTTTTAGATGGTATGAATTGGTCTATGCCTACAATTAACCATTTGGTCAGATCTGATACTATAGAGGACACTTCCTGTTTAAATATGGAGTGCAAAGGTAGATCTGATATGAATGTACGGAAGCTATCCCAGTCAGCCATAGAGTATCGGTATACAGTACGGTGGAGGGGTACTGTTATATCCCGTTTTGACGGTATATAATAACATGACAAAATACGCCGAGTGGAATGCGTAACAAAATGTTTATTCGTACTTCGAAATAATACACAATACAAAATGGCTGCTCGCCTTGAAGTTGATATACGCGTAAATGAAGGTAAAGGAAAAAGGTAACTTAACGTGTGTGAGCGGAACGCTCGTCCTGGGAGCTTGGTTAATCCTGACTACACTTGGAGAGTGTAAGACGCGAGACGGTCGGACTAGTGCGTGCCACTTGACTGCCTCCAAGACAATACAAGACGCTCTTTTATACACAGTTTCGTATCCGGTGCTATCCGTAATTATGTCCCTTATAACAGGTACGTAAGGGGACTTATTACATTTCGTTTTTATCTTAACTGATACAACTGAGTGGTCGGAGGATCCTAGAGAAGAATGAACGGAACATGAACATAGCTCAGGGGAAGTTGAGAGAAAAAGGTCTAGGAGGCTTGCATATTGACCAGGTGTATCGGGCACACGGGTGGGCTCGCGAACAATCTGAGTGAGGTCATAAGCAATGGCAAAATCATGACAAAACCTCCCCTCATTGTCTGTCTTATTTGAATGGGTTAGCCATTCTACGTTATGGACGTTGAAGTCACCACAGATGTGGATGTTAGCCGAGGGATGTGCAGACAGGATGTGGTCTATTTTCTCAGATATGCTCTTAAAGATAGTAACTCCGCTGTTGTGGGGCCGATAGAGGGCAAATATAAATGCAGTGGTGTTAGCAAGTGCAACCTGGAAGCACATATAGGGTAAGTTAGGATCTTCTCTAGAGATATCCCTGCCACACGGGAAGCCATCTTTAATATAGGCACATATTCCATGCCCATGGCGATCTTGGGGGTCAGATTTAGCTGTTAAATTAGAGTATCCGTTAATTATGAACTCATCTAGGGAAGTGGTCGGCCCTATTCCAGTTTCGCTTAGAAATATGTTCGGTTTTGTCTCCTGTAATTGGGTTTCAACCTCTGGAAGGTTGGAACGTAGATCCCTGATGTTGGGGAAGGAGACCTGGTAGTAGGGGTCTACGTTGGAAGATGGGGTTCTAGGTTAATTTGAGTTTTTTTTCTGGAGATATTTCATGTTTTTTGTTTTTTTTTTTTTTTTGTAGCACACATAAAGGTAAAACCGTAACAATTACCCACTTGTATGGCATCGAGAGGCTCCACCAGAGACTATTGCATGGTCCAGATCAACTCCCCAAATAGCAATACAGCAGTCCCAGTACTTTGCGCCTGCTGATAAGACAGCCTCCTTAGTGGTTAATCCAAGGTTCGGGTCCCTGACTATCAGGCGGATAACGTCAGCCCAGACAAAACGTTTACCTCCAGCACCCTTACTAGTGACATGGCCACAAGGACAGACATAGAGACAGAAAAATTTCCGCCATCTCAGACTACTGTTCACTAAGTACTACCAATCTTTAAGTAGCCTTTTCTTCACCCTTTGTCAGAAAAATCACTCATTGAATGAGGACTGAGGGACAAAAAAGGAGAAGCGAGAGTTACTGGAGCTACCGATAACACATCCTCTGTATTATCTACTCTCCATTTAAAAAAAAAAAAAAAAAAAAAAGGGAGGAGGGGAATGGGTACAAGTGACTTATTTATATCTAAGTAGTAAGTCCGGTGCTAAGTTATCAATTCAGGACACTTTTGATGATAATCTCCCCTCTCATATTAATGGGTGGAAGTTTGTCGTTATCTATCTCGAGTTTGAATAATAATTTTATAATTAAAATCCAATAATTAACTTTTATCAATTTGTAAAGTCGGCTTAATATTAATTTACATTCAAGTTTAGATAATTATTCAAGGTTTTAATTTAGGAGGTTCGTTTTCATAGGTGACTTTTTCTTTGCTAATGTCACTGTATTATATTTCGGATATAATAGGAAATAAGACTAACTATATTAGATGGTTTGATTGGCTAGCCAGGAAGCAAGCATTTTCAATATAGGCAAGCTTGCAGTAATAGTATATATTAAGTATATTACTTAAATAAAGTCCTAACTTTATCTACTCTAAATAAAATAAATACTAATGCATAAATAAAACAAGAAAAACAAGTTTAAACAAGGTAACATGAAAAACATTTAGGATGAATTTTAAAAATACTTAACGTCCGTTTGCCATAATAGTCCTGCGTCTTTTTGGCAACTGGCATGCTGTCGTGTCTTTCTAAAGCGTAAGCCGAGTTAGTCTGACTTGGCCGAAACAAGCTGACTTCATTTGGCCAGTGATGTTAGTGATGTTGCTCCTGATAAGACAAACAAACGACTGATTAATCCTAGAACAAAATTTATGCAATCAAAAGTAGATTGTTGATTCCATTTAAATTAATTTCGTCTAAAAGCAAAAATGTCCATTGCCTGCTTTATTGGTGTTTTGTTGATATATTTGAATTCTCATGTGCGTAGCGAAATCGATGATGAAAAGAGAAAAGGAACGTGAATGTATTCACTGAACCCGGATATGTTCCTATGTATAGCTCGTGTTAGCCAATAGCGTCCATGACCTTCTCTCTGGATAATTGTTATCAATTAATAATAGATATACGTCTTGCATTTGCTTGGAAAGGTAACCTTTCTTTCACGATGGGTATGTCTAGTTGAGGGGATGGACACTTCTGGAGTTGGATGTACCTCTTGACGTGCTGGCTGTGACGGTGTGGTTGAGGGATGGGTGTGGCATCTGGGTGGGTCGAGACAAGTTCTGTCCCTGGTGGTGCTTTTTTTCAGAAAGGCTGGCTTCGCTCTGTCGATGGAAATGGTGTCTGTCCGATTTCCTCGGTCGATGGTGAGATGCTTCTCTGAGCGCTTTAAGACTTTAAAGGGACCTTGGTATGTTGGTGTCAGAGGTCTCTTTAGCGCATCATTTCTGCTGAAAATGAACTCGCAGTCCTGTAGCTGATGTGGGACGCGGACTGTTCATCACATTTGCCTGGGAGGTGCATACTTTAGTTGGGCCATTTTATGACGTAGTTCCTGTGTGAAAGGACTTGCAGATGTGAGATCGGGAATAATGTCCTCAAAATATTGGCCGAGTAGTGAGTGCTGTGCTGAAGACTATTTCCGCTGGAATGCAACCTAGCTCTTCCTTAAGTAAGTTGTGGATTGACAAAAGGATCAGAGGCAGATCATACCCAGTTGCTGATGGGGTGTTTCGTGGTCAGGGAAGCTTTTAGTGTCCAGTGGAATCTTTCCACAAGGCCATTGGCGCAAGGATGACAAGCCGTCGTCTTGATGTGTTTTACGCCAAGTAGCTGAGTGAATTCCCGGAAGAGTAGAAATTGGAACTGCACCTCAGTTCGTGGTGATGATGCCAAGCACACCAAATATGGCAATCCACTCTTGAAGGATAGTCTTTGCTATTGTTTTTGCCGAGGTATCTTTGATGGGCACTGCTACTGGCCACCTAGAGAAACAGTTGATCATGGTAAGGAGGTATTGGTAATCCTGGCACATGGGGAGAGGTCCGACTATATCAATATGAATGTGGCTGAAGCGTGCGTCAGGGTTGCTGAATGTGCCTGGTGGGGATTTCATGTGTCCGTGTACCTTACATTTCTGGCACTTGAGGCATGTTGATACCCAATCACAAATGTCTGTATTCATGTTGGGCCACACAAAATGATCAGCGATTAGTTTGACCGTAGCACGTTTGCTGGGATGTGACAATCCGTGCAAATGGTCGAAGTGCTGGAGGTATGTATGGTCTGGGATGGTCCAGTTTTGTATTACAGTATACAGTTCTGTTGCTGAAATCCTAGTTGAGTTCAGACATTATGGAGTCCCCGTAATCTTGAGAGATGGTGTGTTGTCGGACAGGGTCCTCGTCTTCATGTGAACAGCCAAATTGTAATAGGCATAGAAATCAGCGGGCAATTGCTCTTGACATATCGAAGGTCTTCGATAAGGTATGGTATAAGGGCCTACTTCACAAGATTTCCAGCTACAGTATCACTGGAAATGTTTTCTCAATTATTAAATCATTTCTCTCCGTACATAAGAGTAGTGGGTGATGGGCAGAAATCAGAGGCCCACAGTATTAATGCTGGAGTCCCTCAGGGGTCCATCCTGGGCCCAACTCTCTTCCTGATCTACATCAATGATCTCCGAAAACACATGCTTACATCATTTGTTGATATCTATGCTGATGACACGACCATCTATGGCAACACATCAAAGGCCGTAAATGACAAAGTTCTCTCTAATTCTCTCTCCTCTGATCTTGGGCGCGTGGTACAGTGGGGGAAGAGGTGGCTGGTTACTTTTAATGCATCTAAAACCAAGCTTCTATCTTTACATCATCAACGCTCTGATCCCCATCTGGCATCAATTGAAATGGATGGCTCTCATCTTGGGGAGGCTCCATGTTTTGAGAAGCTTCTGGGTTTGACCTTTACTCCTGATCTGAAATGGAACACGTACATCAGGTCTGTTGCCAAAGACGCTGGGAAAATGGTGAGGTCCTTCTACCGCTCCAGAAGATATCTTACTACTGATCCAATTCTCTATCTGTATAAAAGCCAACTACGTCCAAGGATGGAGTACTGCTGCCATATCTGGGCAGGAGCCGCTAAAAGCAGCCTATCCTTCCTTGACAGAGTACAAAATAGATTTCGTAGCTTAGTGGGGGATGCCTTTTTCTCTTCCCTACAGCCTCTCTCCCACAGAAAAGACGTTGTGAGCCTGTCTTTGTTTTATCGTTATTTCCATGGCAAGTGCTCGTCTGAGCTCCAATTTCTCGTCTCCCCTCGCCAATCTTTCACGAGAAACACTTGTCTGGCTGAAACTACTGTCAATAACTTTCCCCACTCTTTATCTGTGCCTAAATCCAAACGTAGATTCCATGAGCAGAGCTTCTTTCTGGGAAGTGCACGTCTGTGGAATTCTCTTCCATTTGCCTGTTTCCCACCTGACTACAACTTGGATGTCTTCAAGTCCAACATAAACAAATTCCTGACACCCCGCCCTCTTAAGTATTTTAAGTATCAAATCTCCAATAGTAATGATTACTACAATACTATCTCATTGATTACTGTACATGCAATAATACTTATCCCTGAGTGGCCTCCAGGCCTTGATAAGTGTTGACCTCCATGTAAAAAAAAAAAGAAAAAAAAAAAGTAGTAATTGTCTGTATTTTTGAGATGAGGTGTTTTCATTGATTGAGATTGTCGGACTGACTTCCTCATCTTGGTTGTTATCGTCACAACTTTCTGCCGTTTTGCCCTCCGGCCTTCAAACTTTGTGACGATAACCAAGATGAGGAAGTCAGTCCGACAATTTCAATCAATCAAAAAAAAAGTGTTCTGACGTTTGCTATGGTGAACAACCACTTGAGGTCACGCCTGAGGTTGATAAAGAGCATCAATTCCTTGTGCCTGTAGGTTTCTATGACAGAACCATTTGCGGCCCGAAGTTGAAATGGGGTGGATTTGTTGGTGAGTGGTATTACGCTGATGGCTGCACCGGTGTTGACTAGGAATTTTAGGCCATTGTTTCGGTCCCACACGTAAGAAAGACGACTATGTGATTGTGTACCAACAGGGGTTGTCGCCACTGCCTGCTGGTTCATTCATTTCCCTGGGTCTTCTTGTGTCTGCAGGGGGTCGGCACTTGCGGGCTTGGTTACCGAAGTTTTGATGGTACCAGCATTGTTACTTTTTCCCCGTCTTGAGCTGCGTGTACGGCTTTGATTCCAGGTATGTGGTGCTAGGCTTTGATTCCAGGTATGTGGTGCTGGGCTTTGATTCCAGGTATGTGGAGCTGGGCTTTGATTCCAGGTATGTGGAGCTGGGCTTTGATTCCAGGTATGTGGTGCTGGGCTTTGATTCCAGGTATGTGGTGCTGGGCTTTGATTCCAGGTATGTGGTGCTGGGCTTTGATTCCAGGTATGTGGTGCTGGGCTTTGATTCCAGGTATGTGGTGCTGGGCTTTGATTCCAGGTATGTGGTGCTGGGCTTTGATTCCAGGTATGTGGTGCTGGGCTTTGATTCCAGGTATGTGGTGCTGGGCTTTGATTCCAGGTATGTGGTGCTGGGCTTTGATTCCAGGTATGTGGTGCTGGGCTTTGATTCCAGGTATGTGGTGCTGGGCTTTGATTCCAGGTATGTGGTGCTGGGCTTCGTCTCCTCTGGAGTAGGGAGAATTTCAGGTCTTGGGACTCGGCTCTTAACTGAGCTATTGCCCTGTCAAAGTGTTGAGTGGTGTTTTGAGGGAGAGTTTGGTGGCTCTGGGAGTAAATTTCGTCGGCAGAATCGGCTACAATATCCAGGGGTGTGTCTACTGGCACAAGAGCCAGAACTTGAGTAATATTTGATGGTAACCGATCCATCCATAGGCCTCGGAGGATGGGTTCGGCCATGGTGTGATTTCGGAGATGGGATGGTGTTCTGTCTCCCAGAGACACATTAGAGAATAGATCTCTAATAAGGTCCTCATCCAAACGTCCCGTACGCTTGAGAATGGCTTCTTTAAGGTGGGTTTATGGGAGCTGGTCTGGTGTGTTGAGGAGAATGTCTTCCACTTCTTTCACTACTGTCGCAGGAAGGGCTTGTACCACTGAGGCGAATTTGGTGTCTTGGCGTGTGACTTTCCTGGCTGCAAATATCTCCTCAAGTTGGATGAACCAACTCCTTGTGTTGACCGCATTGTTTGGTGGAAGCTGTATGAAAAGAGCTGATGAGTTGATCTCTGGTTCATCTGTATTTTCAGCCATCTTCTCTGCCAGCTGTTTGTCTGTGTCAAGTATCACGTCGGGGTCACCAGTTGTTGTGGGGCCAGTCGTCCGGGCACAATCGACCCAACAACTAACAAGGTAGACACGGGCAAAAGGTAAACAGCAAAAAATCAAATAAGAATAACAGACACAGGTTATTTGGTTAAAGACGAGGATTCGCCCTTTATTTGCAAAGGAAGCAAGTGAATCATATGATCTGGATGTTGGTCGCCTGGAAGGTCGCACGTCACAGGAGGCTAAGATCTGGAGGTTTGGAACAGGTACTCTAAATGTAGCGTGGTTCAGAGTTGCTCGCTAGGTCTGAAATGATCGGCTGGACACTGAGATGAGGTGGTCAGTGTTAAGGAACGGACGACACTGAGAAATGTAGCGGGTCAGTGTTAAGGAACGGACGATACTTAGAAAGGAGGATCAGTGTTAAGGAACGGACGGTCGGTAGGGTGCAAGTGAGGTAGCAGGTTAGAGGAGCAAGGCACGGGCGAGGTTGCAGGCTGGAGGAGCGAGGTGCGGGCGAGGTTGCTGGAAAGCTGCAGGAGGAAGCTGGAGTGAGCTGGAGGCACCAAGGGCTGGAAGGCTGCGGGAATGAACAGGAAGCCTTCAGGAGTGAGCAGGAAGTCGCTGGAGACTGGAAGTGAGGTTCGCTGCTTGTAGGTTTCAGGAGACCAGCAGTAGTGAATCGCATTAGGGAAAAAACTTATTAGCCCTGATAAGGGCTGTTTGAACTGCTGCTGAGAAGGCTGCTGTCGCTGCTGCTGCTGGAATCCTTTGGTGCTGGTGGATTTGGTCCACGTGACTGGTAGCGGCAGTTGTTACTGCGGGAGCCTCCTCCTACTCTCCAGCCGAGTTGGTTTGACTTGGCCGAAACGAGATGTATTCATTTAGCCAGTGTGATGTTAGTGATGTCGCTCCTGATAAGACAAACAAATGACTCTAATATATCCTAGAACAAAATTTATGCAATCAAAAGTAGATTGTGAGTTTGCCGATTCTATTTAAATTTCATCTAAAAGCAAAAATGTCCATTGCCTGTTTTATTGGTGTTTTATTGAATTCCGACGTGCGTCGCGAAATCGATGATGAAAAGAGAAATGGAACGTGAATGTATTCACTAAACCCGGATATGTTCCTATATATAGCTTGTGTTAGCCAATAGCGTCCTTTGTTTGAGGTAAGGGAAAGCAAAGAGAAACAGCGGAGTGACGAACAGAGAAAAATGGAGACTATGATTTTGAAACCACGACAGGATATCTACTGTAGAACGGGCTTGCTTAAATCCATATTGTTTAGCAGCTGAAGGGTAATGGACTAGAGCTTGGTTAATTATGGACTCAAATATTCTGGCGAAACATGAGAGGAGGCTAATGGGGTGATAATTTAATGAGCCAATTCTCTCGCCAGAACTCTTGTAAATTGGTACCACAGAAGCAGTTTTCCAGCAGTCAGGAAAGCAAGATTCGTTAAGGCATTGTTTGGAGAAGACTAGAGCAACCTAAGTGGAGCATTTTTTTAAAAGCACAACTGAGATGAGATTGGGTCCACATGCTTTTGTGGTGTCAAGGTTTTTTATGATATCATGCACCAGATCATCTAATCCGCGAAGGAAAGTCTGGAGAGAGTTGTTTTGCTATGTCCAGTGTGGAGTTTGAGGCAAACCGACTATCCTATGCAAAAAAACCTGATGATTATTGGATAGTGGGAGAAATGTTGATTGCTCATTATTTACTACACTGTTGTAGATTTTCCAGAAATCATGGGTTCCTAATTTCTGTGCTTTGATGCATTTTCTGGTGGTTTCAGTATATTCTCTTTTAGCTGTTGCTATTTCTTTCTTACAATTATTTTTAGCTTCTATAAACTTTTGTGTATTTGTACTGGACTTATGTCTGGTTTTTTTTTGGTTTTTTTACATAGGCGGTACCACTTATCAAGGCCCAGAGGCCACTCGAGGATGAGGGTTAAAGAGTGTACAGTAGTTAACGGGACAATATCATAGTAATCGTTAGTAGTGGAAATTCGGTAAATTCAGGTGGAACAGCTCAAGAACTTGTTTATGTTGGACTTGTAGATGACCATATTGTAGTCAGCAGGAAAGCAGGCAAATGGAAGACAGTTCCATAGTTCCAAGTAAGAAACTTTGTTCATGGGATTTTCGTTTAGCCGTTTCGTTTTGACACAGATAAAGAGTAGGGGAAATTAATGATAGTGTTTTCAGCTAGACGAGCATGCGGTTAAACATGTTATAAATGTCTCTGTTTAGTTTCTGAAACCAGTGGTATTCATAGGACTGGTTGATTCCACTTTGTTCTGAAATAGAGGTGATTTGTACCCCACAACAGAGACATGGTAGTAGGGATCTATGTTGGAAGTTGGAGATCTGGGTTTAATCGTGTATTTTTTCTGGAAATTTTTCTTGGGGTTTTGGGATTTGTGGAATAGGTCGACGGACTTGCTTAAAGCAGTGTACAGAGGGAAAGTAAAAAGAAAAAGAAACGAAAACATGTATTTTTTTTTCTACCACATAAGGTAAAGCTGTAATAATTATCCACTAATATGGCATCGAGAAGCCCCACCAGAAGCTACTGCATGGTCCATAATCCATTCACCAAATGGCAATACAGCAGCCCCAGTACTTTGCGCCTGCTGATAGTACAGCCTCCTTAATGGTTAATCCAAGGTTCGGATCACTGACTATCAGGCAGATAATGTCAGCTCAGATAAAACGTTTATCTCCAGCACCCTTACTAGTGACATGGCCACAAGGATAGGCATAGAAACAGAAAATTTCCGACATCTCTGGCAACTGTTCATGCAAAATATTGCTAACCTAGAATACAGCTTTTTCTTCTCCCTTTGTCAGAAAAATCACTCATTAAAAAAATCTAGACTGAGGAACAAATAAGTGAGACTAATGGGAGCTATCAATAACGCATCCACAAGGCATTGTCTACTCTCCATTAATTAAAAAAAAAAAAAAATCATGATTATATTAAGTATTGTACTTAATACAAGTTTAATTGACGTACTTAAGGGAAAAGATAGGTTCCCGTCTCACTAACTGAAAATAGAATTGTCAAATCTATTTATGCTATCTTTAAAATCAAATTGGTACATTTATGGATGAGAAAATCTATTATTAAATAAAACAATAAAAAAATAAAAATATCAATTAAATACTGAAATAAAAGTTATTGACATTTGAATCTAATAAAAAGATAAAAACTAAAGTTAAATCTGCGGTATGCATGTTGCCTTTGAGCAATGGTAGCTGCACAAGTACAAGTAAACCATTAGAGTGGGGGTTGCTATAGAATTTTCGCATGTGAACATGGGCTTCAAATGCCGTTTTGAACCATTCAGTGTTCTCATTTATGTATTGTTCAGCTGGAAGAAAAGATATTTCCCCATGGGGCATCTCTGATGAGATCCCTGATGGATTTCCAGTCGGCCTTTTTGTAATACCATGTTTTTTGAGCAATGGTTCTTCAGTTTTGGGTTAAGAATTAAGAAAGATTTCTACCATTATCACAGCGTGATCAACATTCCCGAATGGGTTACGGGCATTCATTACATAATCATCGGGAACTGTGGTCAGAAATAGATCTAAATGTGAGGTATTTTGATCTTACTGATATGGGAAACGTGCCGGAAATCTATCTGTGATAGGGAATGAGATATGCAGAAGCTATGTGTTATGCTACCAGCTATGTCTGTAAGTAGAGATTCCAAGCCAATTACTGTGGTGGACATTGAATTCACCAAATATATGTACTTGTGTGCTAGTATCGAGGGAGAGTGCTGTATCTATACTGTCAGAGACTTGGTTGATTAGGGTACAGTCCTGGGTTGAGGGAGAGCTGTAGAGAAAGCACATAAAAGCGTGGTCATTTGATTCTAGTTTTGTTTCTCTAGTCAAGAGACAGGTGTTTTGAATATAGACTCCAAGTCCGGGCATATTTCTGTCTGAGTCCTTACGGTAAAGTGGGAGATAACGAGGCATGTTAGAGGGGATGGAGGAGTGTAGGTTAGTTTCACTTAGTGCTAAGATATCCAGAGTGTTTGCTAGAAGAAATGGTTCTACATCATCTAAATTAGTTCTAAGCTCACGGATATTCATGAATGCAAGACTCAAGGGGAGGCAAATTGGTTTTGTTTGAGTTTAAGCTTGGTTTAATTGTAATTTTTGATTGAACTGCCACTTTATTTTATTTAGAAGTTGCAGTTTAAGAGTGAGAAATGCTGGACAAAGTGGTTGATCAGAATACCTAACATGCAACACAAGTAGACCATCAGCCGACTCCTCATCTACAGGGTTGTGACCTTAGGAAAGCCCACCGGAGATGGGTGCAGGGTCCCTTTCCATGCGCGACATGGCACTACAACCATCATGATATTATGCAACTGTTGATGGAGCAGCCACTGTAAGTGCTACCAACAGTTAGAGCTCCTGTACAGTCTGAAACAGCAGCCAGGAACTGTCAATCTGGTACCCTCAACCTATCAGATAAAAATCCTATTGCATTGGCATATCTGGGACTCAAGCACCCCAAAATGCCCAGTTTTAGGGGATGAGATATAGCGGGAGCAGGGAATGTTGTTCATTGTTCTAGTTAGGAAACAAGATCCATCACTGGGTGTTTCTGTAGAGTCCCTGTGATAGCACCTCTGCACCTGACTTATAGGCAAAGGAGGAGTATGAAAGCCATGCGATCGACGGAGCCTATCTCCTCCTTAAGCAGTTTAGGTTTGCAAACCGGTAATTTGTTTGAGTCATCAGCTCTAGGAAGGTTGTTGTTCAGGACTGAAGAGGCCTCCTACTGTTGCATACTGTCTTATTAAGTGTTCTTGTTAGTAAGAGTAGAGAGTCTTAGTGTGATCATGTTGTGAGATGCTAGATATTATATATATTCATTGTGAGTGTTCATATTGAGAGATGGAGACAGGTCTTGTATATAACGAGACCGACAGATTGGGTACAGGTTACTACAGGAGAGCTGAGCATGTAATTCAATGAGCGGAGATTTGATACACTGACAGATAGACCGAGAGATAGTGCGTTTGGCATTTACGTTTGACAGTTTTATGAATGGAAATGTTTCTATAAACATTGACACATATATTTCTTATATATTTTTGAGATGATGATTTTCACAAGTTCTTATAAATGGACAATACCTTTTCTGTTGAAAACATAACACGAAGACGCAGATACAAAAAGATGATGATTCCGTTTATTATACCATATGATGTGACCAGTCAATGGCTTTGCATCAAGGAATTCAAGTTTTACATGATTCTTCTAACTTCCACTTCCAAGGTTCTATCAGCCCTGTCTCTGACTCCTCTCTTCTCCCGCTTTGATTGACTGAGTCCTCGACTGAGTTTTTTGACTGACTATATTGAGACCCATGACGTCATTGCATGACCAACACGTGCATATCAGACACATGGCATGACATGCCTCCATGTTGAAGCATGCATTGTTACTCACATGTTTCAAACATGTGCGATTTGCACATTTTGAAACCATTTCTGATGACCAGGAAATTTCCCATTCTCTTTGTTTTACAAAGGAATTTAACCTACTTGTTAATTCTCTAACCGATATTTTTATTATGCATTCTTTCTAAGAATGTAAATAGATTTCCTAGCCAAATTTTATTTATAAAATATTGTAAAAGAATTAACAATTTAACTGAACATTCCATTTAAAACCTATTGTTCTTTAAAACTTATCTACAGGGTTCAATTCCCGTTTTAACTGATATCATTTTCATTTAACTAATTCTCTTTTTTTTTTATTTACATGAAAAGGGGACAGTCCTTTTCATGTAACACTCCCCTCTAGGTTTAGCTTCAGAGTTTTCCTTCTCCTAGATGGATGACCGAGAAGGTTAGCCCCGTGTCTGGGTCCTCAACCAGGTATTTCTGCAACCTCTGCATGGGTAGTGTAATGTTAATAAATTATTAAAGGTTATATATCTACTGAAAAGTAACACTTCTCAGAATAATTAGAAAGGACATTACTATGCTTGCCATTTCATTGTTACTGGAAGAGAGGATAATTAAAAATTCATGCAGTGGAAGCAACTAAATTTGTAACTCATTGGTTTGAGAGGGAGGAGTTAATATTTGGTTAAGGTATTGTTCATATGTTGGTTTAGGAATAGGATAACATGTAAAAGTATGATTAAATTAATATTAGGTATTAAAATAAAGTTTTATGCCCGAACTCTGGATATTTAAGATTATTATTGTTGGGTTTGTTTTACTATACACAGATTCGGAAAAGTTGAAAAAAAAATCATTTCATAATCGTGTAATATTTATTTCTTGTAACTGTGCACTTTTTTATGTTGTGGGGTATATGCGAAAGGGGGGGGGGGCAAAACAAAGGTACCGTTTAAGGCTAGGTTATGGCTAGAAACAAAACAAAAAAAAAAGTAATATATGATGTACCAGGTGTATCTGCATCGCTCTTCGGAAAATAAGGAAAGGATGGCTAGCTCATTTATATACCCGAAGGGCATCTTGGGAAGGCAGGGCATAATGGGGAAAAGCTGTTTTCTTTTCTTGTCTCTTTCTTCCTTTTTCTTTTTCTTTTTTTTTTTATAGGAGGATATAAAAGCTGGGGAAAATTCCCTGCAAGAACGAAAAAGACAAGAGACGTGAACATCTTCTCTTGAAAAGTATTTCATGTTGCTGACATTCAGATTGTGCGGTGTGACATTGGTGGCGAGAGGCCAGGTGTGGTCAATTGGAAAAGAAGAGGGCAGAAACGTGCTGTTGTGACTCACTCCTTCCTCAAACCCCAGAACCGAATCCTGATTGTAACAATTAGAAATGTGAAACATTCTTAAAAGTAGCAATACACATGAAAAAATTGAAATAGCTTAAAGTATTTCAATATTGGTATACATAGAAAGAGCTTGATGAGCTAAGAAAGAATCTTTTTAAATTTAAAAAATCTGATTAAAATTAAGGAAGTTATGACTATTTTTGTGCCTCAAACGTTTGGATATTTTCCCCTCTTTAAGACTATAATGCGTTTTGTCACATTTTTTACACTACTTTTTCAATAAAAATGTCATATCTTTGTTAAAACACAAGACTAAGCAATGAAATTTACCGTATAAGTGTATTTTTGTACAAGGAATCAGAATATGCAACTGAAAATATCCAAAAGTCCATGGTTTCCAAATAATCTGCAAGTAAATGTGCATAAATATGCTGCAATTCCTTAAAAATGCGATGTATCCATAAATAGAAAAGAAGTTGGAGAACTCAAAGTTGAATTGTAATGTGCATTACCTACAAAAAACTTAAATCTAATCATAGGACCATTTAAAAATGAATATATTGCAATATTTCTTTGGTGTTATTGTAGATTAACACCTTTTGTTTAACCCCACCCAACCCCTTCTGACCACCCCTCCAAAATGTGATTCTACCTTTTTAGGCAATTATGTATGAAATGTCATGAAAAACTTTAATGAAAGATAAACAAATTATTTTAGAATTTAATGTAAAATAATTCCCCATTACAGGTCATTCTAGCGTTTTAGGGCAGTTAACTGTTTTTTTTTTTATGGGAGATAAATCCTGTATGCTTTTTGTTTTATTTTTTTTAAGACAATTATGTGTGGTTTTAAGAGGGTTTCTATGCAATGAGAATATGGGGAGGGTTGCCATTCGGACTTTGAATTAATTGTAGGGCTAAGGAAAATTATGTGGGAACATACTGAAGACTTGACAGAAACAAAAACAATATTAGAGGGGGGGGGGCGGTTAGTTTCACAAAAATTTAATGTAAAATAATTCACCATTCCAGCATTTTAGGGCAGTTAACCAATTTATTTTTTATGTGCATTTTTCTTTAAGGAAGGATCTATTTTTTGTTTGTTTGTTTTAGACGCTTGTATGTGGCTTACAGAGGTATTTTGTTGGGGGGGGGGGCTGCCACTCGAACTTAGTGTTATTGTTAGGGTTAAAGAGTGTTTTAGGAGGAGACTTGCCATACATAACTTTAGTAGGTGGGTTGCTAACAGTATTTTTTTTTACTATTTATTTTTAAGTCGTTACCAAGACTTCAAATATTTAAGTGTCAACTGACATTTGTCTTGTTCTCTGGAAATGCTCAACAGTCAACACTATTTGTGCGTTTGTATTACTTGCCACAGAGGTCGAAAACGTTGTCCAAAAAAATAAAAAATAAAATTATAACAAATAAATGTTATGCAAAGCATGTTTTTATTTAATGTAACATGTTTATTCAGCTTGAAAACCATACAGTGCTTACCGATGTATTGGAAAGTTAAAAATGGCGACCGACTATCTCTTTCACACGGTAAGTTTGGGAAAATGAGTTAAAAATAAAAAACTAGATAAAATACTGTTAAAAACCCGCCGAATAGTTTCTAACAGTATTTTGTCTTTTTTTTTTTATTTATAACCCATTTTCCCAAACTTACCGCCCCAAAGAGAAAGTCGGCCACCATTTTAAATTTTCGAATACATCGGTAAACCATGTTTTTCAAGCTGAATAAACATGTTACATTAAATATAAACACTAAAAACATATCCAGTTAGGTAGAAAAGTAACTTATCTTGCCTTTGATAACATTTATTTGTTATATATTTGTTTTTTGACAGCTTTTTCAAATCTGTGTATAGTAGTACAAACGAGATTTTCATACATCTTTTGATTTTGAAAAAAAAAAACATTTGTGGCTGTTCGCAGTAAAACATTGTTTTAATTCGCTGTTCAAAACTAATGCAATGAATAAAAGTGCATGCAAGCTATATATCTACAAAAGTTTACTTTGTTTTTTTTAACCATGTTTTTAAATTTGACCAGAAATGTGAGAAATTATAATGGATTCATAATGCCGAATTGGTTGGGATTGTTGTTATTATACATTCTGAAAACCGAATAATTCTAAACTAATGTTATTCTGATAACATTCTCTAATTAAACATATCAGACCATTTATATTGATATTTTCATGCTTTTCTTAATTTGTTCGTGAATAAAAATTAAAGAACGCGTGTTGTTTATACTGTGCTATGACTAATACTACAACTGCTGCAGTGCTGCTGCTGCTACTAATACTAACTTAATTTGACCAAACTCGAAAAATAAACATTTTTTTCGGGTAGGTCCTTTTAAATTATTATCAATTACCGCGGTCCTACTCAACATAAAATAATGCTTCTAATTGATAAAGATAGTAAAAAGAATGATTTATTTACTAGTAGGTGTCCGATTAAATTTTTTTTCAAAATGTTCGATACTCGTCATATTAAAGTCTTATTTTTAACACAACAAAAAAAAGATATGGTCAAAAATATTTCGGACACTTGACAGTATTAAGATTAACACCTCTTCTGATTGGTTTCCAAATTTCATAACGAAATTCTTCATACAATCATGGTACGGCCTTTAGAAAACAGGGAGGGTCATTATAAAACCTTACCGAAAACGCCATTTTATGACGTTCACATTTTTATCACTTTATTTGCTTAAAACTCTTAAAATATATAATGTACATTCATATTTATTAATTCATTTGAAAGTATATTCATTTCCGAACAAAACAGTAGTAATTTGAAGACTTGAAGTGCTTTGGTTTAAAAAATATGGCTATTTTAGTAGAACTACCTTGAAATCTAATTATCCAAAGCGTTTTTTCGTCCGTGTGTATTACTATTAAAAGTGAATAAACATATTTTATTACAGAAAAGTATCATTTTTATACTTATAATAATACAAATACTAATACTTCTAGTGGCACTTCTGCATTACACACACCTTTACTACCAGGCCAGCTGGCATTGCCCAGTTGTAAAATATGCTTAAATATATTTTGATTAATGCAGATTTTGTATTTATTATATTGGACCCAATATATAGTAATGATTTGAAAAGCTAAAAAAAAAAAAATGCCTCCTATGCCACCACCGAGAATCAAAACCAAAACGTTTAGCTTACAATTTACTTTTTCCTTTGACGTTAATGCCTGAGCTAAGAAAACATGTTTGCTGCAAGGCTAAAAATTAAAACATGAACCAAAACCGTTACACATGCATATTCGTAATGCCGTCATTCGACCTTCACCTGGCAAATTTCATTTTTTTAATTTTCAGTTTTGTACTGATTTGTCCCGGCTAAACCATAGTTTTGCATGGGTTCGAATACCCTATATATTAAGTTTCATATCTGTAGACCAAAATCTGACAAAAGTTTGGTAGGCAAAATTTTTTAAATGTGGGGAAAACCGTAACTTACCTGAATAGCATGAATTTCATGTTTTTTTTCCTCTAAGAAAAAAAAAGTTAAAATGCCAACGTTGCATTTATATGTATGACGGTCATGTAAATTTACATGTGAGATATACAAATTAGAGGCAAGGGAGTTTGTGGAATGGGTATAAAAGAGGAAGGGAAAGGAACCACCGGTGAGGGGGAAGACAGCGTGTTGGGAGAACGTGTGTCGAAACAAAACTATTTAAACTAAATCAGAAGAGACAGAACAACAAATTTGACTTCGTTCAAATATGGTTTTCCCCACATTTAAAATATTTTGCCTACCAAACTTCTGTCAGTTTTTGGTCTACAGATATGAAGCTATTTTGGTCTTTTATATCATCTTTCGGCCATGAAAACCAAGATGTTTGATGTCCAGTTGATTCCAGAATTTAGTGGTGCTGCCACCGATATACCCATTATCGAGTAGATTGAAAATGTGGGGCTTGTGTGTGAGCTTTGCACCGTGAAAAATGTTGAGCGCGTCCTGCCATTAAGATTGTGAGGTGGCGCAGAAAGCGGATGCAGAACAGATCAAGCAATCCCTTATAATCGCATATGCTACTGATGTATTTAATGCATATGACCAGTGTGTCACTCGACAACTTTGTCCTAATGAGACGGTGGACGAGTTTTTTTGCTGAGCTGCGACGCCTGGCCCGGTTGATTGGGGGACCGTTGCCCGAATGTTGGCTAATGTGTGCATTCGTGTCTGGACTACCGCAACATGTTAAACATGTATTACGTGCCTCATCCAGGATGGAAACAATAAGTGTGGAACAACTGTTGACCTGAACAAGAGCTATCATGATTGACCACGACGACCCTGCAGAGTTGGCTGCTACTACGTCTGCCAGACGATCACCTACAGAGTCAAATGTGGACTGTGATGATCAAAAATTTGTTTGCTACAGGTGTGGTGGTCCCAATCACTTGGCGAGGGACTGCTTACAGAATCGTCGGTAGATACGTTGCTTCAGATGCAGTGGCCTTGGACATATATTATCACAGTGTTAGGGAAACGGTGAAGTGGAGGAGGCAGCAGCATTAGTCCTCTCCCTGACAAACTAAACACTCCGACTCTTCCCTCCATGAAAATATGTGTAGATGGGCAAGAGTGTACAGCGTTAATTGATTCTGGGTGTTCACAGATTTTAGTGAGTAAAGTTGTGTGTCGATTTTGGAAGTGGAAGTCAGCAGGAGTACTGACAGCTGACGGAAGGACATTGAATTGCCAAGGATATGGCAGAGTAAATGTAGAGGTTGGCCGAGTTCCTGCTGTCGACATTGAGGCCTTGGTCGTAGATAAACAGCTGTTGGGTTTTGATCTGCTGCTGGGAATTGATGCCATCAGAAAACTCAGAGTTCATTTCACGGAATCAGGTGAAGCACGTTTTGGAGGCTTAAACAAATGTGCTGCCATCTCTATCGACGAGCCGGACTTATGATCGCATTAATAAAGAATGGACTACATCATGGAAATGGGCAAATGGTTGCTCTCCCAGTAAATTGAATAACGGTGTGCAAGAATACACATGCCAGATGTGCCTATGAGAAAGAAATTCAATGGTGGCAGAATGGATAGCTGGTGCCATATTCAGAAGAACTTGGCCCACCCAAAGACCTAATTCTCTTAATGGCGGTCGTACAGGAGCAGAAGCACAAGGTACGTCCAGCTCTGGATTAGCGAGAATTGAACGAATTTATGGATGCCTTCACTGCCAATGCAGAAGTGTGCACACAGAAACTAAGAGAGTGGTGGCAAGGAGCTTATGTGTTGCTTATGTATCTGCGGAATGCATATCTTCACATCCACGTTGACAAAGCATTATGGCCATTTCAAACAGTTAATTTCAGGGGCCAGTGCTTTTGTCTCATGCAGTTGAGATTCGGGCTGAGTGTGGCGCCACTTATTATGAAGTCTGTAATAGACGCGATCATATCTCAGGACCATGCAATCAAAAATGCCACATCAGTATATGTTGGTGATATTTTCATTAATGAATGTGTTGTTCCTGCGTCACGCATGCAACAACATTTTTTTAGACTATGGCTTGGGTTACAAGGATTCGGTGAAGCTGAAAGAAGGATCCAGCGTTCTGGGTTTGCAAGTCTGGGAGAAAGATAGCACACTGCAATTAAAACGAAGGAATTCCTGATTGACCCGTCGACACATATTTTCTCTTTGTGGGAAACTCATTGGTCATTTTCCTGTATGTAGATGGCTCCAGGTGGCAGTCGCATTTATCAAGCGCCTAGCAACTGCAGTGTCGAAAGGCTGGGATGACAGAATCAAAAATGCATCTCTTTATCACATGTTGGCAGAAACTGTGAGCAAAGTACGAGAAGCGGATCCTGTTGGAGGAGCCTAGTGCATGGACGGCAAAGAGGTTACAGTCTGGGTGGATGCAAGTTGCATAGCCAGAGAAGTGGAATTGGAGGCGAATGGAACGGTCATTGTGGATGCGTGTTGGCTATGTCCTACTAACGACACTCAACACATCAATCTAGCTGAACTTGACATAGCACTCAAAGGAGTCAATTTGGCGCTTCAATGGAAGGCAACAGTGTTACACTTAGTTACCGATTTGGTGTGCGTGCACCGATGAATCTCTGACACTTTGACTGGGAAAGCGCGTGTGAACACAAAAGAAGCTGGTGAAATGCTCATAAGCAACAGTTAGAAACTTTGAAATCACTGGCAAAAGAATATGAATTGTCCATCGATATAAAACTCGTGAAGTCCTATCGGAACGACGCAGATAGTCTCACCAGAGTACCACACAGGTGGATGGATTTACTCAAGGAAGGAAGAGAGCTGGTGCTTGGGAGTTGCGCAACAGTAAGGCAACTGGATGGAAACCAGGTGGCTGATATCCATCATCAAAGTGGACATCCAGGAGTAAAACAAACTATATTTTACCAGGATGGTGAACCCACAAGTGTCCAAAGAGACTGCTACATCTGTTGTGAAAGATCAATAGATCCAGCACACAGGTACTGGAAAAAAGGAAAAATTAGTCTAAAGAACAACTGGGACAGACTGGCAATGGACGTACCCCATCACAATGGGGAGAATTTTTTTAACTATTATCGACTGTGGTCCCTTTCGATTTGCAATCTGGCGGCCACTGCATTGGACAGATATGACCACTGTAATCCGACAGTTGGAGAGTCCCACCGACGGAAATACTGATCGACAACGCTACTGCTTTCACCAGTAAGGAGTTCCAGTCATTTGCAAAAAAGTGAGACATACATCGGCGATTTCGATGTGCGTACTCACCAAGTGGAAATGGTATTATAGAGTGAAGCCATATAACCATTAAGACCATCGCAGCTAGAAAGAACTTTTCAATATTGGAGGTGGTCTACTGGCACAATGTCACCCCAAAGGATGACGTTTCATCCTCCACTGCATTAGGGGACGTGCTACATAGATACCATGTACGAATCAAAAGTATCGAAGCTAACCCACTGCCCAAACCAGAAGTGACTGGAGGGAACTATGAAAAAGGAGACATCGTTTGGGTTAAAAATCCACGTGGCAGGTACACAACGAAATATAACACTGGTCGGGTTACTGAAGTGATCAGCCTGCAGTCTGAAAGTTGATGGGATGCCTAGAAACGTTAAAGACCTTTGACCAGTAACCCGGACGCACTTGTCAAGTGACGAAAGTGATTCTGAGGACAGTGAGCGGATAATCTATTTTAATACAGATCCGCTTGAGAATTATTCTGATGCTAGCAACCTACCAACTGATGAGGTGTCTACTGAAAGTCCACCTGCAGACGAGCGTACGCACAAAGATCAGGGCCACGTTATTCGTCTTCAAAGAAGTACTCGACAGAGATGATATTACCTCTCTGCCCTGTTTGTGATCATGAGATCAGGGGGGGGGGGATGTGGGGAAAACCATAACTTACCTGAATAGCATGAGTTTCGTGTTTTTTCCTCTAATAAAAAAAAAAGTTAAAATGCCAACGTTGCATTTATATGTATGATGGTCATGCAAATTTACATGTGAGATATGCAAATTAGAGTCGAGGGAGTTTGTGGAACGGGTATAAAAGAGGAAGGGAAAGGAACCGCCAGCGAGGAGGAAGACAGCGTGTTGGAGAATGCGTGTCGAAATGAAACTATTTAAACTAAATCAGAAAATACAGAACAACAAATTTGACTCGGTTCAAATACTGTATATTAAACAAATATATATATGTATACATATATATAAAAAGACGTTTGCATTTAATATAACCTTTTTATGCAAATATTACGCAAGTATAAATCATGTAGAATATCTGCATGAATATAATTACACAAAATAGCTAACTAAAGATGATCATCCCCTAAGAAAACCAAAAAAAAAAAACTAATAAGGAATTAATTAAAATGAATGTTTAAAAGAATATGCAAATTAGCTAGATCTTTTGCAGATGAATGCAATTCCATGACCCATATATAAGAAAGTTGTATTTTCTTTTTAAATAAATAGAAAATAGGGTTTTTAATATGAATATTAATACACAAAAATCGAATAAATTTATAGGAGTATATATATGCATTGAGAGTTTTAATTTCACATAATTTAGAACTGACAGAAGAAATTGACACAACGAATGAAAGGCAAACCTACCCAGTATGATAAAACCCGTCATCTTTCTTCTACATTGCAAAATCATTGCATCATTTTGCATCTTGGCTGAGTCTGGTGGGTGATGTTTTGTAAGAAGTGTTGGTTAAATCTCTATTGAGTAGAGTTTAAAAGTTCTTTGTAAAAAATCCATTTAATTATGATTCCAATAGAGTGGGTGGTTGGTTCCGTCGAATAGTAAAATTACGATAGTAAGATTAGCTGATTTAAAGGAGACAATATTACGTCAATGAATGAAACCTAATAAGTTTGGTAGAATTGTCTCTCAGAGGAGAGTAAAAAGGGCTCCAATCGCCCTTAAATTAATGAGTCCATGCATGAAAGAAGGAAAGACGAAAAAACCCGGTCATCCTCTAAAAAAATATGTGCAAACTAAAGTTTTTCAGTTTGTACATCTCGCACGCGGGATTCAAATTTAAATAAACCAATCACAAAGGCTGTAACAACAGTGTAATAAAATATGACCTCAAATTCTTATCAACCAATGAAAGTCCAAATTTCAAGTCATGCAATTTCTGATACACTGCTAAAGGAGGAAAGAAAAAGTAATGGGTATCCATTACTTCTTTCAGATATTAAATACAAGATAACTATGTCAATTAATTGACAAGTAAATGGTTTTATTAATTTTTTTTTATTTTAAAATGTGACTGTGTCTGCTTATGATAAATGAATTTGTAACCAATAAATCTAGTTTATCCAGATTAATATATTGGTATATATTGATAAGAAAGATAACTTGAACATAACTCAAATGACAACTTAATAAATACTGAGTTTAAAGAGAGAATGAAAGAAGTTTAGTGATTTACTTATTCCGAACAATTTGGACAATTCCATTTCTCAAAAGTATCCTACTGACTTACCCCAACACAGTCAAAATTATACCAACTGTTACAGGCATCACAGCACACCATAAGAGATGATCTGTCATTTGAAACGAACAAGTTGGATAGAAGAAGAGACCACCTTCTTCCATAAATTCTGTAGAAGACAGCATAGAGGCGGCCTTTAAGGGAAATAAATGTTTTAAAGAATGAACCTGTTCGCAACCATCCCATGATACATAGGCCGAGCGAACTTTACCATCGTTCCCATTGATAAGTCTAATTACTTTGCATAAACTCCAAAAGGGTTGGGTTTTATTTGGAGATTTAATTAGAAGGATTTCTCCCACCAACATCTTCTGAGGGCGATCACTGATTATATTGGTATCAACCTCTCTCAAGGACAACAAGTAATCATTGTGCTATATTTTTCATAATTGTTCAATATATCTATGTCTCAAGTCCAGAAACTGCAAAAGTTTAGCACAACATCAGGACACAAATCGTCCACACTAATTATTTATTAACAAACAAGGATTATACCCAGTTTGTAGAAATTAATTAGGGGTTAAAATATTGAGGCCCCCTTCAGAAGCAGTAATATAAGTAATATATGATCGCTTTTTTCACATCGGAAATGGTAGTTAAAAAGTCGAAATAACAGATTTTCTTTCTACTTATTAATTTCTTTAAACGTTGTTTGATTCTTTTTATTCTCTCCCTTGCAGATGTACAACACGCAGACTTGTGTAGGTGAACATACATTTTCACATCTTCATCATTGTACTTTATCAAAAAATGACTGATAAAGTCAACACACACTTGTTGAAATGGGTGATCAAAATTTGCCCAATGAGTTGGCAGTTGAGAACCCAAGAGGGCCTTATATGGCATCAAATTAATTTTTCTACAAATAATGCAATTGCATAGAATTTTCTTCACTGATTGCTTCCCTTGGGGAATCCAAAATCCAAATAACCAACTTTGAAAGAGTTTAATTGGTTCCTTTATGGCAACAATTTAAGTGTGCCTCTTTGATTACTAATTCGGTGAAACAGTGATGTTTCCTTGGAAGTATAGAGAATTTAACATCAAAAGGATGGATATTAGAATTCAGACTATAACTCTTTGTTTGCACCAGACGATCCTTATCAATAAACAAGCCAAGAGCAGATACCCTTGGAGCAACAGCCTTATTTGTGGGTTGGTTCCAATTCATAGGGAAATTTTTATAAAAACAAAGCAGTAATTTAGCTCTATGATTGGTATGTGTTTCGGTGCTTCAACTTATCACAGAACTTTAACACCTCCTTCTCGAGGACATTAATTGCCCTGGTCAAAGAAGAATATTCAGCGATATTTATGAGTAAGCTGTTCTCGTCAGTACAAGAACTATCGAAGAACATAAACAGTATGATTTTTTTGCGCATGTCATTAAGACAGGGCAAAGGAGACACTGGCCAGTCAATGGTATTTTGATTTAACCAATCAGATCCATGTACCCAAAAATTTAATAATTGTTCGAACTTAGAAGTAGTAAGGCCTCTAGTTAACAAATCTGCAGGGTTTTCGGACAAAGGAACATATTTGAATTGAGGGAGAATTTTGAATTCTAGATTAAAATCATCTAGCATTTTTTTTTTAAGGTCCAGTACACGGTTTTCCACAAAAATGTCTGTTTTTAGTCCCTTTTCCGTTTACAACCCAAGAAAGGGCCACTTGGGCATCAGATAAGAAAAATGGAATGAATATTGAATATGAATGAGTAGCCATAAGTTCTAAGGTAGGATGGGTATTCTGTTTAATGGGAGCCTCCTTCACCTTAGCAAATAACAAGGCGCATTTAGTTCCTTGTTTTATATAAAGGGAAAACCTGTATGCAAGTTTAGATGCATCACAAAAGCATATAAACTCTGTTGGGAAGTCCTTAATCATCACACGTCTGGGGAACTCAAAATCACTTAATTTGTTTAACTCGTTTGCAAGAGCTTGCTAAGAGGCTGTAAAATTTACAGGAATCTCCTAATCCCAGTGTGACACTATGGTGTCATGAATGCATGCAGCAAACTGCATATTGCAATGACGAGGGTGTTTGACCAGATGGGGTGGAGGAGTGTAGAGAAATGCAAAGACTTGGTTAGCAAAATAGGACCAACCGCCGAGCTGTCATTATGGGTTTGTTACATGCAAGCCAGATAGCATATTGTTTCAAAAATGGGGACAGAATTGGAATTATCTCTGAGATGTCAAAGGAGATGTTTGTATTAGAAGGGGCATTACTGATAAGGGCCGCACACGGTGCTGGGTGAAGAAACCCAGGAAATTGCCATAGATATCAGTCTGAACAGCCCCCCCCCCTCAGGAAAGAGATGGAGAGGTGTTGAGTGGTTGAGACAGGAGGGGGAGCTCTGAGAGTAAGAGAGAAAGGATGTTTTTAACTATTCTCTGAGGAAGAGGTGAGGAAAAGAGGTTAGATTCAGAAAATGGAATTCTAAAGGATTTGAGTGATAGCCAGCAACCTGAATGACCTGCTAGCCAGGTGCTCCTCGATCTACGGGCCTGGTGTTATGTTAACTAGCCTGTGTTAATGGGAAATCTGTGACTTTGGTCAGGCATCATTTACTGTTTGTCACCTCAATTTAGACAGTATTGGTTTTAAACTGAAGAAAATAAATGGTTTATTATTGTTTATAAACCAGAGTTCTGTTTGTGGTTAGGACTCTTCATATGCAACAAGATGACTGGACCAGTGGAGGGATTAATGAACCAAGAGACTACACAGAATAGGAGACGATACAGTTGAGAGGCGAAGTGCCCCACTATGGAAATGCAATGTGTGAAGACAATCAATAGGTCAACTTGTGACAGGATAACGTACGATCGAAAAAACACCTGTCATATCAGGTGCAGTTTGACAAGGTTAGAGACACCCGGTATAGATGGTGCTGTTCAGCCAGGACAACTTGATTTTTCATAGTTGGCTAACCAGGATCTTGCCTTCAATAAAAACTGAGAGCAGTAAAGATAAAGGATCACTTGCTACTAAATATTAATTCATTCATTGTGTTTCTGTTGTATTTGTGTTGCATTAATGTTTAAAGTTACATTTAAATAACAATTTTCCATTGTGCAGTTTCTTTTTGCCTTCACGATTTGAAGTTAACTTTTAAATTGATGTGCGCACTTGAATTAAAAGTCACATTTAAAACTTAAATACTGGAATGAGAATAACATTTATATCTAGTGACAAAATTAAAGAAAGATGTGCTCCAAGACTTCCAGTATGGGGAAAAAAAACCTTAGTCATGACTGACATCAAAGCTAGAAATTCTTGGCAACTTGAAGTAGCAGCATTCTCCAAAGATGAAATTTAATGCTACTGAAGAAAATGACAATGATTCTGATGAGGCCATGAATGATGAAATTCCTAATCCTGAACAAATAATACCTGACAATGTTGTCATAACCATCCACGACTAGGTTTTAGTTTTGTATGTTATTGCTGACAAAGATTTTGAGGTATCTATGATGCACAAATCAGGAAACTTATGGAAATGGCCAAAGAAAGAGGATAAGATCTTTTGCAAGAAAGAGAATATTGTCCGACGAATTGACTCACCAGCAATTGCCGGAACGTGAGGGCAATTTTCATTTGATGAATTATGATTTTTTTGTCCTGTAGGACATTATTTTTGTTTCACTTGTTTTAGTTTCTATTTGGATTTACAAGTCATTTTTAACATAAGGACACTTCTTAGGGCTTTTAATATTATTTTGTTAAGATTTATTTAGAACAGTACGTCCATCAGAAAATTTCTGTATGTCCGAATTTAAAGTGCAATTTTGATCCCAAAAATAAACAATTTTAAGAAGTGTTACTTTTTTTTTAAGCAAATAGCCTATTTCATGCCGTGAATATCAAATTTTATCAAAAGAATGTATATATATATTCACAGAAATTTGATTTTTACTGTTTCATGTTGTGATTCTTCTACTTTTGTACGTCCGTCCGTCACATGCCATTTTTGCGATTAAATTTTCGGGGTCAAATCCAAAAAGGTTCAAACTTTTTTTTTCTAACATTTTTAGTTTGTCTTTGAAGACTGTTCTCTAATATCTTGTTTTGTTCTCTGAATTGTACGTCTGTCACAATGGCATACCCCAGATAGTTAACAAACCAGTGATGGCAGAGTTAGACACAAGATCGGTTTTTAATGTGGGGAAAATCAGGCTCCCCAAAATGGGGCACTCGGGATAAGAACAAATATAAAAATTGCTCCAGTCTAGAAAGATTTCTCCTTCATTGAATGAGGAAAGGTTAGATTAAGTGTAGCATCAGAACAGATAGTACACTCTGATCTTAATCCCAAAACCAATGTTTTGTGGTCTTCATCGATAATGATGATGACATAACCTCCACTTCTTTATTTGTGGTCACTCCTACCCTTAAAATATTTGTTTAATGTAACCAAATGGGAAAATATCCTTTTTTTAATAATTGAATTAAATTATAATTCCAAACACCATAACTCCAATATTGTTATTTTCGCTTTATATTTTTCATTCACACTTCAATTTCTATCAAGCTTTAAATTTTTCCTAGTAAATACCTGTAAATAAAAATAAGTTTAAACTGCTTTGTTTTCTGATATTTTTGTTTTACACAAACTATAAATTCTTTTATTTTCATAAATCGAATATATTTTTAATTGCATGATTACAATGATTTTCCCATTTGTAATCTTTGAACTATATACTTGTTCTATAAACCATATAAAGCTTTTTTCCATGAACCATATAAAATTGTTTTTTCCCCAATTTTTTATCACATGATTTGTGAAAAAGACTTTCATTAAAATTCTTTGGCCCTTAAAATTGTGGCACTGCATAGCGACAAACTTTGACGTGATTTTGGAAAAGGGGAGATAACAACTGTTTGTAAATTATGGTCTTCCGTGAGTAATATCACATAACACGAAAATCAGATCATACGGTATCTCTGGATGAATACTCAACATAATTAAATCCTTCCTAGATAAGAGAAAAATCCAGGTTGTCCTCGACGGTTGTGCATCTAAACAATATGATATAAATGCAGGAGTGCCTCAAGGGTCTATCTTTTGGACCTTTATTATTCCTAATATTCATAAATGACCTCCCTGACAAAATTGTCTCTGTGATGGGTATATATGCTGATGACACCCCGCTTTATAACAGGCACAACAGGAAAACAAATGAACACCTATCTAAGGAAATGGCAGAAACACTAGAGAATGACCTCTAATCTGTAGTAGAATGGGGACAAAAATGGATGGTCACATTCAATGCTACCAAGACTAAACTTGTTTCCTTCAATAATTGCAAGAAACCTTCTCTACCACTAATAGCAATGGCCAAAGACTCATTATCTGAAAGTACTTCTTTTAAACTCCTTGGCCTAATGTTCACAGGAAACATGAGTTGGAACAATTAGATTGGTAGCATTGCCAGGACCTCTGCGAAAAAGGCAGACTCTCTCTACCGTGCTAGAAAGCTACTAATGCCCGAAAGTATACTGTACCTCTATAAGGCCACCATTCATCCATGTATGGACTATTGTTGTCATATTTGGGCTGGTGCATCTGCTATTAGTCTCTCGCTCCTAGACAAAGTTCAAAAGAGTCGCCAACCTGATAGGTCCTGAACTGTCATCTAAGTTTCAGCCTCTGTCCCATCAACAAAATGTTGCATCCCTCTGTGTGTTCTACAAGTATTTAATGGTGAATGCTCCGACGAACTGCAAGCACTTGTACCCCTTTGACGTAAATACCTTCGACAAACCCGACAAGCAGCTAAATCCCACCCCCTACACAGTGGAGATCCCTAGATGTAAGAGCTTTCTACGCCAGTGGTTTCTTCCCCAGAACTGCTAGACTTTGGAATTCCCTTCCGGGTCTCTGCTTCCCTAACTGTACTGATATGCAGAAGTTCAAGTGTAATGTGAACCGACATCTTGCTGCCGAATTCCCTACATAGTACCTCTGTAGCTTATGTCCCTGATAGTCGCCCCCTACATCAATGTGGCAATGTGCCTTGTTTGGGGTAAAAATGTAAAAAGAAAAAAAAAAATTGAAAGAAATTATATTTTTAATAAAATGCGCAGTTATTTATCCATTTTTTTTTTTTTGTATTGATTCTTCAAAGCATTTCCTATATAATAGTATATTAGCCATATTGGGTTCACTAAAAGATAATTATTAATTTATTTTTCAAAGATTTAAAAGTAGTATTTTTCATAAAAATAATGAAAATATATAATTTTTTTTTTTTTTTTGCTAATCTGAAAGATAATTATTATGAACATATTTAACAAATTTCACACTTCACAACACAAAAGATGAAAAATTAAACACATTTAAAATTTGGATTTTCAACCTTAAAATCTGATATGTGCACAGTTTTTTTTTTATCTACAATCCTCACCCTCCCCACAATACAATATATTTTGTTCATTTTCGGCTGATTATTTTAAGCATATTTGTACCCACAAATAAAGAAATTTGTAGGCTATATATATATATATATATATATATATATATACAAATATTGGTTATGAAGAAAAAAGTACGCCATTATAAAGTTCATTCTTCATTTAATAATCTGAAAATTTCATATTGATTGGATGATTACTTGATTTTGGGTAGATTTTTAAAGAGACGCCGTCAAAAAATACTTACCCGCTCCTTCCATTTTGGCCACGCCTAGACTATTGCACAAGTGAAATATGAGAGTTAAAAATAAAATAACAGGAAAATTGATGAATATACTTACTTATCAGGCAAAGTATCTGTAGGTGTATCAGAATTTTTTGGGAATTTTTGACACCCCTAACAGAAAAATTCGAATAAAATATAAAAACTCGTAATTTCTCTTTTTAAAATGGGTTGTTTATTTTCTGTATGGAATATACTTCCAAAATAAACTATTAAAGTTGTTTAAAAAATAATAGAAATATTGTTTTTTATTTTTTTAAAAATAGTGTTTACAAAGTGCCGGTGTGCGTTCAACCAGCCATTTTTTTATGTATGAAATCGATTGAATTTTACAAATGAAATTTTTTTCAATTGTTAAACTTAAAAAATCTATCAATTTTTCTATTGGTTCAATTTTTATGATATTTTCAGGGTCAATGTGAAATTTTTATGCTCTTTCCAATAAATCGAATATAATATTTTAGACAAACGTTTTTATTTTAAATTCACCCCCCCCCAATTTTGAAATGTTTGTTAAAATTTCAATAATTAATTTGCTCACCAAAGTTTTATATATCACAAATTGAAGATAAAAGATCAAAAATTTAAATTTAAAGAAGTGTTTTCTGGAAATTTAAAAGAAATTCACTTGATAAAGTAGAAATAAGATATAATAATCAAAAACTCGTGTATTTCATTAAAAGATTTAAAAAAAAAAATCGGTGGACTGGATTTTTTGTTTAACGGAAAAAACTTATAAGCTGTGTGCTTTTTTTCAACTACGGAAGCCCCAAAATACTAATTTTGGTTAACAGCACGCAATAAAAAGACATTAATTCTGGCGTTTATAAGGCACCATAAGATAATTGCGAAAAAAATCAGAGATATCTCTCCCTTTATTTGAACAGTCAATAAATCTGAGTTTGTGTTTTTTTTTTGTTTTTTTTTTTTTTGTTTTTTTTAATCCTTGTTTAAAAAATATTTTATTTAAAAAGGACATGGAATATAAGTATAAGAATGGATAAATTCTTAACAATGAACAATGTAAGTACACATTGAATAGAAATTTTTATAGGTAAGTGATTTTTTGGAATATATTATAATCGAACTAAGTAAAATTTCGTTGATTTTCTTTAAATCTTTTTTAAAGAAAACCGATTAAAAAACAAATATGGCATAATTTGCTATTAAGCTTGTTAATAAATTTAAAATTTGGTCTTTGCTCCTTTGATTGAAAAAAAAATTAGGGTTTGAATTACATTTTTCAAGTAGTTATAAGCTTCGAAAGATAGTAATTTATTCAAGTTCATATACAGCATTTTTAATGGCCGATTCTGATACACCTAAAGTATCTCTATTCACCAAAAAATTACATAAGTACAATTTTAGAAAAATTAATCATTTTTCTGATATGTCTTCATTGAAGTAGCGCACCATAGAAGATTATTTCTGGGTATGTGCAAAATGAATGCCAATGCTCAAAATATATAAACATTTTGACCGTTACTTAAAAATTCACCAAAAATCATGAAATTAACCAATTTTAATTAAATTTTCAATGCAATATAATGAACACATTATTTTTACTTAAATCTTAGTGGAAATGTATTATTTTGTTTAAACAAAAAATACTACCTGTCCTAGAGTTATGGTTTTCAGTAGTAAAAAAATGCATGGATTTATTTTTTTTATTTTATTTTTTTTTATATGAAAATAAAACAAATCGTAGCAGTTAAAAAATAAAAATTAATTTTTACAGGAACATTATAAAAAAAAAAAGCCCATAAAGTCCGTAATCATGAATTTGATATAACTCAAAGAAAAATAAAATTGTTGAACTACCAATGTCAGAAATTTCGTGAAAAATTGTGAATAATTCCACCCCGTCTTTCCAAGCTTATAACTCCTCGAAAAATGTCATTCAAGCCCTAATTTTTTTTTTCTTCAATTAAAGGAGCAAGGATCAAGGTTTCATATATAAAAAAAAACAAACAAAAAAAAAAACAAACAACGTGTTTTTTTTTTTTTTTTTTTAAAGGTTTTAAACTTCGAACTTTACAGGTAAATTTCTAAAAAAACACTACTTTTTTTGTTTTAAATTTGAATATATTATTTATTGACCTTTTCTCTTCAATTTGTGATATATAACACTTTGGTGAGTAAATTAATTATTTACTTTTTAATAGACATTTCAAAATTGGAGGCGTGAATTGAATTATTCCCCCCCCCCTCCTGCCTTTCCAAGCTTATAACTACTCGAAAAATGTAATTCAAGCCCTAATTTTTTTTTTCAATTAAAGGAGCAAGGACCAAGGTTTCATTAAAAAACAAAAACAAAAAAAAACAAACAACGTGGTTTAAAAAAAAAGGTTTTAAACTTCGAACTTTACAGGTAAATTTCTAAAAAACACTACTTTTTTTTTTTAATTTGAATATATTTATTGACCTTTTCTCTTCAATTTGTGATATATAAAACTTTGGTGAGTAAATTAATTATTTACTTTTTAATAGACACTTGAAAATGGGGGGGGGGCGTGAATTAAAAAAAAAAAAAAACTTTGTCTAAAATATTGGTACTTGTGCATTTAACGAACCAGACGTAACTCAGCATTTGCTCGGCTTTGGCCGACGCATGACGTCAACAGCCGGATAAAACCGAGCGTTGCCGATTAAGCAGACGAGAATTTCGCTATCACTTGGAAGAGTGTCACAACTCAAGAAACGCTTATTTGAAGAGAGTTAAAAAATTTTGTTTTAAAAAGATAACTAACGAAATAATTTTAGGGAATTTCCCTAATAAAATAAAATAACACAATTCTATGAACAATGACAAACAACTTCTTCAACTTAACAAGGGAAAGGTTTATTTGCAAAGCGTACTGAAGGAAGAAAGTAGAGTCGGGTCTCCACTGCCTTACGAGGTAGTTACAACCCGCGGCTGTCGTCAATACCTTTAGTAGGAGCAGCGAAGAGAACAGGCGTCTAGCACCGACGAAGGCTGGTAGCGTAAGAGAGAGTTTTCTTCTGGGACCGGAAGTTGTCTGGTCCCTAGGGGTCAATTTGTATTCGTGCGCAAGTCCTCAGATTGGACAGTCTAGCGCCTCATCACTCACTCAGAGGAAGCGAATGCGCGAGAAGAAAAGGGGTCCATTTGTGTCTGCTACATAACCCCCTGCTTAGGCTGAAAGCCGACAGAGAGAAAGGTAGCATAACAAATAGCAGAAAGAAAAATACAATAAGAAATGTCCGTCTCTTTAGGTTATTTTCTTGCAGAAAAAAAAATGTTCTTACTTTCTGTGAAAAGTTGGAATATTTGCAGAAAACGTTCTGCTCTAAAAAGGAGAGAAGAAAAAATGTTCTTTTTCAACAGAAATACACTGTTTTGCAAAGTCTCTTCGGCCAATGTACCCGTCGACCACTACGTGTAGTGGTCACATAATTGTTCTCACGTGGAACATTTACCTCAGGTGTATGATTATGCTGTGTGTATGTTGGAGGAATGTGTGGCTCAGGTGTTAATGTGTCCAGAAAGGCTCTTTTTACCCTATCTACCGATACTGTCTCTTTTTTACCACTAATGTCTAGGATAAAAGTTTTATCAGTGCGTGAAAGCACGCGATAAGGGCCAGTGTAAGGTGGAGTTAGGGGGGCTTTTACTGCGTCCTTTCTAAGAAACACGTGAGTCCATGTCGCTATGTCCTTCGGAACCAAAGATTTAATGGTCTGTTCCCTAGGGTGCATCGGCGGTAGCTTACTGAGATAAGCTCGTAGTCTGTTGACATATAGAGCTGTGTCAGTTGATATATCCTCTATCGGGGTCAGCATCTGACCTGGCAACGATAGAGGTGCTCCATAGACCAGTTCGGCTGCGGAATATCCCAGGTCCTCCTTGATTGATGCCCGACAGCCAAGAAGGATGACCGGTATGTACTCGCTCCATCGCTGTTGATCAGGGTAAGCGCGCAATGCAGCTTTCAATTGGCGATGGAAGCGTTCTATCATTCCATTTGAAGCAGGGTGATAGCTTGTTGTCCGAATGCGAGTGATCCCGAGGATCTTGGACAGTTCCCGGAATAGGTGGGATTCGAATTGTGCACCACGATCAGTGGTGATTGTAGTGGGAACTCCGTAGCGCGATATCCAGCCTGATATAAGGGCTCGCGCTACAGATTCAGCCGAAATGTCACTAAGTGGGATAGCTTCTGGCCACCGTGTGAAACGGTCTATGCAGGTCAGGAGATAAGTGAATCCCTGACTGACCGGCCATGGTCCAACCAAGTCAATGTGAACATGGCTAAACCGAGCGTCTGGGGTGCTGAATGTTCCAAGGGGTGCGCGGATATGCTCGTGCACCTTTGATTTTTGGCAGGATACACAGGAACGTGACCAAGCAATGATGTCACGCCTCATGTTAGGCCAGAAAAATCTAGCTGTAATCAGCTTTACTGTGGCTTTGCGTCCGGGGTGTGCCAGGTTGTGTAGAGTGTCGAAAACAACTCTACGGTGGGTCGTTGGAACGAATGGTCGAGGTGAATCCGTTGAGGTGTCACAGATGATCTGCGTGTCAGAAGTAGGCACGGGCAGATATGCGAATTTGCAAGTCCCGAATTCAGGTGACGATGGATCCAACGTGTCCAGACTTGGCTGGTCTAAGGCCATCTGTTGCAAATCGATATCCGATGGTGAGGACAGAGAATTGATG
Organism: Euprymna scolopes; assembly: GCF_053919585.1. Lineage (NCBI taxonomy): Eukaryota > Metazoa > Mollusca > Cephalopoda > Sepiida > Sepiolidae > Euprymna > Euprymna scolopes. The sequence goes on from NC_136490.1 coordinate 79,431,201, forward strand.
GGCAGGCGAGACAATGCGTCTGCTGCTGCGTTCTGCTCACCCGCGATATGTCGGATATCACTAGTAAACTGCGAAACAAAGTCCAAATGACGTGTTTCGCGGGGAGAATATTTGTCCGGCTTAGCACGCAGTGCATATGTAAGCGGACGGTGATCGGTGTAGATCACAAATTGTCGGCCCTCGAGTGAATGTTGGAAGTGTTTCACTGCGAGGTACATTGCCAGTAGTTCGCGGCCAAACGTGCTGTAACGTTCGGCCGGTTTCAGCTGTCGCGAAAAGTATGCTAGAGGTTGTAACTGTTGTTGGTGCTGCTGTTGCAGCACTGCACCTACAGCTGTGCCCGATGCATCAACGACCAGTGAAAACTGGGCATCGGGTACAGGATGTGCCAGCAAAGATGTCGTCGCTAGTTTATTTTTCACTTCCGCAAATGCTTTAAGTTGGATCTCATTAAGTGAGATCTGCTCGTTTTTCTTCTTCCTGTTACGTAACAGGTCGGAAAGAGGAGCTAAGAGATCCGCACAGTGTGGGATAAAGCGTCTGTAGTAATTCAACAGACCAAGGAAGTGCCTAAGTTGGCGAAGTGAAGTGGGCGGTTGAAGGTCTTGTAGAGCCTTCACCTTTTCCGGCAACGGAGATATACCGTCTGGGCTGATAATGTGGCCCAGGAAAACTAGTGACGTAACACCGAAAACACATTTACCAGGGTTAATCCTCACTTGGTATTGCTGAAACCGTTCAAAAAGTAGGCGGAGGTGAGTGACGTGTTCCTCAGGTGAGGCACTAGCCACGAGAATGTTATCTATATAGTTATAGACGAAATCTAAATCACGCACTACTTCATCCATAAAGCGCTGAAAAGTACTGGCAGCGTTACGTAGGCCGAAAGGCATAGTAAGAAATTCAAACGCTCCAAATGGGGTTGTAACCGCAGTCTTGGGTATGTCGGCCGGATTCACCGGGATCTGATGGTAAGCCTTAACCAGATCTAGCTTAGAGAAAGTCTTACAACCATGCAGAGAGGAAGCAAAGTCCTGAATATGCGGGATTGGGTAACGATCAGGTACCGTCATGGCATTGAGTCGTCTATAGTCCCCAGTTGGACGCCAATCTCCGTCTCGTTTTGGAACCATATGCAGAGGGGAAGCCCAAGGACTGGACGAGGGGCGTATAATTCCCAACTGTAGCATATGATTAAATTCTGCCTTCGCTGCTTTAAGTTTATCCACAGGAAGACGACGAGGGCGTGAGAACACAGGAGCACCTGTGGTCTCAATGTGATGTTTTGTGGTGTGCGTGGGTTTGCTCACCACAAAATTTAAATTGGTTAACTCCGGGTAGGAGTGTAGCACCTCATGGTATGGGTCATTCGCAGCGGCAATGAAAAATACCGGGCTGATAGATGGGGCATTAGATAACGAGCCAGGGACGGAAAGTTCCGTGCTAGCGTCTATCAGCCGGCGTCTGCGCATGTCGACCATTAAATTAAAATTATGCAAGAAATCCGCGCCTAGTATGGGGTACGGTAGATCTGCTACAGTGAAAACCCACGTAAAGTCTCTCCGCAAATTCAAGTCCAGAGAACGTGAAATTTGACCGTACGTGGGGATAGGTGAATGGTTCACCGCTTGCAGTGTTATCAATGACACTGGTGGCCTTTCTTTAAGTAGCCTAAGTGGCCATATACTACAAACAGCGCCAGTGTCTACCAAGCAACGTGCTTGGGATTTTACGTTAGTGACGAAATAGGCACGGTTATTTGCATTTTGTGGAAAGTTTGCCGTGCTCGTCTTTCCACAATTTAGTTTCCCTGGTTGTTAAAAGTGCAGGGCATTTTACAATTCCGTGCTTCAGCGCCATAGCGACTATGATAAAAACATAGTCCCGGCATGTTTGCACGGCGACGGTGGTGCGGGGAAGATGAGCGGCTTTTGTAGCGGCGTCTGGGTGAGTGCGACCTGCCCATATTGAGCTTGCTCACCTCTCTAGTGAGGCGTTCGATGGCCGTTAGTATAGCCACCGATGTAGCATCCTGTCTTACATTTGCGGTGCCTGCGGGTACCTCAGCAGGCTGTTGTGGAATCGCCGCGGTGGTAGGCCCCCTCACAAAGTCCATGACCTTGTCCGCCGATGCTGCTACTACATCGACGGTGTGTTTTTCAAACATTGGCGCAAGTATGGCCTTTACCTGCGCCGGCAGCCTTGAGAAAAAGAGCTGCTTAATTAAGGCACTGTCAGGAGGGACGTCCTCTGCCAGTTCCCTCATTCTACGGAGTAGTTCCGTCGGCCTGCGGTCACCTAAGTGCTCGTCATGGACCAGCGTTTGAAAACGCTTTTCCGCCGACACGGACGTCCGTAGTAGCACCTCCCGTTTTATGCTATCGTAAGTGGAGTTTAACGGGGTGTCCGTTATTAAGTCCTTGACCGCAGGAGTCAATGACGCGGGGAAGGCACTGAATAAAATGTGCAGCTTCGTTTGCTCTGACACGTTGTTCGCCGCAAAATAAGACTCGAGTTGAGCAAACCAAACCCGGACGTCCCCAGCGAAGGCAGGCAACGTTGTCATCGTCACTACCGAAAGTAGATACCAAATATTTTTAAAAAAATATATATATATAATGTATCCGAAATCTGAAAGGACGCCGAATATGGACCACGTGGAGAAGAAAGGAGAAATATGGAGAAAATCTTTAAACAGAGACAATACAAAAAAAAAATTTTTAACAGGCTAATGGGGGAGGAGAAGAAAGAAACAAAATTACCATGAAATAAAGCTAAAACAAAATTATATCAGGAAGAGCCGTGAAGCAAAAAAAAAATGTGGACAATATGGGTTTTTTTTTTTTTTTTTTTTTTTTTTTTTTTTTTTATAAATGTGTGTGAACCTGAAGATAAATGAACTCTTTAAGTACTTACATTTTGGCCGAAGAGTGCTAATGCGGAAAAACTTTGAAAGTTCTTTTTTTTTTTTTTTTTTTTTTTTTTTTTTTTTTTTTGTTGAGTTTTTTCTTTTTCGTACACCAAGAAAGTGTCACCTCTTTTTGTAGGTTGGCGTTCTTTTTTTTATGTGTAGCCCGCCGTTGTGAAAGAAAAGGGTGTTTTTTCTTTGTTTTTTTTTTTTTTTTTTTTTTGTATGCTCCTTAGTTTATAATATATATATATATATATATATATATATAACGGGAAAAAAACGATAAGGAAGAGAGGGAAATAACGTCTTTTTTTTTTTTAAAGTTTTAAATGTGCTCTCCCGAATCCGTTGTCTGTTTATGTGTGTGGTTGGAAACCATGTGCTGGTTTTTAAAATGCGCGCCTTACCCTGTTAAAAAGCGAAAGAAGTGTCTGTTCGGAAATGTGTTATCACGACGGAGTCACCATTTTAGGGAATTTCCCTAATAAAATAAAATAACACAATTCTATGAACAATGACAAACAACTTCTTCAACTTAACAAGGGAAAGGTTTATTTGCAAAGCGTACTGAAGGAAGAAAGTAGAGTCGGGTCTCCACTGCCTTACGAGGTAGTTACAACCCGCGGCTGTCGTCAATACCTTTAGTAGGAGCAGCGAAGAGAACAGGCGTCTAGCACCGACGAAGGCTGGTAGCGTAAGAGAGAGTTTTCTTCTGGGACCGGAAGTTGTCTGGTCCCTAGGGGTCAATTTGTATTCGTGCGCAAGTCCTCAGATTGGACAGTCTAGCGCCTCATCACTCACTCAGAGGAAGCGAATGCGCGAGAAGAAAAGGGGTCCATTTGTGTCTGCTACATAATAATGAATATTACAAACCTTGCGGACCAGCTCCAGACCCCAGAGGCTGCACTAAACTCTTGCCAGCAACGGAAATTGTTGGCAGAAGAGAAAAGGTGTTTACATTTTGGCCAGGATTGTGTACTTGCAAAGAGAACAAGCCTTTCCGACGGTTACGGTTGGAGGTGTAGAAGTGTAACATGTCGTCGATGGACCTCCATTAGGATTGGGACCTTCTTCTCAAAATCCCGACTAACCGTCGCATGTATAATAAAAATAATATACTTATGGGCGTTCGAGATGGTATCTACAAAAAATCTCCATCGCGAATGTGGGGTACGTTCTCGCCACACAATTGTGGATTGGAAATTTTTCCTGCGTGATATATGCAGGGATTTTCTTCTCAGGAATCCCTGGCAGATTGGAGGCCTATGCCATAACGGTAGAAACCGACGAGTCCGTTTTTAACCGCAGAAAACACAACGTCTGCAGACTTCTGACACCGGTGGGCGGTGGTCTGGGTCTTACGACCCCCGCCGAAAAGGAGGGTTTCTTGGTCACTGTACCAAATAGGAACGCCGAAACCCTCCTTCCACTAATAAATAATAATAAAAAAGTCCTTGTTTCTGGCGAAAAAAAATGTACAAATAATCCTTGTTCCTGCCCCCCCCCCCAAATGCTTTTTATTGCCCCTTTTTTTAGGCTTTTTCCATTTGACATAAAGAGTTGCAAAAAAAAAAAATTAACTTTTACGTGTTTAAGACATAGACAATGTCTTTTTACGTTAAAAATTGAAAGAAAAAAAAACAGTTCAGACAAAAAAAAAAGTTTCCTATTATTTAGCAACAAAAAAAAAGTTTCCTATTATTTAACAAAAAAAAAACTTGTTTTATATGTATTTATTTTGAAAACAGAAAACAATTTCGGTACTCCTGCAGTATTTTACCCACCGATTTCACGATCTTAGCCGAGCGTTGACGAACGCTTTCGGCGTTAACGCCGACGAAAGCCGAGAATTCGGAGCTACGGTGCAAGAACGCTAAAAGTATGTGAATAGCAACAACATTACAAGGAAAAGATATTACACACACACACAACAAAATGGATAAAATTAATACAAAAAATTTGGATAAAATAAATCACAAACACTTACCGTAAGTTTTTTTTAAAGTAAAATAAATTTATTTTGTTGAATATTTTTTTTTTTTTTTTTTGGTTCATTTTGTTTTCCGATAGCTTTTTTTTGGGGGGGGGGTAAGCAACAGTAATAATAAACACTTCAATGTTTTGTTTTGTTATGTTTGTTTTTAACAAAACGTTATTAAACAGTAACAACAATGTTTTTTTTTTTTTTTTTTCAGTAATGTTTGTAGGGGGGGGGACAACAATTACTGTTTATCTTTAGTTCCGACTGGAAGATTTTCTACTGACTGTAGAGAGGCAAAGTAGGGAGCAAAGGGTTTTCAGAGGATGTGGAAAGAAGCTCCTTCCCAACCGGGTAGCCTTCCGCGATTTAATTTATTATGGAGACAAAAGGGTTGTCCAAATTTTTGTCTCCACATAAATTCGCATAAATATGTTTCCAACAACTCCCGTTTTTTTTGTTTTTTTTATCGCTAAATTAAATAGCTGAAATGAAAGGCTGTGTATTTTTACTTTGAACAATAAAATAACTGAAATGAAACGCTATGTGTGTAATTCCAATGAAAATTATTCGTCTGCTGCGCGTTCGTTTGAAGCGCCCTGATTGGCTGATAGAGTATCGTACCGCTCGCCATGTTCCGGCGTTTTCCGACGGATGTCGATCAACGCTCGGCTAAGATCGTGAAATCGGTGGGTAAAATACTGCAGGAGTACCACAATTTCAAACAATATTAATAAAAAAAACATAAATGAACGGTAGGTTTTTGCTTTTTACTTATTTAATTTTTTTTTTGTTTCTACATTTTACAATTTCATTGTACAGTTATTTTTTTGTAGCGTTGTTTTTATTTTATCGCCAACGCTCGGTTTTATCCGGCTGTTGACGTCATGCGCCGGACAAAGCCGAGCAAATGCTGAGTACCAAAATTCCTACAAAAATTCTGATACACCTACAAATTGTTTATTTAATATTTTCATGTACGATTCTAATATTTTATTTGCTTGCATGAATGTGAAACTTTCGGCGTAACATAATTTTTATATAATCTTGAAAAATAAAACTATTTTTTTTTAATTTAAAAACAGGAACATAGAAAAATAATTAAATTAAGTGGTAAAAAATTAAACAAACATGCACATCTAGGAGAAAAAAAAAAGAAAAGAAAAACGGCATCCCTTACTTCCCTTTAACTACTTGACGTCATTTTGACTGTCTGAAATTTTGGGCTTTCGTATAAAGACGAGGACTTTGTTTTCTTTCGGTTGAACGAAGCGAGAATCTTTAGCTTTTGGGAGCTAATTAAGCCATTTTTTTTTTTTTGTACAAACAAGGTGTTTTTATTTTATTTAATTCAATATCTTAGGACTTTACTAATTATCTTTGAAATAGACCCAGAAAACTAATACTTATCTTTCAAAGAATTTTTACAATGAATTTTTTAAACTTAAAAAATTTACTTGAATTAGTAAGCTCGCCATGAAAACATTTTTCATAACTTTTTTTTTCACGTGTACAAATATTTTTTTTCCTTTTGGAAATTAACATTAGTCTTTAATCTTTCAAATACAATTAAAAAGTAGTCGAAAATCTAGAAAAGAATTATGATAAATCGGCTTTCCAAACTATGTCCCCCTAGCTGTATTCCGCCATTTTTGCCCATACCTAGAGTTTCCCTTCTAATGAAAACTCCACGTGGTCTTCTGGTTCGAAGTTCGTTGACTCTGAATTTATTAAAATTCTACTCGATAATTTTCTGTAATTTTTGGGTGTACTTTTAACTGATAAGTATAACCAGTGCATTAACCAAAATAAGCACTTTTCAAAAAAAAAAAAAAAAAAATTACAAATTTGGTGTGTTGTAGTCTTTTGCATCGCTGAACCATTAGAGGAAGACGTTTTATTTTGGAAAAATCTAAACAACCTCCCACTGTCTTCATGATGTAAGGGAAGTAACTCTTGTTTTTTCATGAAGAGAAGAAAAACAATTTGTGAAAATTGTAATAGATCGTTGTGGATCGTCGATGCCACTACATTTATTTTTCATTGAACTTTTGGACCCGTTATTTTCTACTTCTTACTAGCTCTAAACCCCGCAAACGTTGGCAATTGTAGCAACTATGATGGAGCTAGATAGAATATCAATAAAGAAACGCTTTAAACTAGTGGTTATTATCTATTATTGTTTTTATTATTATTATTATTATTATTATTATTATTATTATTATTATTATTATCTAAGTTGCGAAAATTGCTGGCGAATTTCTTTATCGTCTCGCCACTACCAAATATGATGATAAAAAGGTGAATGTTCCTTCATACTGACTACTACAAAAATCTGTCTCTATGGCTGTTGGCCAGTGTGTGCAAAGATTCTTCTGCAGAAGAGAATGAGATAAGTGCACGTATACTATGAGCTAAAAAAAGATTAAATGAAGTATTGTTGTGCGAGAAACATGTTACATGAAACGGTAAACGCGTGTAAGAGAGGTAGAGAGAGTCGTCCATTTAGGACGAAAAATACGAGAATGTCATTGCTCTCTCGGTAGTAGAAGAAGCGTCCTTGTTTTTTTCGTTTTCACGCAAACAAGGTGTGCAACATTGTTAGCACCAGTTTAAAACATGTCCCACCAATGCAAGTGATTCACTTTGAGCTTCTACTTTATATGTTAAAATTTTCCACCTTACGCCGCGCACTGTTTCTTTTTGCTCTAAACTTTTCGATATCTATTTTTTTTTATCTTGTATATCTTCTGCAACACTCGGACCAGTTCCATAACCACACGAGAATAAACAGACATATGATACTTGGAACGTTTTATGAACATTTTATATAAAGTTTTCTCTTCCAATCCTCAAGCCATAATGCGATTAACGAGGGCTTTGTTTACATATGCTCGTCGCGTGGTAGAACAGAAACAACCGACTAAAAAGTATCTCCAGTTTGACCCAAGTTTTGAAAAATTTGCTTCTTTCAATCCTTCGCCTCTTTCTCTGGCCAAGTTCATGGAATTTGGAGGTAATGCTGTTTTTGCTTGTTTCCTCTAAATTTTTTTTTTAACCTATTACAATAACTTTTCCATTTTTTAAATTTTACCTCAAGCTACCGTTGTTTTTTTTTTTTTTTTTTTTTTTTTTAAATTTTTTTCCTCCCGTATGAAAGCAAAGTTATCCGACCTTTTTGGCTAAGATCAAAGTATAGCGATACGTTTTAAGGGACGTAGGGGGTAGGTGGATGCATTTTCCAAGGGAGATGCGATGCGTCCTTATCATTGTTCCCATGGCAATCCAAAATTCATTTTTTTTTTTTTTTGGTCGAGTTTGAGTCCTCCTCAAACACATAAAAACTGTCCTTGTGTGTCTAATTTCTTTGGCTCCAATTGTAATCGGCGGTATGAAATTACAACATAAATTCACGTCTTGTCTGATTTGTTAGTGTTTTAAGATAGAGCAATTGATAAAGTTTATCAATGATAAACTGAAAAACTTCATGATATATATATATATATATATATATATATATATATATATATATATAATAGACTTTTACAAAATTTATTTATTTATAAATAATAATGTACATAAAAACTAATAAAATCTTTATTTTTTAGATCTAAATTTTTTTTCTTAAAAAAAAAAAACAACTTTTTGTTTATGAGTTTTTCGATGTAAAAATCTACTTTTATGTAATAGTAGTAGTTACAGCTTGTTAAGTGTTGTAATCTCTCCTTGTTTCGTCTCAAATCTGACCTTGGTTCTGCTGACAGTCAGACAACGCCATCACAGATTAACACACCATTCTTATTAATGTGTTGTTTTTTTTTTCTTAACTCTTATTTTACAAATTTATTTCGCTCCTCCTCTCTATAGATGTCGTATTCATTTAATTAAAATTTAAGTATTGTTACATCTTTCGTTCGACTTTTTCTAGGTAAATGCATTAAATGCAATTTAATGGTGCTGAAAACTGATATCGCCAATGGTTTTGAAAGCCGGTTTATATTTTTGTTCCGGTTATTTTTTGATTGTGTTCGAAAGATAATCTCTAAAAGGAAAAAAATGTATTTTTACATGTAGAAAAAAAAAAAAATCATAATAAAAAATGCTTTGATGGAAACTCGGAAATTCAACTAAATTTGAAAGTTAAATAAATTATAAAAATCCCTTGAAAGATAAATATTAGTTTTAAAGTCAGTAAAGTTAAAGATGTTGAATAAAAAAAACTTTACAAAAAAAATTGCTTCATTATCCCGCAAAAATTCAACGATGAACTATCAAGATTGGTTGAGGAGGTGGAGAAGGGTGATCTGATTCAAATTCACAAAGAAGTTGATTAGTGCCATGCTGACGACCTCCAGGATGGTGTTGAGCCCCAACTTGGTATGCACCATCCGTAGGTAGGGGAGTTTATGAAGAGCCACACCAGATATAACCTTTGACCTTGAAAAATGGTATGCGTCATCATGTCGGGTTTGGTCATGGTGTGGGTTGTAGGAGAATATATATACATATGCTATGACCTTGACCTTTACCTTGAAAAATGGTGTGCACCATCCCTAGGTGGAGGATCATCATGATGCTAGTTTTGATCATGATTGGTCCAGTGGTCTGGGCTGTAAGAGAGTTACACACACACACACGTGTGCTACTACTTTATGTGTATAGATTTCTGTATTTTTGAAGATTATAAAAAATATCCATTAATTTCTATATTTATCTATCTGGTTGGGCTCTTTGCCTGGACCAATGTGACTCCCTCTCTAGATTTCCATCTCTTCCATCAGTTGCATTTGATCTTCAAGATCAGGATGGCACTATGTACAATTTGCTGGATGTACGTGGATCTAGGTCATCCTATGCTCATGCACCCGTGCCAAGGAGTCCACAGCTATTGTTTGCTCCTCTAGCAGTGACCAGTAAATCATAGACATCACTCCCTGTAGCAGTAGATGGCAGCTAGGTTGCCATAAAGTTGCTGCTTCATGGGATGATCTTGCCAAAAAATATTTAACACTGTTCATGCTGGTGTACGTGTTATCCAGCTTTCTTTCGAATCTTTATTTAGCTAAGGCTATTTTGTTGTTATAAAATGGAAATGCTTCTTTTGTTATTAAAATATTTTACTTTTTTTACATGATTTGATTTATTCATAAACGTTTTATTTGAAGTGAGAAAAAAGTCTAAATTCACTGATTACACTGACAATTTATTCATTGAAAAAATAAGCTAAAACAATTATTCATTAACTAACAAGCCCTGTGTACCGGGATTGTCCTGTGAAAGTATGACACAAAGTCAGAACAGATTCGGAAAAGGATCCCACCCCTTTGTAAACAAATTGGCGTCTATGGCTCAAATGAAATCTGGCTTCCATTGTCTAGCAGCAGCTAGCAGAAGTTAGATTGTCATCACTGGTGGTTACTGGCGATTAGTGCTGGTTTGAGGTGATTACTTGCAGTTACAGGTAGGCACTAGCTGCTTTTGCAACTGGAATTCTCAGGTGTCCATGATCAGTGTCGACCTCCATCAGAATGTTCCTAACTGAAATCGTCTATCTTTAACGAGCTATCACTGGAGGCGTTGGGTGGAGACTGCTCTTTAGGCATTCAATGGCTACACCCCAGATTAAGCTCTCCTTTGGTGAGGAGGCAGGAAAATGCCTGCTCTCTATAAAGCTATATTTAAATACTACTATAATACTTAGTTTTGTTCATGAATAGACACCCACTGTATGATACCATGCGCCAGTTTAAAAAAAAAATAGAAATTTGTACATCTTAATTTATAATTCATGGCTTATGGTAAAAAGATACATCAGATCTGACTGCATAATCAGAAAGAGCACACAATTTTACATAAGAGTGCCAAGAATAGCTTAATAATAATAAATAAATGGTGGCAAAATTACCAAATTTCATTAAATATTGAGGTCCGTAATTTAGTCCACTTTTTCTAAAGAAAAATGTCCATGGAAAAGCATAAATTGTGGCACTTAAAATTCTCATAACTTTTGAACTACTGATGGTATTTGCATAATTCAAACGGTTTTAAGCATTTTTGCATAGCTCTTCATGCAAGTTGATAAAATATCACTTATCTAAAGAGAAAAATCAGCTTGTAATGCTACCTCACTGGTCCAGCACTGTATTGTATAGCGCTGAAGGGTAACACATTTCAGGTCAATTGCCAGATCAAGGAAAACTCGGACTTATTGAGATGATTTGAACCTGGCACCCAGCTCCACTAGGAGCAGATCTCCTTCGACAACCCCAAATGCTCAATGAGCATGTCGTCAGCAGCACCGACTCTCACTAGTTCCTTATACAATTCCTTTTTCAAAAGCTGTGAAATGTCACTGCACCTTGGGAGCTTCTGTAGTGTCACCCCACAGCCTATGATGAGCTTCAAAAGAGTGGTCGAGAATGAGGTTGGGAAAGGTGCTCTTCACCACTAGTGTTCCATGCAGACTCTTCTATCAAGATTTGACTCAGGAATGCCAGTCTCTCGGTGTCTCGATGACACCTAAAATCAGGCAATCCACACGGACATTGAACAAAGACCTGTCTGCTAAACCCAATGCCTACTCTTGTCCCAAAGAAGTGAGGACAGCTGGTACTGCAGGGATTTTACACAATTCGCAGGCAGAGGAAGTAAAGTCGGTAAAGGATGAGAGGAAAGACATAAGTGGCACACGCCTCTGTTCTACCCTTTAAGAAAAGTTTCCTTCAGATCCATGAGTCAACTGCGACCATTGACTGTACCTCTGATCAATTCTTTTCAAGCTAGAAACCCAATCCAAACCACATGCTGAGAACCTGAACTGAGCCATCCATCTAACTGAAGGGAGCCAGAAGGGTAGCGGCAGCCCTTCAAGCTCCCAATCACAGACCAACTGACTTGCTACGGTTAATTTTGGCCCATGTTCTTTACGAACTGTGTGAGCGTCTCTGTCACCACCTCAATGTTTCAGAAGCATGACACAAAGACTGATGTCACTGACGAACACAAAAACCCTGGCTCTCGATCCATCAGGCAAAGCAATCCCACACGGGACCAAATTTGCTTCCCCACGCCTTAGCTTGTGCAGTAGTGGCTCTAATGCAAGGACGTAAAGTAGAGGTAACAGCAGACAGCAGACAGCTTTGATGCACCAGCCGGGAGATGGCAAAAGATTTTGAGAACTTTCCGTTTACCTGTACCACTGCCATCAATGCATGTTACAATATGGAGATTCATTTGTGCAAGACTGGTTTAAATCCGGAGTCTCTAAAACAGATGCCAGGAAGTGATGGTTGACCCTAATTGATCAGCGTGGCTTCTGTGTCATCTTCTATCCCTCCCTCTAAGATCATATGGATCAGGTGCAAGTTGTTTTGAAGCGATTTCCACTTCATGACATAGTTCTGCTCAGGTTCAATAACCTGCAATCAATTTGATAGGACCTTGGCCAACATCTTTAGCTCTGTGTTTAACAAAGTTATAGGCCTATAGTCATCTAGCTCTTTCCTGCCATGCCTGGTCCTCTTTCTCCGCAAAATGTGATCACTCCTTTGGTGACTTGACCCGGGATGGAATTCTCATCAAACCAATGGTTTAACACATCCATCAGACTCGGTATAAACATGGTCAATAGTATCAAATACAGTTTGAAGAACAGACCATTAAGTCCTGTCGATTGGTTGCAGCCGACTTGCTTCACTACAGTCAAGACCTCCCGCTCTGTTATCCTGCCCACACAACTAGCTGCCTCGAGGCAGGGAGAGTCAGCCAAATAGTCACCAAATGCGTGGACATGGAGATCAGACTGCTGTGTGAATTGCTCTTCGAAATGTTCCTAAATCCCTTGCAGATCTCCAGAGTCGAGCCTAGGGTGCACCCCTGCAAGTCCTTGGTGCTCGCAATGTACTTATCCAAGCCATGCATGGAAATTGCCCTATGCACATCCGCATCAGTGTTCAGTTTCACTGGATACTTTCCTAAGCCTACTTTGCCTTCATAACGTTTGCTAGCCTCGCGTCAAAGGTCCTGCTTAGCTAGTTACTGACTAACCGTGTCCGTCTCACCCACCACTCTGGCTAACTTCTCTTTTAGCTACTTCTTCATCTTGGCTTAGTGTGAGGCGCTGGGCATATCTGATGATGAAGTTCCTAATCTTAGATTTTAGGTCAACCCACCACTTACTCCTGGTAACAGTCCCTATTAAATCCTCTTGGATAAGTCAAGCTAGTTTTACCCCGAAGTCTTGTATCTCCAGCAAGGAGGTATTCAACTTTCAGTACCCGCCTAGTTTGGACCTATTCCCTAATTTCAAATGGGCCATAACTAGTTTATGACCTATTTGACCTAGCCAGTGAAAAATAGGACATTCTAAGAAATCTATGTTGTCTCTTTTAACGCATCCTATCCCAAAAGGTGTTTGAGTGGAGTCAATGCTATTGATCCATGTCCACATCTCCCACTCCAGGTACCTGATGTGGAACTTGATGACCAGATCGCATCTAGCCATCAGATCAGCCAGGCAGGTTTTGCGCCTCTACGACCCTCTACCTTGTCTATTTGGGGTTAAGATGGCATTCCAATCCCTCATTAGAACTATGCGCTGCAACAAGAGTTGAGATTGCGGAAGAATGGGGACTCTCTCTCTCTCAAGTAGTGTTAGGTGCATGAACTGCAACAACCCAAAACCTGCAGTTTGACTGCAATATCGACTATGACCAGCCTGCTCACCTCGTCCTTATGGACAAGGTCTACTGTCACAGATAAGGTGCATTTCATCACCGCGGAATTCCATATGCTGAAAAAACATCATCTAGACAACACCTGACAATCCACAGATGAAATGGAATTAGTCACCTGTATCACAGCCACATCTACTCCTAAGGACACGAGCCGCTTGGTTCAAGGACTTCAAGCCCCTCACATTCAGAGTTGTTAAGTTACGTAATGGTTACTTACCTAAGCAGTGACACACCTGGTTTCAAAAATCCTCCGTTCGTGTCAACCTTGAAAGATTGTCTGCAACTTTCTTTGTGGCTGGCTTCAGGCTGACCTGTTGTGCTGGTTGGGCAGTGGCTAGCTTTTTGAGTTACTCCCTAGCCATGTGCCCTGATTTTGGCAAAACCAGCAGTGCATAGTTCAGGAGGGGTGGTTATAGATGCAGACCGGGGTCCTCTTCCTTCCCTGGGGGAGCAGCTTGACTCTACTGCTCTTCATCTCTTTTTGGGAGAGTTGCTCCTACATACTTTACTGATGGTGAATCTGCTGGGTTCTTTTGGGAGTGAGTGTCCCTTTCGAGATTCGGGTTGGCTCCCTTTTTGAAGGAGTTCACTTCTGGGGAGCATCTCCATCAACAGTGTCTTTTAGGGCTGCTGCCCCATTTCTTTATGATCTCCAGATGGTATGCCCAACCATTTTTTGATTTGGCTCCCTTTTTGGAGGAGGTGCCCTTTTGAGGAGTGTCTAACCCGGCATTGTCCTTTGGAGCTGTCGCCACTTCATTTATGATCTCCAGGTGGTATACCCCATTTTTTTCTGTTTAGTTTCTCTTTTTTGGGAGCTTCTCTCTGGTAATGTCTTTTGGGCTGCTGCCCCTTCATTTGTTATATCTAGGCGGTATGCCCCTTCTTCCATTTGTGTTGCTACCCCATTTGGGGAATCAGTCCCATCATTAGTGGAACCCCAGACTGGGTGTTGTTGCTGGATTCTCTTCTGGTGTCTGAAGTTTCCATGGTCAGTCAAGAAATAAGAAAGCTCCCCCCCACCCCACCTCAGTCATAGTTTTGATAGATGTGGAAATAAGGTCCAAGTTGGAGTTGAATTTGGCGCCAAAAATAGCAGGAGGAGATAGAACTGAGAGAGGGAGGGAGAGACAGTTTGAGGAAGAGAGACAGTTTGACTGACCTGCCCTTGTAGCTCGAGGTTTACGGGAAGACAGAGTTATCAAATCAGATACCCCTGGGAAAGGAGAAAGCAGAGAAAGGCAAAGTGGGCTAGAGTGCCGCCAGCAATACAAGGAGTCGAGGATGTATCAGTGCATCTCAGACACGAGAATATTTCCGAAATAACCCAAACGATAGTTGGTTTCTCGCAGAAGATAAAAGTGAAAACACTTGGATCTTAGCCTGAAGGGCAGCTATGTTATGGCCCTCTGATGTAATGGAATAACCTAACATCCCTTCATAGATGAAATGAACTATGGATATATTGACCCTCACGTAACTGAGGCAGAAGGAAAAAAAGACAGGAAGAGAATAAGAAAATATGTCGAGTAACTCTTATGTCACATGTATTCTCTTGTAAATAAACCCCTTTGTCTTTCACCCATAACCCCGTGTTTCTTGCTGTATTCTTATTTAAAGTAAGGATATAACCAATGGCGACAGGATTCAAATTCACAAAAAGGAAACTTTAAGCCAAAAAGATATTTAACAACGAATGGAAAAAAAAAACTGCACGGAAAAATTCAACTACTGAAAAAAAAAAAAGCTAAGACACACACAAAAAGTAAGTTATTTTTTTAAAATTCAGTCTGTTACGGTCTTACTGAAAAAAAAAAGAAGAGAAATTGACATTTCACAAAGCATTGAAAAGAACAATTTTTCTCCAAACAAAAGAAAGTTGTCCATTTCAAATTTCTTTTGTTTCATAAAAAAAAAAAAAAATCTCTGTCTCTTCTGGGAGGCTACTAGTCTCTGAGTCACTGTCTGATGGTGGTGCTGCAATCATGGCATCTAGTGATGGTTGTGGTACTAACATGGCGGGGCACATTGTCGACCCGCACCGTTTGTGGGCTGATTATTTCAGTGACTCGCCCAACTCCATACCTTGTCGTGCACTTGCGGGTTTTTAATCCACACAACATCCCCTTTCCTCACTCTCTCTCCGGCTACTTCCAGTTAAGGCAGCGGGTTCGTCTCTATGCCCTTCACCCTGACGTGATACCTATGCAATGTATCAGCCGGCACCGTAGAGGGTGAAACATCATCTTTTGGGGTTACATTGTACAAATAAACTGCCTCAAACACTGTGCAGCCTGATCTAGCTGCGATTGTTTTGACGGTTCAATGATCCCATTTCCACTAGATACATGGGCGCATCGAAACCTCAGATGTATTCCCCAGCTGTCAGTAAACTTCCTAAACTGCTCACTGGTAAATGCAGCACCATTGTCAAGCAATATCTCTGTTGGAGGCCCACGTTCAAGGAAAATATTGTTTAGTTGACGGACAATAGTGACTGTATCTTGTCGATGCAGCATACGCCATATGGCAAACCTTTATGGACCGCAATCGATGAGTCAGGAAATCCTCGCCATTGTGATGAGCAATGTCTATCGCTAGCCGGCTCCAGTGGCTCCTAACTTCCCACTTCCCAGCGAACGTCTGCCAGGTCAATGGACTGGCATTCCATGCAGTTTTTGACCACTTCCATGACGTCTGCCCTTTGCACTCCTGGTTCAACCAACTTAGCGAAATATAGGGTCCGCTTGACTCCAGGATGCTCGCTTTGTTGGTAGATTTCTTTAATCCGATTAGATTGACCAGGGATTATAGATGCGGCACAGGGAGATTGCATAGGTTCAACAGTTCTTTTTATGGCATCAAGCCATCTTTGAGGTACCCTTGTTAAACAATCTGCCTTATTTATGCTGGATCTAACCAGGGACACCTCCATTGATAGTGCATATTCGTTCACCAGGCTCATGATCGTGTTGAGCCATCGACGGATGAGCGTCTCGCTCGTTGCTTTGGTTCACACTCTAGCCCGTTCGGTAAGAATGTCTGAAATCTACTTATGGACGCAAGCAAAATCTGTGAATAGTCAGAGGGTGGTTGTCTTCCAAAGGATTGTCAAGTTTATTCCCTTGATCACTGCATCGGGTTCTGCCAGGTTTATGTGTTGGGAGTCCTTTTCTGGGCGCAACCAGCAAGTGTCTTCCACTATGGCTCCATCATAGACTAATGACATGCCAATGGCAAGAGAGCTTGTGTCAACCCATACACACCATCTGCCCCATGCTGGATCTTCTTTGTGCACTCTGGTAAAGACCTCTCTGACCATTGTATTGAGAGGGGTGTCATAAATTTTGTCATCCCATCTGGTGGTGACGTCAGAGGCTCTCTGTTTGATGGATGCCACTGCAATACGAAGCCAGCCACCCACAGGAAGGTGTCCAACCAACTTTCCGCACAATGAAAATACGTTCCGTTGCATGAACACACAGAGCATACCTGGGATTTCACTGCCTCGTTTCCAACACAGGACATTATCTTCTTCCCAGACCTGCAAACCGAGCACTGTTGCACCATTCCGTAGCCTTTCTGGTTCCTTGCTGAGAAGGCCAAAGTTGTGAAGATGTTGCCCGCTGAATGCGCTCATCCTTAGTCAATATAGCCTCAACAATCCTTTGCATAATTGATGGCGCCACATTAAGTCCAAATCCCATGCGAGTTAAGCAATACCTTTCTCCCTTGATGAGCACCGTTTGATAGGACCATAGTGACTGATGGACATGCACGTGAAAGTATGCTGATGGACATGCACGTGAAGGTATGCTTTACGAAGATTCAGCACAGATACATTAGATCCTGCTTGCCGCCATTCCCTCAACTTCTTGGTACATACATTCTGATAGTCGAGTACCGGCCTCACCTTCTGTTTATTATGCTGGATAACCGCCATTAACCTGATCAGACAGTTTGCGGGGCCCAATTCCTTCTCTGGATAGGGAACTAGCCATCTATTTTTTATCAAAGTCTGTAGTTCCTTATCATATTCTCCACGAACTCCAGGGGGAATTTTATATTCTGGTACCCTATTGTACAACTTGCTGTGTGGCTGCTCGTCCGACTATTTCCAAGAAACTGTCCAGGATCTCGTATGCTGGTCGAATTCCACATGAAAGTCAGGCTGTTCCAGTTTCATGGATGCACCCAGAGCAAGGCAGGTGTTAGAGATATGTGCCTTACCCTCACGATCAATACAAACACCACCTAATTCTTTGATAACATCCATTGCTAACAGCAGGTCATAACCAAGAAGGTCCCCGCTCACAACAAGGGCTCGTACGGTTATTGTAGGCCCATCACCGACACATGTACGAATGACACTAACTCCACAAGAGACTAGCGTGCTCCACCGACTGTCAGTACCGGAATCCTTGCATGCCTTGCGCACGCATGCCTTGCGCACGAGAATCTGCGTGCATCCTGTGTCTACAAGCGCAAAGCGTTCACGCCCGTTCACACTGTGGGTAGCACCCTATTTGTCAATGATCTGGGGAGAATACTGATGCTATAGTTTACTCCACTTGTCCATTTCCCGGACTACTCCTTGCTACGTGACCTAGCTTGCTGCACCGGTAGCAACGCATGCGTCTTGACGTTACCTGAGCAGATGTGTCCTTTACACTGCTTCGGCAGTCCCTAGAAAAGTGGTTTGGCCCGCCACATTTATAACAGCTTACGCCATCTTCTAATGGAGTAGATGCTTCTGCAGCTGCTAGCACTGGCTTCGTATCTTTTTCTTTTAAAATATTGTGGGCTCTAGCCAACAATTCCTGAAGCCCAATCTTGCTAAGCCTTGACGATGCTCGTAGCAGTTGGCTGGTGTCGCCCAGGAGTCCTGTGAGAAAGGCACAACTTAATATGCGTTCAGTCACTTCACCAAACGGCGCAGCTAATCTCTTTAAATCGTCCACCGTCTCATCCAACCCAAGCCGCCGTTCTGTCAACTACCTCCAGGCAATAAAAGGGTCCGTAGCAAAGGCTGCGTATAGTGCCTCCTTAACCTCCTCCAGAGTTGGTTCATCCCCGAGCTGTTGATAAACGGAGTATGCCCCCTTGGTCAGCCTCAATGGGATGACAAGCGTGGGATCCTTTATTTTGCAAAGCCGTCAGACAAGCTCAGCTTTTTCCCACCACTCAACTACCAAGGGTCTGGTGGAGTAGCTGTCGAACTCCGGTATTAATCTCAGATCAAACTTGTGCATTGCAAAAAAATGGGCCGAAATAGCTTGCAGTCAATCAACAGGCAAGGATCACTGTTCACACAAATTGTTCCAACTGATTTTGCCGCCTCTCAAACGTCAAATGATTTCTCCTTTCTTTCCCACCAAGTGACCTGTTTTTATAAAGCATGCGGACGTGATTTCGCGAGACTTCGTTCACTACAAAACGTCACGACCGCCATGACGGACTCTTTCTTTCTATCTTTCTCAACGTGTGCGACTCACAGGACAGACAGACACGAGGACATTTGTGCGGTAAGCCATTTTCCCCACACTCGACTATCGGGAACTAAACCAGCACGTAAATCTTGTTAAAAAGGAACTGGGGGACGTATTAGGAGAAAGACAAGACTTCCCAGATAGTACTGGTAAAGGAGGAACGTCAACAACTGGCAACACCGCATTTCACATCTTGCATCATGGTGGAAGAGAAATTGTCATTCAGATGTTACCTGACCGATTTCAAGGTGTCATGACACAGATTAGACAATATCTCTTAGTCATCCTGCAGTTGTTTTCGTTGTCAGAGAACATCAATGTCCAAGAGTACAAGAAAGTTTGCACCACCCTTTAATCATGATATTTAGAAAGTTTCCCTAACCAATCAAAGAAGAAATCACCTTCGTCAATGGATTTGATGTGGATTAGTGTTCCACTGACTCTACACAAACTACTTGCCCACTCATTGACATGAACGATGGTCATGGGTTGAAGTGATTTGACAAATCTGGTTTGGAGGCCAACAACAAAATTCTTCGCTCCATCTGCTCAAGTTGGCTCACAAAGCCTCAAGCTGACAATTTTGAAGACCTGATAAAATCATTGTGATTAGATTCAGATCCTAAGGTAAATAACATCCAACTGCAAGCTCAGTCATTCTGCAAACATTGCTGCGAGCATGGTCGTTCTATACAGTACTGCAAGAAAACCCACCCAGTCTCATGATGATGCTCTGTTTGAGAAACTATATTGTTGAGGTGATGATGTTTTGTAATAGTTGAACATGGTTTATTTTATAAATTCAGATAGTAATGTTGATAAGAATTTGGAAATAAAGTTGCCAATTTTGAAACAAAAATGTAGTAGGCAAAACAAACAAAAAAAAATACAACTAAAAACAGACGGAACAAAAACTCGCTTCTCGCAGACACGTGGGTCGTAACAAGCACAATCTACTCGCCAGAATCACCTACACACAATCTGCGGAGCGCTCCATCTCCTTTCCAGTGTCCTGCCTTTATAGCGGCCGGGAATGACATATCTGCATAATCGCGCGAGAGCAGACGTGATTCAACGATAATTACATTGGGTAAATGCTAATAAAAGCCCATGGACGCCATCTTGGAACTCTCTCTTTCGCTCAGCCCAAAACAGACGTATCCGAGGTAAGCTCTCTATTTCTCATTTTGGTTACTGCTAATTCTGCTACACTCCCTCCCTGATCTCATGATCACAAACGGGGCATGTGGGGGCAGTCGTCTTTGTCGGGTACTTCTTCGAAGAACCGGAGGTAGCACTTCCTCCTTGTCATCTTCCTCATTACCACCGTTATTGCCGCCAGCCTGTTCCATGGGCGGTGTTTCACAATCCGGGCAGGGACAGGGGGCAGTATCTGTCTTTGTCGGGTACTCCTTCATAAAGGCAAGACGGGTGGTCCCTCTTCCGCTTCTTCAGTATGTGCCTTATATGGCTCTCCATCATCCTGCATTATACTCTCTGCTCATTCAGAAGATATTGTACTATCTTCCTCTTCCTCCGATGTAACAACATAATGGCGAGGGCGCAGATCTTTCACGTGGCGAGGCACACCGTCCACCAAAATGGATTGAGGGCTTGGTCACCTCACCCTTGCCGAACCTTGTGGTACATCGATTTTGCAGTCTTTTGACCTACACGCGCTCTCCAACCTGGTAAGAGCTGTCTTTGGGATCTGCAAACGCAGTTGCGAGATTGGTCTCCTTTACTCGAACTTCGTATCGATAAATCCTGTTGGCAGGTGCAATGAAGGGAGATGTGTCATCTCTTGGTGTGATGTTATACCAGTAGACAGCTTCCTGTATGGGACAGCGCATTCTAGCCGCTATTCGTTTCACTGTACGGTGACATCGCTCTGCTATGCCATTCCCGGCTGGAGCATACGCACAACGGAATCGCAAGTGAACTCCCCATTTATGTGCAAATGCTTGGAATGTGTTGCTGCAGAAAGCTGTGTCATTGTCTAAAAGGATTTCACGCGGCGAGCCACGCTCGAGGAACACTGTTTCCAACTGATGGATCACGCTTGCCGAGTCCTGCCTTGCCAATTTCCTCCAAATGGAGAAACGCGATGGACCACTGTCTGTTAGAGTTAAAAAAAATGGAAGGTGCCATAATGCGTGATATCAATTACAATTCTTTGCCAATTCTCGTTAACTTCCAGCTTTCCCTTTTCCTACCTGACTGGCGCTGGGTCAATGGACTGACATTCCTCACATTTCCGTATGTTATATTACTCCTCCAAAGGGATTAATACTGAAAAATAAAAGTTGCATGTGGAGGCTTAACATTAATACTGTACAGTTGGAGGCAGAGCGGTCGATGCTGGAATACAGTTGTAGGGGAATAAAAGGAACAACACTGGGTTACGGAGTAGAGTAAGGAGTGATTTCCCTTGACACAGAGACAGGGAAGAACGAGTTTGAGCATCGACAAGGGAACACATGGGAACCTCTGTGAACATAACGCCCACAAGAGAGACAGAGTTTGAACACGTAGAGCCTGCATGTAAATTCTCCCCTCGTGAAACAATGTTGGACGAACCAGAGAACTCTAGACTGATTCATTCCCCCCACTCAGCCGGTAAACCCATTATTGAAAGGAGTAATGTTTTATTGTGTTGTTCGGTATTGCAGTGTTGTTATTTGTTCGTGTTTGTCAAATATTTGTCTATTTGAAGCAAAATGAGGCAAAAAAAAATCAGGAACACTGATAGGAAAAAGTCAGTATCGCCCACCTCTAGAAGAGAGAGCTTTCTTGGCTGTATGTAATAACCATAGAGAAAGAAGGAGACAAAAACAAGAAATAAAAAAAAAAAAGCAGAAAGAATAAACTCGCTTCTCGCAGACACGTGGTTGGTCACAAAGAACAATCCAATCGCCAGAACCACCTACATACAATCTGCAGGACACAGCCTGACTGCTTTCCAGCGTCATGCCTATATAGCGACCGGGAATTATATATTTGCATAATCGCGTGAGAGCAGACGTGATTCTATGAGAATTGCATGGGGCCAACGCTAATAAAAATCCATGGACGCCATCTTAGAACTCTCTCTTCCGCTCAGCCGAAAACACAACAGAAGTATCCGGGGTAAGCTCTCTATTTCCCCTCATTTCGGTTATTGCTAATTCTGCTACACTCCCCCCTGACACAAACAGGGCGGTGGGGGGGGGGGGGTAGTAGTCTTTGTCGGGTACTTCTTCGAAGACCCAGAGGCAGCACTTCCTCCTTGCCATCTTCCTCATTACCACCATTATTGCCACCAGTCTGTTCCGTAGGCGGTGTTTCACAATCAGGGCAGGGGGGCAGTATCCGTCTTTGTCGGGTACTCCTTCGTAAAGGCAAGACGGGTGGTCCCTCTTCCGCTTCTTCAGTATGTGCATCGATTCTGTGGTCTTTTTACCCACACATGATCTCCAACCTGGTAAGAGCTGTTCTTGGGACCTGGGGACGCAGTTGCGAGGTTGGTCTCCTTTACTCGAACTTCGTATCGATAAATCCTGTTGGCAGGCACAGTGAAGGGAGATGTGTTGTCTCTTGGTGTGATGTTATACCAGTAGACAGCCTCCTGTATGGGACAGCACATTCTAGCTGCTATTCGTTTCACTGTACAGTGACATCACCCCGCTATGCCATTCCCGGCTGGAGCGTATGCACAACGGAATCACATGTGAACTCCCCATTTATGTGCAAATGTTTGAAACACATTGTTGCAGAAAGCCGTGCCATTGTCTAAAAGGATTTCATGCGGCCAGCCACACTCAAGGAACACTGCCTCCAACTGATGAATCACGCTTGCCAAATGGAGAAACGCGATGGACTACAGTCTGTTAGAGTTAAAAAAATGGAAGGTGCCATAATGCATGATATCCATTCCGATTCTTTGCCAATTCTCGTTCACTTCCAGCTTTCCCTTTTTCCACCTGATTGGCGCTGGGTTAATGGACTGACATTCCTCACCTTTCCATATGACCGTTTTAACAGTTGCTTTTGTTGTGGTTGGGTAACTTCTCCTGACAAAGTAGGTAGTGCATCGCACCCCCGGATGTCCACTACCTTTGTGAATAGCCATGATTTGACTCTCATCCAGCTCGTCAGTGTGAACCGTGCCTATCACCGGGTCAAGCCCGTTTTTCTTTTTCATTGCCTCAAACCACCGCTGTGGTACTCGTGCCAATCGGTCAGTGATGTTTTGTGCTGATGGAACCAGCGTCACGTCCACTGTCAGCCTGTACCCTTTTACAAGGTCCTTGAGAATGCTTAGCTGCCTCCTAATAAGCATCTCGCTTGCTGCTTTGCTGCGTACTCACGTCTTTCCAGTTAGCGTGTCCGAGTCCCAATGGTATATGCAGACAGATTCTGTCTTCATGTGTAGCACCTTGCTCTGCTAATGAAGAGCCAAATTGATGCCTTTCAATACAGCATCCAGTTCGGCTAAGTTGATATGTTGAGAGTCATCTTCAGGTTGCAGCCAACATGTCCAACACCGTTTCAAGCATCTTGAGCTAGCATCGACCCATACATTCAACTCTTTGCCGTCCACACCAATTTCCCCGGGCTGGATAATTCTGCTGAACAGATTCTAAGGTTTCGAACATCATACGATGCAGTACGGCGTCCCTTGTTTCATCATCACAGCCCTTCGTTACCGAGCTTACTCTCCTTCTGAGTATTCCAGAAGCCACACGAAGCCAACCGCACACCGGAAAGTGCCCGACAAGTCGACCAGACGAGGAAAACATTGTTCGTCGCGTAACATTTGATAGATGTTAAGGTTATATTGCGATGTGATTTGCAATAAAATTCTGATTGTGGTTAGATTTGTCGTCCGTGGAAACAGAAAAATATTCTCTGAGAGTATCCTTTAGAAACAAATTTAGCCTTGTACTGTTCAACGCCTGATACTGTAATCTTTTTTTTAAAGACCTATCGAGAAGAAATGACATGTTTATCCTTTGGGAGAGGCACTGTCGAATAGGTGTTATTTTCTGTGAAAGCATTTATTTCACTTTTCATTGCTATTTTCAATTGCTGAAAATGTTCTGAATTAATTGCTTCGCTAAAAAGCTTTAAGCTTTTAAGCTTTAAGCTTTTTGGCGTATTATCCATAAAATAGCAATAGTTGACCTGATAATCTTCCAAATTGTTGAGCACAAAAAAAATTGGGTGATCTATTTCTTTTAGGAAAACGTTCTGATGAATTTTTGAATCTAACATCAGCATTGTCGTCATCATTATTAATACTCTTGTCCTTGTCAATGGCGACTTCATTGTGATTTGTTTTATGTATTTGAGGAAATATTAATACATCCTCTTCATATGATGGATATTTGTTTTTGAAATTAAACGTGCCTGTGATTTTTACACATCAGATTCTTTGTATTTTATTTTTGTTTGGAAAAAATGCTAAGTAGGCTGGGCTGATTTTATCCAAGAAATATACCTCGATCAGTTTTGATATTTAATTTTATTTTCTTATCTATTAATGCAAAGCAAGTTGAACCAAATATACGCATTCTGCTTAAATTTGACTTTCTACCACAGAAAGCTTTATATGTCGTTCTAGATAATCTTTTGTTGAAGGACCAGTTGTATATATATCCAGAGGTTTTGGCAGAGTTTTGATTCAATGAGTAGACATCTTGCCAGTTCAAAAAATGTCCACCATGATCTTTCTGCAGTTTCTTTTCTGTGAAATGAATAAGGGGCTGATTTTTCATGCTTGATACGATGATTAATTAATAAAAGTTCAAAGTCTTTATTGAAGTATAATGGGGGGGGGGGGGGTTACCTCAAATACACAAACGGAATGTTCAAGAGAGATTATTGCTACAGTCCCCTGTCTCTACTCTTGTTGCCTTCTCTCCTGCCTGATCGGGAATAATCCCCCAGCACCGAGAAATGAACATCGTTTTATAGTTTCAATCTTCACGCACACACGAGATTATGCGGAACGGACGAAATAAAAATGCTGGCCGCCATGTTTGTTCTTCCTTTTCTTCGCCTGAACTCACTCGCTGAGCACCCATGGTAAGACTTGTCTTTCTTGCTTCTAACCACATACCTCCCTGATCTCAAGATCACATTTCGTAGTCTCTCATCCAGTGTGGCGGTCGCCTCTTTCTACTTGGCCTCTGAGGTGTCTCGTCCTCCTCCTGTGGCTGCACACTCCCCTCCACTGCTTCGCCCTCCACTGGTCTGACGTTGAGAATGTGCCTCGGGACTCCTTCCACCACAATGTTGTTACTAGTGTTCCTCCCAGTCACGCGACCTCTACTCCATTGTGTGGTGCAGCGCGTCCCCGGTGGCTTTACCCATACCTTGTCCCCGAGTTTAATTGTCCCTGTGGCCTCTACTTCTCGGCTTGCCGGCTCCACCCTTGGATGTCTCCAGGAATATGCAAACGTGGACAGTTATGAGACCGTCTCTGGTACTTGTCCCAGTTTAGGCGACATGTTATACCAGAAGACGGCTTGCTCAGGTGAGGTGCCTCCTCTTTCCGCAACTGCCTTTATGGTGCGGTGGTTTCTCTCCACGATGCCGTTGCCACTGGGTCTGTAGGTAGCTCTGAAAAATTGTTAGATCTTCCATTTCTTCAGTACTCCTGTCACTGCTACTGACTTGAATGCAGTCCCGTTGTTGGTTAACAACTCTTCCACGGGGCCTCGCTCCAAAAACACCTCATCAAGGATTGACGCTATTTCATTGCCTGTTCCTCCACGTAGCTTCTTCCATAGGGCAAATCGCCCGGGCCCACAGTCAGTCATGGTCAGGTAAAGTCCACCCCTGTAATGGGTGACATCGCATGCCAGTCTCTCCCAGGTCCCACTCACCTCCAATTGGCCAGTTTCATGCGTGCTTGTAGCAAGATCAATCGACTGACATCTGTCGCATGTCCTGACCACTTGCCTCACTTGCTCCTTGGTGATCCTCGGGTCGACTTTTTTCACTAAGTACCAAGTCCTCTCTACCCCCATATGGTACAAATTCTGCAGTTCTCGCACGGCAACATCTTTCTTTGGCAGCAGCCAACTCTTCTTCACTCTCGTGAGAGCATCTGCTCGGTTCTTTTCAGAAGCCACCATGTCTACACGAAGCTTCAAACAAAACTCTTGCATCAGCTCAGCCAGCACCCCAAGCCTGCGCTTCACTAACATCTCCGCAGCCCCTTTCGTTTTTATCCTTTTTTTGCTTGAAATGAGAGACTTTAGCCAAGCAAACACCGTGGCAGTCTGTTTTGATGCAGATGTCACGTAGTCCCCATTTAAAGGCCAGATTGACTTCTTTTATTGTCGTGTCTAATTCCGCCACATTGATGTGGCTGACGTCATTCTTTTTCCTTAACCAGGCTGCATCTTCTGCAACTACTCCTCCAATTTCCAAAACGACCCCTGTTGCAATGCTGCTCGCATCGCACCACACGACTCCATTCAATGTTCGCGGTACGTTCCAGGTTCCCCGGACTGGGTCTTGCCGTTCTGCTTCTTTCAGGAGCTCTTCCATCATGGCAACCATTCTTTCTCTCACCTTATCATTCCATCCTCATCCTTCAGCGTGTCTCTTTATGTAGCTGCATGCTGGTCTAAGCCAACTAGCAATGGGGTAATGTCCGATCAACTTTCCGCATATGGAAAAAAGTTCACGTCTGTTGAGCTCCTGCTTCAGTTGTGGGATCTCGTTTCCCCTGCGAAACTCTAGGCCGCCTGACGCACCTCGTTTCAGTTTTGGGCCCAAAGCAGCCCTTCCGTCTAATTTTTCCGGCTCTTTGGCGACCAACCCAAACCTTTTCAAATGAGCCACCACCTCCTTGGCAGTTACCACAGTCTCATTCACCAGAATGTCGTCTATGTATGAGCTCACTACCCCATCTCCCTTTCCCATTGTCTCCAGAATCTTCCTGAGGATAGTTGACATAATCTTGGGTGCCGAATTTAACCCGACCCCCACTCGCGTAAGGCAGTAGGTTTTGCCTTTGTACTTGACTAACTGATATTTCCAGAGCTTCTTGGCAACATGGAGTTGCAAATAAGCAGATTTTAGATCTACCAACGTAGATGCGCCATTCATCTGCCTCCATTCCCTAATGGTCTCACTGCACACATCTACGGTGTTGCCTCCCGTATGGCACTTAACAAGGCCGTTCAGCTCTCGGAAATCCAGGACCGGTCTTACTTTCCCTTTAGTTGTTTGCAGAACGGCCATCAACGGCAAAATGCCCGACTCCACATCATCCGTCCAAGGCATCAGTATCCCTTCCTCAATCCATCGGTCGACTTCTTGCTCAAACTCCTTTCTCGCCCCTCCTCTAAGCGAATTTGTGTAGCACGCCACCCTGTTTGTCAGCGATGGCGCTTGATGTTTCCATGCCCACTCCACCGTCCACCGCTCTCCGTGGAATTCGGCTCGGAAGTCCTGATCTTTGATCGACAATTTTCTTTCCTCCCCAGTCTTGTTGATCCCTCTGGGGGCTTACTCCGTCACCGCGCACTCAGCTAGTCCGAACTTCACATTGTTACATGTGATGGTAACACCTCCAAGACAGCATATAACATCCATTCCAATGATGGCTTGGACGCCAGGCACCAGGCGATCAGTGACAATTGCATGGACCCTCATCCGACGTTCAGCAATATCAATAGTGACGGTCTTCCTCT
Source organism: Euprymna scolopes (assembly GCF_053919585.1). Lineage (NCBI taxonomy): Eukaryota > Metazoa > Mollusca > Cephalopoda > Sepiida > Sepiolidae > Euprymna > Euprymna scolopes. Next base: position 79,459,007 of record NC_136490.1, read on the forward strand.
CTTGACACTTCACTCGCGACCCATCGAATGCCACTACTTCACCCTTTCCTTTCCATCTTCCGACCAGGGTAGTGTGCACCATGGTAGTGGTGCAGCCAGTGTCAATCAGGGCTATAACTTCCTATCCTTCCACCGCAATCTTCTGTTTGGGCATCTGCTGCGGGTGCGCCACTATTTTCGAATCGGAGCGGCCGCTGGCACGTCGGCCTCCCCTCGCCAGTTTCCCGAACTTGTGCATTTTACCGCTAAATGGCCTCTCCAATTGTATTTGTAACACACTGTCCGTTGCAAGAACTTCCTGCAGTCTCTTCTCATGTGTGGTCCCCCGCATTCGAAGCATGCCATCCCCAGGTTCGGCAGATTCCTGCCCACATCCTGCTGTACCGTTGCTGTCGTTCCTCCAGGCTCCGTGGGCTGGGTGCTCACCAAGATTTTTGCAGTTTTAAGCAGCTCACTCACATCCAGCGTCTCCACTCCTGGGACCTGCTGCAACCTTTTTGATATCTCTTCCGGGAACCCGGTAACGAATGTCATCTTTACTACGTGACTCATGGCGTGTCCCCTGATGCCCGACAACTCAACCAATCTCCTTATCTCATTCGCGTAGACATCAACAGATTCACCAGTCCACCTCTTCTCTTTCAACTTATTAAAGGCCTCAAAAGGCCCCTCTGCAAAAGCTTCGATCAGTCGACCCTTGATGACGTCCGCGTCACCCTGTTCCCGCTCACTGAGTCCAAATAGAGGGCCAGTGCGTCCCCTTCTAGAAACAGTGGTATTACTGCGGCCACATCATTCAGCCTCTTAATCCTTGCTACAAGGTCCACTTTTTTAAGCCACGCCACCACATCACCGTCGCCATTAATAGGCTTAATCATGTTGCTTAAGCCTGCGTTGGCCATCACCGAAATAGCTTGAGGTATAATGGGGGGGGGTCACCTCAAATACACAAACGGAATGTTCAAGAAAGATTATCACTACAGTCCTCTTTATCTACTCTCGTTGCCTTCTCTCCTGCCTGATCGGGAATAATCCCCCAGCACCGAGAAATGAACATCGTTTTATAGTTTCTATCTTCACGCACACACGAGATTACGCGAGAACGGACGAAATAAAAATGCTGGCTGCCATGTTTGTTCTTCCTTTTCTTTGCCTGAACTCACTCGCTGAGCACCCATGGTAAGACTTGTCTTTCTTGCTTCTAACCACAGATATTTTCTTATCTATTAATGCAAAGCAAGTTGAACCAAATATATGCATTCTGCTTAAATTTGACTTTCTACCACAGAAAGCTTTATATGTCGTTCTAGATAATCTTTTGTTGAAGGACCAGTTGTATATATATCCAGAGGTTTTGGCAGAGTTTTGATTCAATGAGTAGACATCTTGCCAGTTCAAAAAATGTCCACCATGATCTTTCTGCAGTTTCTTTTCTGTGAGATGAATAAGAGGCTGATTTTTCATGCTTGATACGATGATTAATAAAAGTTCAAAGTCTTTATTAGTGAATTTTGTACCATTGTCAGAGCAAATACACTTTACTGCACCGTAGGGGGGCCATGTCAGCTAAATATTTTTTAGTTGCTAGCAAGGTATCAGATTTGTTCTTTTAGAAATAGGCCATTACTAAATCGAAATAATCATCTACAAAATTTACTGCATATTTGCCCATCAGGTCTACAGGACCGTTCAAGTCACAATGTACCAGTGATAAGTTTTAGTGGCCTTCTTGTCTGGCATCTTGTTTTGATACTTTGCCATTTTACCTTGTGTACAAACATCGCAGTCAAGTTTTTTGAGGTTTTTATATTCATTCCATCAACCACATTTGGCAACTTTTTGATGTCTGGAATATTGCAGTGCCCAAAAATTTTATGCCATATCTAAATTCTGGTAGCCGGGTACACTAGTTTTGGCTTATGTGTATGTGGCTAAAGCTTATATTTGCACCTTATTTAGTGGCGGCTTGCATAGAAAATAGTGTTGGGACGATTCCTAAATTTTTTCCAATTCCAGGAAAATGTTGATTAACAATTCCGATTCCGGTGGAATTGTTGTTTTGAAATATACCATTATATAATTGTGTAGCGAAAAAATTTAGTACTGCGAAAAAGTGGAAATACAATGAAGGGAATTTCAAAAACTGTGCGATTTTTTTTTTTTTTTTTTTAAATTTCTTTCATTGAAGATAAGTCAAAACAAATTTTTTAACCATGAATTAAACATGCACCATGAAATTAATAACAATCAATTTCAGGCGTTATTTTATATATTAAAAAATATAAAGAAAAAGGGCAGACGTACATGAATGCTACGCCTGTAGCGAAATACGCATCGGTTCTGATGTTATATGTTGTTCGACTGAAAGAGAAGTTATTATTTTTACAAGGAAAGAATTTATGTGTGTGTGACCTATTTTTAAAAATTTACTTTTGTTTTTTGTTTTTTTGTTTTTTTTTTTGCAAGCGTGGCTTCCATTTTGACTTTCACCAATTTTCCTGTTAATGATTACATAAACTCTGGCAAAAAAAAAAAAATCCCTAAAAAACAAAAACAAAAAAAAAACAGATAAAATCATAACAACAAAAATTGGTGAAGCTTAAGATAAGTAGGTCTGTCAGACGAGCCTCGTTCTGACATTTGGAAAATTTAGGTTAACAACCGGTGAAGCTACCAAAAAGTAACCCTTTTGAATGGAGATGGATACAAACAAATGTTTTTAAGTAAAATTAAGAAATTAATTTTAAATACATTTAAAATTAATTTCTTAATTTTACTTAAAAACAAAATGTAAACATATATAAACAAAATATCTTAGAAAATAATTTCTTAATTTTAAATAAAAATTGATTGTAAAGAATTTTTTTAAAAATAATTATGTAAAAATATTGCAAAGTGTCTGCATAGCTGGTTCTTTGGGATAATAGGGGCGCATGAAACCTCCCTTCCAAAACAAAAGCTTTAGTGTTTTTACTATTTTAAAGCACTTTCTTTTTTTTTCTTTTTTTAAATGTTAAACACAAGTAGTGGCCAGCAAGTGCATATGGCGAAAATTCTTCAGATTTTAAATGTATTGTAATGCTTTTATGGTGGTCAAAAAACGTTTTTCAGATGCCATATTACTTCCTATTTACTTGCCTCCCCACGAGGACAAAGTTAGACACAAGGTCGGTTTTTAATGTGGAGAAGCATTTATTACTTAAAAACGAAATCGTGAAATATAAGAGCAAGTTAAGCTAAAAGTAAAAAAAAAAAAATTTTTTTTTGATTCAAAGAATTAAAGAAAGAAAAAAACATTCAAAGAAATTTTGAAACTCATTAAGATAAATAAAGATTACCTTTAAAGTAGTTAATAAAATACTTGTACATCATATTAAATATGTTATGAAAAGTTCTATGATGTTTTTATCATAAATTTTTGAGAGCATTAATCTCACTTCAAACAAACAGTTCAACTTAAAAATATAAGAGAATTGTAATGAAAGAATCGTAAATCTAAGGTATTTTTTAACGATGCGATTTTGATTCCCCCAAATTACACGATTCTTACGATTAACGATTCTGATTAATCATCCCACCACTAATAGAAAATATATTTTGTTTTAATTTTGGGATTAGAAAAGCGTTTTCCAGAATACAGATACAAAGTTCAACTCTATTGTTCCTGAGCGAGATTTTAGCATCGCCCCTTTTCAAAATGATATCCTTTACTCGATTGCCATCAGCTAGCTCTACAAAGTGATTTTGAGGATTAAAGTTGGGATCAAAAATGATAAAGTCCAATTCCTTCGTAGTTATGTGCTGTTGCCCCACAACTGACAAGTTGTTACTGTTTGTTGAAGCATAATACGTGCATGAAAATAAAAATGTATGTTCATTAATGAAGTTCTCCACATTTTTAATGGAGTCCCCTTTGAAATTTTTGTATCTACATTGGAAATTCTTTTGATTGGGCCACCCACAATTGTAGCAAATAATATTCCTTCATTTTTTTTTTTTTAGGGAAAAAATTGTTTTTGGAAAAGTTGCTGCTTTTATTCAAGGTAAAGGTATACTTTAATTTTGCTGTTTTTAAGTGGGTATTTTTCAATTTCATGATACTTGTAGATTCGTTTTTTTCTGTGAAAATTTTCTCGGTTTCCTTGTAACTTCTGTGCTATCTTGAATCGATTAAAAGTCATGGGTTTTTCTTTGAGTTATCATGGTGGTAAATGGCTTAAAATCACTTGGCAACCCTTTAAGGACCATGAAGATTAACAGCCTGTCACTAATCATTTCGCCAGACATTTTTAATAAATTTGCTGTAGTTTCGGCCTTTATAATATAATCTTTAATTGTCTCAGTTTCTGTACATTTTAGAGTTTCAGTATATAAAGAGATAATTTTGGGTTTTCCCTTCCATAGATAATGCTCTTTTAATATGTTCAATGCTTTGCAGCCATCATCCGAGGCTTCTAGCATTACAGAGATAGACTTCTGTCATCTAAGCAGTGTATTAATATCTGCAAAGGCATTCTTTTCAATAAACTCAGGGTCGTTTCTGTTTTCAGGTTGGGCTTGAATTACTTTGTGTAACTTTTGGATTCCTAAATATCCTAAAAATTTTACTTGCCACAAATCAAATTTTGATTCTGATCCATCGAAGTAAAGTCTTCTGCCAGGTCTATAACCTCTTGAATTGGAAGCCATGTTTAATTTCAGAAGAGTTTCTGATCGGTAGCTTTTCTATACAAGTCCTGGAGATGAAGAATTTTCAGTGTGTCACTGTTCTGGACTTTATAATTATGCAACCAAAGAACGTAAGATCCTCCTCGTGTTGACACAAAAACATTATGTGCTGGAATGCTAAAAGATTCAATTTTTATGCAGCAATTCTGGTTTCTTATTGGTTGATAACAGAACGTGAATTAATTTGATTCGTCAGTTCCTATCGGCAGTGTTTATTAAATAGAATCTCAACTTTCAGGGAGGTTAATCTATAAATATAAGCGAAAATGTATGTATGTATCTATGTGTGTTCGCTTTTTCTGTATGTCTACAAAAGGCTTTTTTCAGAGAAGCGGTCAGTCGCTTCACAACTTTTTAACTTTTTATATCACATATAAATTGTAATATCTCACAGTTAAGCTCGCCTGTCTATTTAATTTGCTCGATTTCGGGAAGATAAATATTCAACATTTGTCGCTCGTCGCATGTGGGTTAGTCTTTTTCCTATAACATCTTGGGAAAATAAAAATCAAAAAAAGCGTTCCGCAGTAAATGAATACTATCCCGCTGACTTCATTAACTCATTAAAACAGACACCTGCCAAATCCAAGTAATTGAATAAATTCAAATGTGTTTCCGTTAGCATCTCGCGGTGGGGCAATGGTTAACGTCGCAGGTTTTTTTTTTTTTTTTTTTTTCACACTTTAATTTAAAAACCGTCCTCTCATGACGAGATCGGTTCTACGCATGCGTCAGACGATGTCATAACCTGATTTAGTTTAAATATTTGAAGAACTGACACAATTTCATGTCCGTCATGTTAGCTCAGTTAGTTAGAGCGTTGGGTCATTATCTAAACGTTCTGGGTTCGAATTGTGGTGTGAGATGTCTTTTTCTTTTTTTTTTTTAAATTTTAATATTGAAGCAGGGTTATTTAAACCATTTTTCACGTAACGTTCGTTTTTCTGGGTTTTTTTTTTTTTTTACATCGCTTATTCTTAGGTTTTCATTAACACCCCCATCCCCCAACCGACCACACACACCCAAAAACACCCGGGTACCCACCGATTTTTAAAAATTTTAATATGAAACAGGCTTATTTAAGCCATTTTTCACATGTTTTTATTTTTTTTTATTTTTCAGAAGTTTTAACGTTCGTTTTTCTGTTTTCTTTTTTGTTTTTGTTTTTCAGACTTTTACATTTAACATCGTTCGTTTGCCTTACGTTAGTTTTTTTTTGTGTTTTTTGTTTTGATTACCCCCCATTCCCCCACACCGCCCGGGTACTTCCCGCTTTATTTTTCAGATAAGTTTTAATGTTCGTTTTTCTGTTTTCTTTTTTTACTTCGCTTATTCTTAGGTTTTCATTAACACCCCCCACCCCCCGCCCGGCCACACACACCTCCAAACACTCAGGCAACGCCGGGTACCCCCCTGCTAGTCCATTATAAATAAAAAATATTGCAACACATAATGTGATATGTAGATGCTGTTTTTGTCAGTTTTGGTGGCTTCCTCCAATGCCTTTAGACATTTTTTTGTAGCAAGTAAGTACTCCATCATAGTGCTTCCTGCTCTAGGTCTGTTTTCTTTGGTGGGGGCCATTGCTGAGTACCACTTTTGAAAGAACATCAGCTGTATATAGTTTCTTACGAGGAACGTAGTGAATTGTGCATCCATACCTCATTAAAAGTATCCAAGATCATTGTATCCTTACTAGTAGTTCGCTGAGGTCCTTGCTTACCTAATTGTGTCATTAGTGGTTTGTGATCTGTGTCCACCGAAGTGAAGTCCAACAAGGTAGTCAGAAAAGTGTTCACAACCCCATGTTATTGCTAGGGCCTATTTTTCTATTTAGGCATAACAAGTTTCAGTCTTTGACATGGCTCGTGAAGTGTAAGTGGTGTTAAATGGTAACAAAACGAAAAGCACACAGGACATTTAGAAACAAACATGTATTCACATATATTACAGGCAAGGCGGGTTGAGCAATACCATTCCTCAACTGTTGAGCGTTTGCACACGACCTCCTTGGCCGCATACCAATCTCTGACTGCCGGGCACCGGTACTTGTTACCGGAAGTGACGTCATCAGAGTCGTGACGTCATGAGATAGTCCATTAATCCCATGGAGGGGTGTTTCCAACATCCCCTCCTCCTCCCAAGCTTTTTGTTCGTAAAAGGTGTCAGTACCTCTTCCTTTTAGGGTTTACCATCAATGGCTTGGTAAACTTTCTCTTACGGAACGACCGCCGTAGTTCAGGTGTTGGTTGAGGAGGTTCAAGATCAAAAGTTTCGAAGACAGTGTCTATTGGTTCATCTTTCAATGGTGGACTGTCACTGGTTTCAACTGATCGACATCTTCTTAGTTGGTTCTGGTGACGTTTGTGGGTATATGTTAGTTCTTGGACGATACACACCATGTCACCGACTCTCTTAGTAATTGTACCCACCTCCCAGAATGAGGTGTTGTTTTTATAACTTTTGAAAAACACTCTTTCACCTGGTATGAAATGTTTACTGGGTACACAAGTAGTCACTAGTGGCCTTGACTGTTTGGGTAAGAGCTTGTCGAAAACAGATCTCACTTTCCGCGCAAACATTGTTTCTGCAGGTGAGCCTGCTGTTGGTGTGTTCGGGTTGGGTGTAATCCTATACACGTGTAGAAATTGTTAAAAATTGTTTAAAATGTTGGGGTCCCTTGAGCCTTCTTCAGTGCTCTTTTAAGAGTGTCCACAAAGCGTTCCACTTGCCCATTTGACCTAGCATGGTATTGGGGAGTGGTGATATGATTAATATCACAAAAACTTTTGAACTCAGCAGACGTAAACTGGATTCCATTATCATTTACGATGCAATCGACTACACCAAAACATGCAAACAGTTCATATAAAAAAATTTATAGTCGTTCCAGTTGTCGGTCTTCTGCACCTCAATACCTCAGGCCACTTTCTGTAACTATCGACTACGATTAAGTAATAATTGTCCTTGAGCAGACCCGCAAAATCGATGTGCACCCTAGACCATGGCTGGTCAGTCTTTGGTCATAGTTTAAACATAGTAGGTGGTGATTTAGCCACAAGGGCACAACATGTGCATGAGTCTATCTTCTCATTGATGTCCTTGTCCATTTTAGGCCAGTAGACATAGCTCCTCATCAAACTCTTCATACGATTTTTTCCAGGATGTCCTGTGTGAAAATCCTGTAGAATTTGTTTTTGGAGACATCACTCTTTCGCCATATAGTAAAACCTCATCGCAAAGCAAAAATACTTCCGGAACATCGTCCTTTATGGCGATCTTATTTTTGATGTCACAGATGAAGTCATCCTTGTCTACTTCCCTTTTAGTCTCCGGTAGAGACACCATTTTTATTTCACCGTCCGTCCGAAGAGTGGCAATGATGGAATCTTTGAACGGATTCCTTTTCAATGGTATCAGCCTAGAGAGGATATCCGCATGGCTAATTTGTTTCGAAGGCAAGTACTCCAGGGTGAAATCATAATTCAGTAATAATGTACCCTATCTCAACAGTCTATTAGCTGTATATGTCAGTAAGTTGGAACCAAAAATCATGAGCAACGGCTTATGATCTGTCTGCAATGTAAATTTTCTGCCGTGTAAATACCTATGAAACTTTGTCAGCAAATATAATACTCAAGGCTTCTTTTTCAATTTGAGAGTACTGTCTTTTGGGCATTAATAGCGTTCTTGATGCATGTGCGATTGGTTTCCTGGTACCATCAGGCATTATATGAAGTATGCAAGCTCCCACACCTGCTTACGTCACACACTACTATTATTCTCAACTTTGGATCATACTATGTCAAAAAAAAGATCTGAATTTAACGTCTCTTTGATCTTCTCAAACGCCTTCTGGCATCCAGTCCCAGGCTTTCTCTTTCTTCAGCAGTTCATTTAGTGGGGCGCACAAATCATGCATCTTCTTGATGAAGACTTGGTAGAAATTAGCCAGGCCCAGAAAGCTTTGTAGTGCTTACATGTTATTAGGAGCAGGCATGTTCTTTATGGCTCCCGCCCTCTCAGGATTGGGGTGTCTACCATCTTCATCCATAATGTGACCTAAGTAACGTATTTCCTTCATCAGGAAGTCATACTTTACTTCTTTTACTTTCAAACAAAGACATTGAATTCTTTCAAAAACTTCATGTATGTGTTTTTGGTGCTCATCTGTGGATTTACTGGCTATGACAATATCATTCAAGTAGGTGCAAGCGAAATCGAGGCCACCCAGCATGGTGTCCATGACCTGCTGGAAAATTGCAGGTGCGACCTTGACTCCGAAAGCTGACATTTCAAACTTGTAGAGTCCCCTGTGGGTCTTTACACAGAGGAGATTTGAACATTCCACCTCGACGGAGATCTGCAAATATGCGTCGCTCAAATCCACCTTAGAAAATACTTTACCACCATTTAATTTGTTGCATATCTCCTTTGGTGTGTGGAATGGATAGTGGTAATCTTTGAGGGCTGCATTTAGACCCATGGAGAAATCCGCACATACACGAATCTGATTTGTTTTTTTGGTCACATATAAGGTCACTGCTGCTTACTTTTGATAGTATTCCAGCCTCTTCTAGCCAATCCAATTCCTTGTCAATTTTCTCTGTTGCTGCAAATGGGACGTTTCGTTTCTTCTTGAAAACGTGAAAACAACTAATAAACAAAAAAAAAGATGAGGATAATTGTCCGCAATAAAAAATAAAATTTCTTTTAGTTCGAATTTTGCTATAGCCTTCGTACATTTTCCTAGTCCTGGTGAGAATACTTCTGGAAATTCCACTTTTAACTCGTCCTTCAATTGTTGCGCCTCCGTAGATGAGTTTTCTACCCTATGACAGAATTTATTCATAGGTTGGTCCCACAATTCAAATCGCTCCATCCAGTCAATACCAAAGAGGTTTTCGGATGTCCTATGTACATACACTTTCACTTTTTTCACATTGAAGGTCACTGGGAGTGTGAGCTTTCTGTCAAATTCCACTTTATCGATTGTCACAGCTCGAGCTGATTTGTTCGTCTTCCGCATGGTTGGTTTCCTTAGCCTTGTCCACGTCTTAAGGTTAATGATGGACAGGTCTGATCCAGAATCCAATTGTAGATGCACAGCTTTATTTGCGATGTTAACTGTAACATATTTGCGCCGGTTCTTATCTGAATCGAAGTTGGACCTAGTCTGTCGGACGCTGTTCTTGTCCTTGTTCGTCCTGCACTGGATTGCTTTGTGGCCCTTCCTGCCACATTCGTTACAGTACTTATCTTTGTAAAAACATGGACTTGACCAATGTTTCCTGCCGCAGCGATAGCATGGACTTGTAGGGGATCCGGGTCTTGTGACTGGGTGGTACTTATTAGGTGTAACCTGTGTTTTCTTCCAGCTTTGCTTTTTCGGGGTGAGTATTTCGGTCTGAAGGTCATCCTTTTAATGAATGTTGACCCTGACTCCTCGATGTGTCTCGAGTTGTTCCTCATGCAGACTACCCGTTGACAATCCTCGGCCAACTTCTGGAGGGGTAGGCCCTGTTCGCTGTTAAGTCTAGAGAGAACATGTCATCTGATCTCAGCATTTTTGGATGACACTAGAGCCTGCGCAAAAATTAAACACTTGAAGACATCTGCCGATAAGTAGCAATACACATGAAAAAATTGAAATAGCTTGAAATATTTCAATATTGGTATGCATAGAAAGAGCTTGATGAGCTAATAAAGAATCTTTTTAAATTTTTTAAATCTGATTAAAATTAAGGAAGTTATGGCTATTTTTGTGCCTCACACGTTTGGATATTTTTCCCTCTTTAAGACCATATGCGTTTCGTCACATTTTTTACGCTACTTTTTCAGTAAAAATGTCATATCTTTGTTAAAACACAAGACTAAGAAATGAAATTTACCATATAAGTGTATTTTTGTACAAGGAATCAGAATATGCAACTGAAAATCTCCCAAAGTTTATGGTTTCCAAATAATCTGCAGTAAATGTGCATAAATATGCAGCAATTCCTTAAAAATGCCATGTATCCATAAACAGAAAAGAAGTTGGAGAACTCAAAGTTGAATTGTAATGTGCTTTATGTACAAAAAACTTAAATCTAAACATAAGACCATTTAAAAATGAATATATTGCAATATTTCTTTGGTATTATTGTAGATTAACACCTTCTGTTTAACCCCACTCAACTCCTGACCACCTCTCCAAAATGTGATTCTACCTTTTTAGGAAATTATGTATAAAATGCCATGAAAAACTTTAATGAAAGATAAACAAATTATTTTAGAATTGAATGTAAAATAATTTCCTATTACAGGTCATTCTAGCATTTTAGGGCAGTTAACTGTTTTTTTTTTTCTATGGGAAAATATGCATGCTTTTTTTTTTTTTTAAGATGATTATGTGTAGTTTTAAGAGGGTTTCTATGCAATGAGAATATGGGGAGGGTTGCCATTCGGACTTTGAATTAATTGTAGGGCTAAGGAAAATTATGTGTGAACATACTGAAAACTTGACAGAGACAAAGCTAACAAAAACAATATTAGAGGGGGAGCGGTTAGTTTCACAAAAATTTAATGTAAAATAATTCATCATTTCCTGGCCATTCTAGTATTTTAGGACAGTTAACTAATTTATTTTCATGTGTATTTTTCTTTAAGGAAGGATCTATTTTTTGTTTGTTTGTTTTAGATGCTTGTATGTGGCTTACAGAGGTATTTTGTTGGGGGGGAGGCTTGCCACTCGAACTTAGTGTTATTGTTAGGGTTAAAGAGTGTTTTAGGAGGAGACTTGCCACACATAATTTGGATTAGAGGTGAAGTTAAGAGAGCTTTTTTTCAAAGAGAGCGTTCAAAAATTTGTTGATTTCTATTTTCGAGGTTGAAGGTGTTAATTCCATAGGCCGTTTATACTACGCTGGAGCAGGTTGTAAAAATATCTTTCGCTTAATAAGTAGAAAAAAAAATAACGAAATAAAAAGCTTCCTAATTGTAGTTTGATGTGTTTTCTAACTGCTTTTAAAATTTCAAGAATATTGATATAGATTTTGAGGGTTTGTATTACTATACACATAGATTCGAAAAAAGTTGTCAAAAAAACAAATATATAACAAATAAATGTTATCAAAAGCAAGTTACTTTTCTACCTAACTGGATAATTTTTTAGTTTTTTTATTTAATGTAACATGTTTATTCAGCTTGAAAACAGTGTTTACCGATGTTTTGGAAAATTTAAAATGGCGCCCGCGCCCGACTCTCTTGAAACGGTAAGTTTGGGGAAAAGAGTTAAAAATAAAAAAGTAGACAAAATACTGCTAGAAACTCGCTCAATATATGTTACCGTGACATAGGCTGACATATATTCGGTGAGTTTTTAACAGTATTTTGTATAGTTGTTTTTTATTTTTAACTCCTTTTCTCAAACTTACCGTGTCAAAGAGAGTCGGGCCGGGCGCCATTTTTAATTTTCCAATACATTGGTAAACACTGGATGTTTTTCGAGCTGAATAAACATGTTAAATTAAATAAAAACACAAAAAATATAACCAGTTTGGTAGAAAAGTAACTTATCTTGCCTTTGATAACATTTATTTGTTATATATTTGTTTTTTGACAACTTTTTCGAATCTATGTATAAACGAGATTTTGATACTTATTTTGATTTTGAAAAAAAACATTTGTGGCTGTTCGCAGTAAAACATTGTTTTAATTCGTTCAAAACTAATTTAAAGAATAAAAGTGCATGCAAGCTATATATCTACAAAAGTTTATTTTGTTTTTTTAACCATGTTTTTAAATTTGACGAGCAATGTGAGAAATTGCAACAGATTCATAATGCCGAATTGGTTGGGATTGTTGTTATTATACATTCTGAAAACCGAATAGTTCTAAACTAATGTTATTCTGATAACAAAATAGCTCTCATTAAACATATAAGAACGTTTATATTCATATTTTCATGTTTTTCTTAATTCGTTCTTGAATAAAAATTAAAGAACGCGTGTTGTTTATACACTGTGCTGTTGCTGATTCTACAGGCTGGAGCTGCTGCTGCTGCTTCTAGTAATACTAACTTCATTTGACCAAATTCGAGAAATAGAAACAATTTTTTTTTCGGGTAGGTCCTTTTAAATTATCAATTACCGCGGTCCTACTCAACATAAAATAATACTTTTAATTGATAAAGATAGTAAAAAGATTGATTTACTTACTACTGGGTGTCCGAAGAATTTTTTTTTTCAAAATGTTCAATACTCGTCATATTAAAGTCTTATTTTTAACACGACAAAAAAAAGAAATGGTCAAAAATATTTCGGACACTTGACAGTATTAAGATTAACACCTCTTCTAATTGGTTCCCAAATTTCATGACGAAATTCTTCATACAATCACGGTACGGACCTTTAGAAAACAGGGGGGGGGTCATTACAAAACCTTACCGAAAACGCCATTTTATGACGTTCACATTTTTATCACTTTATTTGCTTAAAACTCTTAAAATATATAATGTACATTCATATTTATTAATTCATTTGAAAGTATATTCATTTCCGAACAAAACAGTAGTAATTTGAAGACTTGAAGTGCTTTGGTTTAAAAAATATGGCTATTTTAGTAGAACTACCTTGAAATCTGTGATTATCCAAAGCGTTTTTTCGTCCGTGTGTATTACTACGATAAGTCAGACAGACAAAAACTATCGCAGTGTTTATTTACCACGGACGTGAAGATCAGGTAATTGTCGTCGTCGCTTTTTTGCAGGTTAAAGTACTTCTATCTTTTATGAAAGAGCGTAGTATTCGGGCTGAACAGTTCGGATAAAAGTTTGACCGCTTCAGAGAATTCCAATTCACTCGTCTTCCTGGGGAAAACAAACTTGATATGTTCTGTGGTGCCTAATTTCCTCAAAAGTAGGCAAACTTTTTTTTTTAGCGTTGCTCCACTCTTGACAGTCCACGGTGACGAGGTCCAATAGAAAGCGTCAAACGTCCCATCCAACTCTGGTTGCTAGTTGAACGTTTCTATAGCGTTCCATATTGTACTTTGGGAAAAAGCAAAGCTGTTGTCCCTGTGTTCCGTTCTATCGAACATGTTTAACAATAGCTCTTGTCTCTGTTGTTGGAGTAGTATTCTCTTCTCCAATGCTTGTTGCCTCTCTTGAAATTGTAACTGGAGCTGTTTATCACGTTCTTTTAAATTTTCCTCAGCCTTCTGCTACTGGTTCATCTGAGCCTTGATTCGCTGTATTAATACTGCTTTAACTTGTAATGGCTTTTCCAAGCGCACAAAAAAAAAAATTTATTTCAGTTTTGGACTGGAGAAGAGAGATAAAATAATAAAAAAGAAAATGTCCGTTCTTGAGTGTGTGCGTATGAGAAGGGTGCAATGTATCCCTTGCTTCTTGGTAAAAACCTTAGAAATAATCTAATATGAGGGTGGACAAAAAAAATTCACTTGTGATAAGGGTTTATGAGTGTACAGAAGTCAATGGGACAATATTGTAGTAATTATTAGTAGTGGAAATTTGGTCAATTGGATTACTTAAGGGGATGGCTCATCAAGAATTTGTTTACATTGTACTTGAATATGACCAGATTATAGGAAAGCAGAAAAAGGGAAGAGTTCCACAAAACATGGAGCCTTCCCAAGACAAGAGCCATTCATTTCAACTGATGCCAGATAGGGGATCAGAGCGTTGATGATATTAAGATAGAAGCTTAGTTTTAGATGCATTAAAATTAACCAGCCACTTCTTTCCCCATTGCACCACATGCTCCAGATCAGAGGGGAGAGAATCAGATAGAACTTGGTCATTTACAGCCTTTGATTTGTTGCCATAGATGGTAGTGTTATCAGTATAAATATATACGAATGATCTTAGGATGTGATTTAGAAGGTCATTAATGTAGATCAGGAAAAGAGTTGGGCTCAGGATGGACCTGAGGGACTCCGGCATTAATACTATGAGTTTCTAATTTCTGCCCATTAACCACTACTCTTATGAACCTATCAGAGAGAAATGGTTTAATCTTTATGGCATACCCTTTCAAAGGTCTTTGATATGTCAAGTGCAATTGCCCTAGAAAGGTTGCCTCTTTTGAGAGATTCACTAATCCTATGAGATATAACCGTTAGCTCATCTGCTGCACATCTAGCAGAATGGAAACCATACTGCATGTCAGTAAGAAGGTTATTTTTGCTGAGGTAGTAAACTGCCCCCTCCCTTCGCCAAACATTCACAAGAAACATTCGTCTAGCTGAAAACACTATCAATAATTCCCTCCACTCTTTATCTGTATTTAAGCCTAAACGTAGATTCCATGAACAAAGCTTCTTTCTTAGAACTGCACGCCTGTGGAACTGTCTTCCGTTTTTCTGCTTTCCAGCTGACTACAATATGGTTGTCTTCAAGTCCAACGTAAACAAGTTTTTGATGAGCTGTTCCACTTAAGTTTACAAATTTACCGAATTTCCATTACTAATGATTACTATATTGTCCAATTTCTACTGTACACTCTTTAACCCTTATCCTCGAGTGGTTTCTGGGCCTTGATAAGTGGTGATACCTATGTAAAAAAACTTCTATTTAACACGGATTCCAGCAACTTACTCATGATGCACAGGAGACTTATTGGTCTGTACTGAGAGGAAGATGACTGATCACTTGAATTCTTAAATATGGAGCATACTAATGAGGTTTTCAAGGGTGCTGGGAAGCGATTCTCCTTAAGAATCTTATCAACACTTAAACAGCTTTGTAGGTATGGGAACTAGTTCTGGTTGAAGCTTTTTTAACACTATAATTGGAATGCCATTAGGGCCAGTTGCTTACTGGAATCAAGGTTTTTGATTAGTTTGGCAACATCATGCACAGATATGTGCATGTTGCATAGTGTGTTTTCTGATAAAAGAGGAAATACGGGGGGGGGGGGTGATCGCAAAGGGTAGAATTTGTTGCAAAGTTCTTGGTAAAGAGTTTGGCTTTGTCTGATGCTGACGAGATTACCTCAGGTTCATTGATGATGGTTGGGATAGAGCACATGATTCTGTTCAGGATCCTGTTTGCTATTTGCCAAAATTGTAGGGAACCAAGCCACTGCTCAGTCACTTTGGACTGGAGCGTACAGCTCTCTCGCATTCTTTATTACTCTTTTACCATGATTGCTGGCAGTCCTGTACATCTTCATGTTTTTCCTTTAATCCTCTTTCCATAAAGGCAATATTATCTTTTAAAAAATTTCTTCTCTGTATAATATGTCTTTATCCCCTTCTTCTGATGAGAAGCGTTTAGCTTCGAAATGCCATGGCCTAAAGAGGTTTTCCTATCCCAAAATATTGTAGTCTCTTTTGAACTTATAGCGTAATAAAACTTAATTGTAAATTTTTTATCCTTTTTTTATCTTAACTTATTCTATAAAATTAGTTTGTATTTTTAAATGTATTTAGATTGTACTTCTAACCACATTTCCAAACTCCCATTCTTATTTGAATTCATTTTAACTTGTGAGTCTACTCCCAATGCTATACAATAAAATATAATCATAAAATTTTGTAAGGGGGCTTGAATTATAAAAAAAAAAACCCGCTTTAAATCTATTTAAAATTTTAACCATCCCTTAATCTGCCTTTTAAAGTAGATATTACGAAAAATTAATTTATTTTGTTGTATTATTTTATTCCATTTCTATATTCTGTGCAATTTACCTGTTTGAAACTCTATTTTCCCAGATTTTTCTTGCATGCCATTTGTTTGTAATATATTAGTAATAGTTAGCAATATATGTATATACGCAATAGAAAAATAGAAATACACATCTCTTTTCTTTTTTCTAGCATTCATCACCTTTGGTAAATGAGTTTGCATGTTTTAAATTATTAATACAGAAATAAAAAAAATTATACCGTTTCAATTAAATAAAAGAAGGAAGTATTAAAATCAAAGCACACATTTGGCTTGTAATGCAGATCCTCACTCCCTCTCAAATAAATGCTAATTTTTGCCCCCAATTCATTCCACATGGAGACACTGATCTTTTAGCCTGACCAACATGGGTCACTCGAAGAACACCAAATTAAGTGCATCTATACATCTTTTGTTTTCTTTGCTTTATATTCTCTTACATATTCAAGTAATTAATCTCCTATTCATTTATTTTAAAACAAATTAGTTGCTAGAGCAGATTGGTTCTCTCACAGTACTTGAAAGATATAATTTCTTGTAAATGTTAGAGGGAAATCTATCTCCAATCCTGCGCTTATTTATGTAGAATAGAGAAAAACTTTAAATTAAGATACTTAATATCTTCATCCATGCGGAGGCGCAGAAATACCTGATGTAGAAACCAGGTGCATGGTTAACCCTCTCGGTGTGATGGACCCGTA
Organism: Euprymna scolopes; assembly: GCF_053919585.1. Classification (NCBI taxonomy): domain Eukaryota; kingdom Metazoa; phylum Mollusca; class Cephalopoda; order Sepiida; family Sepiolidae; genus Euprymna; species Euprymna scolopes. Next base: position 79,476,104 of record NC_136490.1, read on the forward strand.
GATCTTGTCAGATTATCCATCTAAGAGAAAGAAAACTCTGATAATAAAAATGGGAAAGGGTGAGCCTCCTCAGTCATGGTCGACAACCTTCTTGAAGCTGGTGACTCGAACAAATTCCTGGTTTGCAAACCTAACTTGCTTAAGGAATAGATAGGCTCTTCCTATCGCCGGCTTTCACACTTCTTCTGTACTATTAGCCAGATCAAAGGTACAATACCAGGGGCTCACCAGAGTCACCCTGTGCTTAGCATTCTTTCCGCACTAGGACATTGAATGCCGTTCCCCTATTCCATATTTTAAATTTCTCTCAGAAACTGAGAAAATTGTGTTTGCTTGTATGCCACTTGTGTTCACAAGACTTGTTTGGGCCGGTCTTGTCTGAGAGGTTGAGGGTAACTGATTGACAGTTTGTCTGGCTGCTGTTTCTGATTGACAGTACAGGAGCCCTAACTCTTTGGTAATGCTTAGACCAGCTACTCTATCATCAGTTCTATAATATCAGAATAGTTATAGTGCCATGTCACACATGGAAAGGTACCCTGCTGCTATATCTGATGGGCTTTCACGAGACCACACCTTCTAGACTGGACTCGGCTAATGGACCACTGTGTGTGTATACTTGGCGTCAAAACAGGCCCATTTTGCTCAACACTCTTCCCCTAATCTAATATTAAACAAAAACGTAATTAAATGACAACCCAAACAAATATCACGATAAAACCAGACAGCCACCCAAACAAAACTAATTCGCCTCCGCCCTTGAGGCTTGCTTTCACAAATATCCGTGGGCTTAGAGGTAATATAGATGATGTAGAGGCTTACCTTTTAGTAAACTTTTGGGATATCTTAGCATCAAGTGAAGCAAACTTGCACTCTTCAATCCCCTCTAACTACTTTAACATGATAGGATACCTCTCTCTTTGCTGTAAGGACTCATATATGCACGGGATTGGAGTCTATATTTGTAGCACCCTCTCTTAAACTAGAGAGAAAAATCTTGACTCGGATGACCAGAATTTTATGTGCTTTCGACTAACATTTCATCACTGCGTTAGTTACTTATATTTTCTCTACCGTTTTTCCTCAAGCCAGAATTGTACCCTAATTGATCATGTCTTTGATAGTATAGATGCAGCACTCTCCTTGGATAGTAATTCCCAAATACATGCATTTCGTGACTTTAATGTCCACCATAAAAATTGGCTTGGTTTCTCAGGTTACACAGATGCAGCTGGATGCTCTACTTATAGCTTCTCTATAGCCCATTCCTTCACACAAACAGTAATGTTTCCAACTGGCCTACCAGATTGTGAACCTCAGCAGGCTTCACTTCTGGACCTATTCTTCACCACAATACCTGAGGATTGTGTGACTAATGCCTACAGTCCACTTGGAAACGCAGACCACCTAGTGGTATCAGTTGACATCACATTTAAATCCCAACCTCAAGGTGAGGAATCATTGCTCAAAACAACAAGGTACTACAACAGGGCTGACTGGGAAACCATTAGAGAACACATCCGAGATGCCCATGGACTGATATCTTCTCTCTTCCTGCTGAACAGTGTGCTGTTCTACTGCATATATTTAACATTAATCTGTGATTGCATTTACCATGTACTGCATAAAGCAGGCGAAGCCACAGCTGTAACCCTTGATATATCCAAGGCCTTTGACAAAGTCTGACACAAAGGGCTGCTAATGAAAATTAAATCGTACTTTATAATTGGATGTATACTAAATATAATTAGATCCATCTTAAACAATAGAAGCATACAGGTAGTCATTGATGGACGTACATTCAAGCAGCATAACATTAATGCGGGAGTGCCTCAGGGGTCAATCTTTGGTCATTATTATTCCTGATATTCATAAACGACCTCCCTGATAATATTGTGTCTGAGATGGGTATATTTGCTAATGATACAATGCTCTAATATGCATGAAGGAAGAACAGATGTACATAAATCTAAGACAATGGCAGAATCATTAGAAAATGATCTCCAGACTATTATAGAATGGCGACGCAAATGCTAACATTTAATGCTGCTCTCCTTTTAACAATTACAAGACGCCTCTCCAACCACCTATATTGATGACAAATAACACTCTACCTAAGAATTCTACCTTCAAACTCCTCGACCTAACATTTGCGGGCAATATGAACTGGAACTAATACATAGAGGACATTGCAAAGACTGCTGCAAAGATCGTGGGTTTTCTTTTTCGAGCTAGAAGACTACTCACACCTGAGGGTAATCTGTACATCTATAAGGCCATGATTCACCCATGCATGCAGTATTGTTGCTACATCTGGGCTGATACATCTACCACTAGTATCTCCCTCTTGGATAGGGTTCAAAAAAGAGTTGTTGATCTAATCTGTTCCATTTTATCAACTAAGTTTCAGCCCTTGTCCCATCGCCGCAATGTTGCATCTCTGTGCCGTTTTTACAAATATTTTAATGGAATGTGTTCTGATGAAACCTCGCCGTACATATCCCCGACAAACCCGCTTAGCAATAAAATCTCACCCTTTTACTGTTGAGATCCCTAGATGCTTGAAAGCTTTCTATTCTAATAGCTTCTTCTTTGGAACAGCTAGACTTTGGAATTCTCATCCTACTACCTGCTTTCCTGGTTGTACTGATATGCAGAAATTTAAATGTAACATAAACCAACGTCTTGTTAATCTTTCCTAAACATGGTTCCAAATAGTAGCCTTTTACGTCCAAGTGGTGATATGACTTGTTAAGGATTAACGCGAGTAAAATAAATAAAATAAATAAATAGAGCTAGTATAGTGTATATGTGAGTATATTTATCATACAAGTGAATGTTAAACTTAAAAAATGAAAAGTAATTATAAAACGCGTGCTGAATAGGTGTGGGAGGCTGGTATATGAATCCGCAGGATAGATTTCCACATTGGAGTCAAGGAGTCAGTTGAAGATATCAAAGGAGTTGGCATCCTAGGAATTCTAGAGTCAGACTTTTACCATCCAACTGTGCAACCTTGGTGATTAACAGAATGGACAGCAATATTACTATTAACTGATTCTTCACCACCAATGTATTCTAGTGATCGAAGAAAATGTTGCTGTGACTTTATTGTCTCACACTGCTGTGCACATCTTACGGCTTTGTCCCTGTCTGGAATCATTTGCAGACTCAGTAATAGCTTAAGATCCATGCACCCGTACAATAGGGCAGGTCGATTTTGGAACCCCGGTGAGGCAATGGTGATGATAATTGGATTTTGACATAGAAAAGACCTAAACAAAATATTTTTCTCAAAATCGTTATCTTTGCTGGAGGAAATGACTTTAAAAGTTAAAAAAATTGAAGTGATTAAAAGTTTTTCGGTGAATTGTCAAGAACGTCCCGTCATCCAAACAATCCGTACTGTTAAGAAAATAGAATCATTTAGAATATGTTTTAAACTACATTTTTAAATAAAATGGGTGAGGATAATGAATTAATAAAATAAATATTAAGTGTAAAGGCAAAATTATGTTTTTTAAATAACGACCAAAGTTCACTTTTTCATTTCAGGAACTTTTTTGGGTGGAAACATTTTAGATTTCACCATCGCAAAACACGCTCGTTATTGATATTGAAAATTAACGTTTGTTTATTATTTAATTTGAAAACATTACGATTTAGGCTTAATTATTTAGAAAGGAAAAACGAAAAAGACTTGTTCAACATATATTATTATATTTCAAGTGTCTGCAACGAATTTAAACATATTTGTTTTATCTTTTTTAATTTGTTTTTCTATTAGGTTGACACAAAAACAATGTCATTTTTTGATGTTCAAATGAACGTCAAAAGCATTATTTTTGCACCAACCTAATATTTCACATCAAATTCTATTTGAAATTTTTATTAAAATATAGTAATACTCCAGTTTGATATTAAAACAACAACAAAAATATAGTCCATACAATTTTATTCTACACATTCTTTACGAAACATAACCACATAATTTTTCAAGTCTTTCTAATTAATAAAAAATACTTTGCAGAAAATTAGTGTCAAATTTTTATTTCTTTTATTTTTAGAGAGTAATTGTTTGTAAGCAGTGTTTCTCTTCTAAAATTATAGTTTTAAAATCAGATAACCCACAAAGATTAATACAAGTAAATAAGGAAACTCCTTTAAAGGTTTTTCGTTATGTGTGCATGTTATAGTGCTAAAATAACTTTATTTAGAAAGCCATTCTTAATATGTGAAGGAGGTTGTATTGTAACTATTCTGTACTTTCACCTAAAAATTTAATAAAAATTAAATTTAACTTGAAAATACTGTTAAAAATAGCATAGTAACATAGATGTACAAGCACTGGTTTTTCAAACTCTAAACACTCGTTTAAAATGGCACAGCTACAGCAAGAATGAATCTCTTTATGGATAAATTCATGTTATCGAAGGCGGAGCTAAAATCTGCTAAAAATGTCTAAACTAAACACAACTATGCCTCTGATTTGGTTTGGTCCTCTCTTTTCAATACATCTAATTCAACTCTCCAAAGTTTTTCATTATTTCTTATAACTAGCACTTATTTTTTTTACGTATAAAACTGGAAGATAGCCTAATACAGTTTCCTTCAGTTATAATCCATTTATTTATTTTACTTTTCAGATTAGAATGTCAGTAAAAGCACAACGTTCAATTTTAACCCGTGGTTCACAATATTTGCTGGTCCACCTTGCCATTTGGATGAAACAGCACCCCCAACTTCACGACAAGTCATCCAGTTTAGTTATTTCCTCAAAAACAGTTATCCCCACTTAAAAAATAGTAAGATTTCTAAGTTAATTGCCAAGGAAGTAATTAGTATTCAGCAAGCAGTCAATCCACAATTGCCCTTGTTAAGGTAACATTGTATAGGACAGAAGGTCAATATATTTTGCTATAAGAGGGCCAAACAAATTAACAGGAAATCTCTTGCAACAACCAAAGTGAAAAGAATGAAGGAACAGCTAGACAGACTGTTTGATATATCTTCTTGTAGCTGTAAACTTTGTCTTGAGATGTGATGACTTTGCAGTAAAGTGCAAGACAGAAAATTGTCAAAAAAGGCACATTGTCTGCACTTGTCCTTCTAACAAGGAGGTAAAATTAATTTTATAGATTCACCTGCAATTATGTTCCTTTTTTGTGGAAAATAAAATAATATATTGGTATTTATTATGTAATCTGGCTCTATTATTAAACATGCAAATTTTCCAATTTTCAGGTTCCACTAGAACAACTGCCATTTACAGCAATTTTTAAATTAATTGATGGAACAACAAAAAGCCTAACAACATTTACTGGCCCTTTGGGGAAACTTTGTATCAATAATTATCAAGATTTGCCTCAAGTAGAATTCTAAAAAATTAGTGTCCCTCCCGATCATCATTATCTGATAGCAGAAGAAACAAATAATTTAAGTGTGAAGATCAGAGGCTACTTTTTGAGTATGCTGTTGGCATTTCTTGTGGAGAAGTTAACTTAGAAAATTGGGCCCTTGAATCAAGGAAGATGGCTAACATAAGCCACAAGATTAATGTGTTTATGGACTAGAGTTGTCTATCCTCAAACACTATGATAAATTAAACATTTTGGTCAAATTTATCATCTAAGTGTATGCAGTTAGTTGGTTTGAGATCAAAACCGACAATATTTTTTTTTTAACCAACAACAGTATATTTTAATATGATTCAGAGAACAAAACAGTTAACTGAAATCCAAATTACTGTTTTAAACAGTTCAAAATATAGTGCTTTTGCACTACTTCCGGAAAATATAATATCGATGATAAACTCAGATGAATTGGATGTGTGAGAAGAGGGCATTCAAACGATTTATCCATTAGGTAAATAAATATTTATCCATTAAATTTTATTAGTTAATTTACCCAAACAATAGTTAGTTTTATTCATATTACATCGCAAAAATATAAAAAAATAAGTGTTTTCAAATAATTTTTTTGTTGTTGTTGTTTTTTCCAGAAATAGTGAACAACTCAACTCAAAAAAAAACAAAAAACATGAAAAGATTACTGCTATCAATTTTGCAGCGACACACTGGTCAAATTTGATTGATTTTTCTCAAAAAGTTGTATATGGGCAGGAAGCAAGACATAGACACATTATTACAAAGTCATCATGCCAGAAAATTAGACCTGCATTTTCCTCGAAAGTATACAGAACAATTTAGTTCTATTATAAGTTTATATTATTGCATTTAATAAAAAATTAAAATACATGGTTCTGTAACTTGTATCAAGTTGTTATATTGTGTAACACATATCCACATATCTTTTTGAATTATGAAATTTAAAAGACTTTGTTACTAATTAGCTTTTTTTACAATTTTTGTTTAATCAATGCAGTAAAAATTGAGATATTTTGCTAGGTGTGATTCATCATTAAAATTATAATTCATGTGTATACTTTTCTTTCAATGTATTTCATATAAATATATCAATTTTAATTGAATATTTTATAAAAATAGTGAAATTTCAAAGTCAGTGTTGTGAAAAATGCTATGAAAATGAAGGATTTTTCAGTATTTTTCTACACAATTTTTAAAATTAAATGCTCAATTTTCTGTTCAAGATAGGAATCTAATTTTTGGTATATGTTCTTATCACATCAAATCCCAATTATCATCACCAGTGGCATGTTGATTTTCTTAAAAAAGTTGCAAATCGACCTGCCCTACCGTACAATTGTGGGAAAAATAGGAATGTCCTACCTTTCAAACGTCCTTGTGTATGTCTGTCATGCGGGTTAGGATGAAAAGAGAACCAATCTCAGACGATTTCACAAAGTCGCGCTACATGCATACAACTGAGGTGTACCAGGCTCGATAAAACAGGTCGCTTGGAGAACTTAGGGAGGATTTTTTTTTTTTTGGACACATTGTAGCAGTGTTTTGCTTTGTGGCAGACATTTTGAAACACGTTGGCATGTTGAGGCGTGCGGAAGAGAGGGAAAGAAACATATCACTTGAGATACATCCCTTACAACAACAATTCTGTCACAAATTAATTCCTCATACAGGTCCTCAAAATTGCAGTTTTTAGCCAATGTGTGGAGATCTATGATGAAAGAATCAATGGACTCACCTTCCTCTTGATGTCTCTGGCCTGTTCATAAACTATATTTGTGTCACCTTTAAAGTAGTCATTGAACTTTTATACCACTATATCAAAGTTTTGGACCGTTGGATGAAAGCTTAATTGTGATGAAAATGTCTTCAGCTTTATCACCCAGGCAATATATCAAAGTGTCCATCGGACAAGGGCTTGGTTTCTCATCAAGTCTGAATACTGAGTGGTAACAGCTGAACGGTCAGATTCATCTTTCCCATAACTCGAGTTGGTCAAACAGAAAGGATTCTGGCGGGCTCACATGGCTGATCATATTGGGTTTTTATGGATTTTTATTTATTTTACTTTTTTGTATGACTTTTTGGCTTGATAATTAGTTTGACTCCTCCTCTGTATTTTGCTCCTGTTCGTTCATAAATCCCTTCTTCTGATACAATGTTTTGTTATATTTTTATCCGGAAAATAGACCAAGACGAAGCATGAGAACAAGACGGGTGACTGCCAAGTCTCGTTTTATTCACATTGGACAAAAGTTGACATTAAACATGTTAAACACTGGTGTAGGATGGACTGCTAATATAATAGACATACGCATTTTAGTTAATTCATTTATTGAAATAAAAAATTAAGTCAGCTATTTTTTTTTTTTAGATTTTGTTAATAATTGACAAAAAAAAAAAAAAAAAATTTGTGACCCATTGAAATTTGAAGGGAGTTCAGAAGGCTTTAAACTCATTTCTAGGTGTTAAATTCTTACCAAATCCTCATATATTAAAAAAATTAAAAGGTTTAGAAACTACACAAACTATCAATAGAGATTAACATTAACTTAAAATTAGTTATATTTGTATAATAACTTGAATTAATTTTGATAACCAAACAAAACCATAACTAAATTTAACTTTCAAAATTCTATTTAAGAAAAATAATTTGACAAAAATATAAATAAATACATAAAAATGCCAATAAATTCCCAAACTCCTGGCAACACCGATGTTGATAAAGTAATGATTTTAATTATTTTTAAAATAAAGATGAAAGTAACTATTAAAGATAAACATTACATTTTTAATAGTTACTTTCATGTTTCAAACATCCATTTTTAAGTCATGAGTTTTATCAAAACATCATAACCTAGACTATACAAGAACAAATGAAGTATAGTTACATTATTTTTTTTTATGGCATAATGGTACAATGACAAAAACAGATTTTCAAAAAGTCGGTTTGAACTAGCTGGGACATGATTGAATTATTAATTTTTTTATTACAAAAGTAAGAGTGAAAGAATTAAGACCATTGTCCTTTTATGCATATACAAGCCGTCTCTGTGTTGCTCTGGAGTTTTTATATGGTCATTTTTGTTTTGCATGTATTTTTAAAGTCTGTTAGTTTTTAAGTCTTCTAATAAGCAGTTTTAATCATTTCATTTTGGAACAAAAACGGTGTCTAATAAAATATTAATTTATCAGATTCAAAGCTATCTATGTCAAACTTAAAGAATCTAATTTAGAGGAATTTTTATTTTTTGTAATTTGATTTTTAAAGTAAAATTTGATTATTATGGTACTGTTTGGTCAAGGAATCATTAATTGAACAAACTATTTCTAAAATTATAATTAATTGTACTTCAGAGTGGTCAAAATTCAAAACTTAATTTCAGTATGTTGAACTGACAAATGTGCATTCAAAAATATTTGTGAGTGTGGGGGTATAAAAAAGACAAGATGTAAACATATGCAACACTGCATGTTTAGTTGGGGTGGTGTATAGATGGGAAAATATTTAGCTAAGAGAACAGACAAGCCAAGAACTTGGCAAGCCTTTTTGAAAAATAATGGGTTCTTGGAAATCAGAGTTCATGCTAAAAACTTCTACAAAATTAATGTTAAGTCAGATTAAACAGTTGATAATTCTCAAGTAGTATTGTGCAGGCCAAATGATAGTTAAAATCTATAAATATTGCAGCAAAACATCCAGAGATTTAGTTAATTTTTGTTGTTCTGAGAGATGGGGCTTTTCGAGGTTTTAAGTGGATCGTACATATTTTCAGTTGGAAGATATTTGTCCTGAATGCAAATGTGTCGTTCAGTAAAACCAAGTATCATTTTAACCTCTCAATGTATTTTAAACTTGAATTGTGATTTTGTTTGGAAAGAAAATCTTTTTTACAGGTATTCAGACCACGTGATTGACACTATGGCCAGTGTCAAAATAAGTCCTGAATTCAATGTTGTCTTAAGGAAACAGATGTCTTACCACATGCGTGTCGGGCGATAACAAGAGATTAAAGATGGCGCTTGTGGTTTTATAAGCTGTGGTCTTGCAAAATCTCGCCGCACACATGCAAATGGGGAAGATAGGCTGTATAAAAGCAGCTTGAGTTGAGAAGTAGGTTTGTGACCTTTGACAATTGTTGGATTTCTAGCCACGCATTTGAGGAACCGCTGTCATAACTTCTCACGAGTTGATCAACAAAAGAACTTATTTAATTATATTCATTTAAGAATTAGAAATTGTAATTTGTAATTTTATTTAATTACTAGCAAAGATACCCGTGCTTCGCACGGAGCTTTGTTGCGCACTCGGGTACCAAAATCTGTGGGCACCTTTCCAGTAAGTTGATGTTGTAAGAGCAACGATTGCATAAGGTGATTAACATTTTAACTACCTCTTGTAGTGACTGAAATTCAATCAGGAACTTCACAAAACATTTTCATCAAAAAGGAAGGTTACTTGATGTTACATAGTAAATTTTTCATTGAAGTCATTTTCAACTCTTGCTTAAATTTTATCTTGCACATTCAATACTAAAAACTTACCACAATCAGATCATGTCAGTTTTTCCTCATATCCATTTCTCACACTTTTCACTAAAGAGCCTCAGGGTAAACTACATTTCTGCTGCTTTGATTTGGAGCCAGAATGTAGAGTTTTTCTGAACTTCCTGTCCGGCTGATGGAGACGTAGAACATACCGTGACTGAAGCAATCTGATGTCAAGTCTACGCCAATGGTGTTAAATGTCTGACCTTGACTTTTGTTTATGCTCATTGCAAAACACACCTTCACAGGAAATTGGAGTCTCCGGAATTTAAATGGAAGTACTGAGTCCGATGGAACTAAGGGGATCCTTGGCAGTAGAACGGTTTCGCCTTTGTAGGGACCACAGGAAATGGTGGCCTCAAGTACATTGGTGTGCAATCTGGTGATAACACATCTGGTTCCGTTTGTTGTTTTTGGCGGTTCCAAGGATCGAAGAATCATGATTGGCGATCCAATTTTGAGATTTAAAATGTGTGGAGGCATTCCAGATATCTCCAAAGAGTTTAAAACTCCACAGGGTAGTGAACAGCTTCATATTCATTCGTAGCCGAATCAACTGATTTGTATTGCTTTGTGTCTCCTGGAAATTCATCCATTATTGAATTGTTCAAATGATTCACATTGCTGTTTAATGGCGAAATAATAGCCCTCTCAGCAAGCCAATCCGGTGATTTTCCATTGTTTTGCAGGTCTGGGTACACTTTGTCTTTCAGTTGCTTCTGATTACCGACACATTTACCAAGCGCAGTTGGAATCTTAATTGTGTCAGGTGAAGAAGTGATAGGAAACTGACCATTACCGATTTGGAGAAGCAATTTGGAGAAGTCTGCTGCAGCTGTGTTATCAGAGATATAGGCTCTCATATTAGTAGTCAGTCTCTTCACTATAACGTGCCTCCAGAGATAGGATTGTTTCAAACTTGCATTGACAATGTTAGCCCTTGTGCCATTTTTAACCACTGGGAGGATTTGACGGAAATCACCGCAAAATAAGGTTGGAATGCCACCCATGGGATTCTTGTTTCCTGTGATGTCTTGCAGTGTTCGGTCAATTGCTTCATAAGCACTCTTGTGCGTCATTGGGGCTTCGTCTACAATGATTGCAGAGGTGTCTCTAATTACATTTGCCAAGGCTGAGTTACCAGTAATTTTGCAAACTGGCTGATCCATTCGATGAGTATCCAAGGGTACTTTAAAAGTGCTGTGAAGAGTGCGGCCACCTTGTAGTAGAGTAGCAGCAATGCCACTGAATGCTGTTGCAAGCACAATCTTTCTCATGGATCTAATCTTTGCAAGGATCAAATTGATTACAAAAGTCTTGCCCGTACCACCTGGAGCATCAAGAAACATCATGTTTTTGTTCATTTCACCTTGTGCTTCCAACATTGCCATGAATGAATTGTAAACTTCTCTTTGAGAATCGGTCAGTTTTTCTTGCATATTTTCTGCTTGTAGGGAAGTTCTTCAAGATTATAAGTAACTTCACGTTGATACTCTCTCGCGAGTCTTTCATCTCTCCCTTGCATTGGTGCAGGTAATCCATAGCTTGCCAATGGTTGACCGCACATAAGGAGAACTTTTTCTTCAATTAGACAAAGAGTTTTATTGTAGATGTCCTCATTAAAATCTGCTTCTGGATTGTTAACTTCTTGCCTGTATCTGTGAAGAATGTCTTCAGATATTACATCACGAAAAGCCATCCAGATCTCAAGAGGATTTCTTGGCTCACAGGCTGTTAAAATTATCACAAATAGGCTTCGCAAATTTGAAGGTGATTGAGTGGCACTTGCCTCTCCTACTGCTTGATGCAAGTGATGGTCATTTTCTAGAAGGCCTCGAGCAAGGCACGCTGCTCTGTATGTTTCAAACACCTGACCATTGTATGCTCGCAAATTTTGAAATGAAGTTGGACCAGCAACCTCATTGAGCAACAGGCGTAAGAAATAACACTCCCCTGCTTTTGGACTAATCGTGTAGATTCTCCCAATGCATGGTGCCTTCCATACATCATCATTTTCAGTACCTTCAACTTGTACCCCACGCATTCTTCTCATCCATTTCTTTGTCGATTTGTTCCAAGTGTAAAACTCAGGGACTTCTACGTATTTGAGACCCCTTGCAAAGTCATCCTCATGGCAGAGTTGAAAAAATGCTGTCAAAGTTGTGGCAGGCGGTGGACCTTGGGCTCGTTCCAGAGCAGTATCAGCTGAGAACATGACACGCTGCCCATTTTCAAGATGAACAGAAAGTTGTACAATTGGGGGGAAATGTTCATGGATGGGATGTTCTAATATCCTCCAGGCTGCCTCTGAACTGCCGACATACCTTGCATTCTGGAACTGCTGGATCTCATCCACAATGTGACTTTGTACTTGGCCTTGTTGGTTAGCTGCTCCATCAGTTCTTTGTAGTTCAAACACTGCTTGATCACATCCTTTATTCACGTATTTGAGGACATATTTGATGCTTTGGATCGAGCTGCAAATTTCTACGTTAATGTGAGCGTTGAACTGCTGAAGGAGGACCTTGTTGTACGGAACAATCCACTGGTTTGTTATTTCTTGATTAACATACCGACCATTTCTCTTCATCCTTATTGTACCAGTCTGGCCTCCATCTTCTGGTTTTCTTCGCCTGTACTTGGGGTAAGAGTCTTGGCCTTGCTTGGTACACTGAAGAAATTCTTTTGGGTATTTTTTGGAACATTTGTTGTCAATCATACATGGACAATTTGGATTAAATGGTCCACAAGGTCCATGCACCATATGTGCCATCACTTTAGCATGAAGATCAGGATCTTTCTCTTTGTCAGGGATCTCTGCAGATATGCAGAGATCCATTTTTTCTGGTAGAAGTTTGTCCTCTGGGGCCTGCCAGGTGAGGATGTGTGCATGCGGCAGTCCTCTTTTTTGATATTCAATACTGTACAGGAAAGCCCTCAACCTGCCAAATCCTCCCTTTTTAATAAATTCAAGTAACTTTTTTAGCTTCTGCCTGAAAACCCTGGCAACAATATCTGGACGATCCTGAGGGTCTTGCCCTTGAAGACAATTTTCTGTAATTTCTGTCCACTTTGGATTTGTTGTGAACGTGATGAAGAGGTCGGCTCGGCCCATTCGCCGAACATATGCCATGGCATCACTTTGACGCTCAAACATGTATCGAGGGCCTCCTGTATAAGTTGCCGGAAGTACAACTCGTTGACCAAACTGTTCTGGATTCCCATCCTCCCTAAGAATTGAATCTCTCAAGTTGCTATAATTGTCAGCTCTCAGGGTCTGTTGCTCACGCCTCAGGAACTGTAAACGTTCTGTTTCAATCTTGCAGTACACATCCACCAGCCATTGTTGAAATAGCCTTCGGTACCAGAGAAAATAGTTTCCAGGCCGAGTCATTAAATGGTACGAATAAAATTGCTGTTGGGTAACTTTTCGCCCATTGGATGCCTTCATGTAGATGTTGTAAGATGGAGAACCATAGGGGTACATTAACGGGTACATTAAAGTATCGTAGAGGGGATGTAGTTCGGAGATCCATTTTAATGTATCATTTCTAAAACGCAAGACAATATCCCAGTTAGCTGTTGGTTCATTCTCCATTAATATTCCAATCTCATACGTTGTTGTTGGAGCATTGAATCGCCGTGGATGCTCTTCTTGCGGCCTTCGGTCTTCCCTTATGACAACTTTATGTTCTACCAAGTGTTCTTCTTCAATCCTCTCCTTTGTTGTTTTCAGCTGACAAATAAAACTGTTGTTCTCATGTAAAAATTCAGTCAGACTTTGGAGAATGTCTCTATTGAGTCTACTGTCACGTCCCCGATTATGTAGTTCCTCTTCCAGACTATCCAAGAAGTAGACTTCAATAAACTTTGCTGTTTCATCTTCAGGTGGTAAAAGACTCCCAATCTGGTGGCAAACCTGGCCTCGAATTCTAAAAGAAGGATTCCACCCATGTACTGCCGCAATTTTGTGACCAAATGATGTCATTGCAAAACAATTGTTATAACTGCGTAGATTTTGCAGAAAATCTTTAGAGATGGGACCATTGCCGGAGAGCAAATCTTGAAGCAACTGAGGCAGTGGTGGAAAGCTATCAAGCACAACTTTGCCAGAAGAAGAACAACAACCAGGGGTTTCTCCTTTAAATTTTACAGCTGAGCAATGTTGACATACTTTGTCCATTTTTCCTATATCAGCTGTAGTGAGAGAGTCATTTTTGTTGTAGAGCAATCCTTTTCTATTGCAGTGTTCTATTTCATGGTGTCTCAAAGCAGTCATTCGTTGTCTAGCTGCCTCGTTTTCTGTCAATTGCTGGGGCAAAGTCATACTCTCTCTCCATGCAACCTCTCGTTGTTGCCCTTGGTATAGGCGAAAGCTTCGTTGGGTTTCCGATTCATTCTGATGTCGTTGAGCCACTCTCAACTGACCTTGTGTACGTCTACTTACCTCATATAATTCATTCGATCGTAATATTGCTTCTCTTTCCAGTGCATATCTTTGCCTTTCTTGAATTTCATCTTGTGATGAATTTAACCGCCTTACAGCATGTCTAGTTCTGTCAGCTTCACGTTGGGTTTCTCTTTCCAAATCTGACAGTCTTGCTCTCCTTTCTCTTTGACGTATCCTGTTAAGTTCTAGACGTCTTTCTCTATCTGAATTGTTTTCATTGGAGCGAATTGCAGCAACTCTTAGTCTATTAGCTTCCAATCTTTCCATTCTTTCTTCCTCACTTTCGTTTCTACTTCGTTTGGGTGGCATAATTTCGGTTTTAAACGGAATTGTTTAACGATATTAATGATTGTAAATTAATTAAGCGTAAAGGAAATGTATACTAACTGAAATGGACGAACTATAAATAATATTTCTGAATAGTACAATTATAAACAATTATATTGTACCTATTTACTATGCCTCCCCACGGGACAGAGTTAGACACCAGGGTCGTTTTTTAACGTGGAGAAAAGGTACAAAAATAAAAATTGTCTCAGTCGTGAAGGATTTCTCCTCCACCGAAAGAGAACAAGAAAATGAAGTGCAGCATCTGAAGAACAGATACTACACTTTGATCTTGACCAAAAGGAATGAATAAAAGCGACCTACGTGTGACTCATTACTTCCGGGTGTAAACGTCACAATCTAAAAGTAATAATTAAAAAAAAAAAAAGTAAATGTAAAATAAATGTAATACCAATTTAGGTTAACTAAGTAAACAGTACAATTAAAACAGTTCTATTAAAACAAATAATTACTAAGATCTAGGTAATTGTTAGTCTCATTGTTATGGTTTTAAAGAAAAAAATGTGTAAAAAAAGTTCTGCTTTTGTGAGTACGTGTATTTCTTTTAAATTACATAACCTTTTTATTTTATTATTTATATCTCTTTTAAATTTATATATTTTGTTAGTAAACTGGAAGAAATTCAGTTGAATAAAACCTTGTTCGTGTTCTTTACGTTAAACTCATATTTTTATAAAAGGTTCATCCGGTTTAAAGAAAGCGCTAAGTTTAAATAAGACTGGAAATAACTAATTCAATATATAAATAGAAAAATGAAATAAATATAAGCTTTAAGTCTTAAGATAGTAATAATCAAAATGTAATAAATTATTTGTAGTTCAAATCTATGATAAGACAGGCTTTCGAAATAGGCTCGACCAGAAAGATTAAACTGGAACGAAATTATAATCTCCGTGCCATTTTCAAAACAACCCCACAAAAGTAACGATATCCTGCAGTTGGTTAAATGACAATGCTTGTAAGAAAAATGTAAAAGAAAATGCGCTTATCTGTTTATTTTGACCTGTTTTATTTAATTAAAAAAAAATTGGCTATAACTGGAAGAGAGCGTTATGTTTTGGGGGTTGTTTAAAAAATAGAATGGAAATAAAGTTAGTTCCGTTTTAATTGTGTTTAATTGCGGCAAGCGCTAACAAAATCGAAAAATCACTGTTTACATTCGAAATGTTAACTTTTATAGGTTTACAGGTTTGCTGACAAGGCTGGGGGTGTTTAATACAATTATTTTACTAAATTGATTTTTTTCATTTAAAAATAAAATTATTTATTTTTTAATAAAGTTTTATTTTAAAATATTTGTTTTTGTTTATTTATATAAAATTACGATAGTTGAATTGTATTCTTTCAATTATATTGGCAAGTAAAATATAAAAGATTAAAACGGAACGAAATTGAAATTTCCATTACATTTTCAATACAATCCCAAAACATAAAGCTTTGCTCGCCAATGAATTGTTTTGATAATATACGTAAAGTGAAATAAATCGAATATAAAATTAAATGAAAATATATTAAATAATTAAATGTTAAATAGATTTTGTAAATAGTACAGTTGAAATGATTAGAATATTTCCAATATGTAATAAGGTCGAGGTAATTAGTTAAAGAGATTTAATATAATGTGATATGCAAATGAGCATAAGTCATTCGATATGGGGGTGGTTTGTAGACTAGTATATAAAGAAATTAGGCCTCGATACTTATGTCTCCTATAACAGAAACATCCTAAAATGGGTTCTAATGTTTCTCTACCAGGAGAGATCTACCCTCTTACCTCCTTTATATTTCGTTGATGATGGAGAGCTGTACACACAGACAGAAACACACGAACCCTATTACTTTATAAAAATATAGAAGACAAAAAAGTTAAATTAGCAGTTACTATGTTAAAGTGTCAAAACTATCTGATGAGTCACTTGGCATTGATGAAATGATTTAAATTTAATAGGAAAGAGAAAAATAATTAATCGGTTGAGTAATCGGCAAATTGGCCGATTATCAATTAATCGGCGAAGTGCTCGATAAGGCTGATTATCTGCAGATTAATCCGTATACCCTTATATATATATATTAAAAAAAAATGATTTGATTTGGGAATCTTAAGTAGGATGGCCCCTAGTGTGTTTGTGGTATTATGGTGAATGAGAACTCTGGGTAGGATTAGCATAGACCAATCAAAGGTACAGTGATGAGGATGACTATAGACTTCCCCTCCCCAATTTTTTGATTGTGCCTAATTTTTGTTGTTGATCTTCTTTGGCAAAATAAAATATATAAATCCAAGTGTAATATCTATTCTAATGTTACGCTTAAGTTAATTTGTTCTAAGTCAATATATATATAAACACTTCTATACTAAGGCAATTTGTATTTTTGCAACTGCCAGAGTGCCCCTTTTTAGGAAGCTGGTTTTTCCTCCACATTAAAAACGACTTTGTGTCACATTTTGCTCTTGTGGGGAAGCAATTAAATACAATAAGAAATAATGTCCTTGTGCAGTATTCTATCAAATAAATAAGGTACATGTACAGTATTCTACCTATATGAGAAAACAAAGAAAATCTTACCTGTGACGTACATAAAAGTCATTAAAACCAAAAATCACAAAAAATTGAGTAATATGAATTTAATATAAGAAATATAGTATTTCTATAGTATAGTATCCATGTTAAAAAAAACTCTCACTCACGACGTACTGAAAAGTTAGCACAATAGAAAATTATGTAAAATCGAATAGTTTCATAAAAAAGTAGTTTCATTTTTAAATAAGGTACTCGTAAAATATTCTATCCAAGAAATAAAGTACTTGTACAGTATTTCATATATATATTTTAGGAGCTATATGGAGGCAGTCCTGGAAATGGCTGAAGCAGTTTACAATCTAAAAATACAGTGGTATTTTATATGCATTTTTAGTATGTGGGGTATAAAGAGTCAGCCCCAGAAATGATTGAATCAGTTTACAATCTGAAAAATCACTTTATTTTGTATATATTTTTGGAGAGGGTGTGTATATGGCGTCAGTCCTGGAAATGGCTGTAGCAATTTAGGATCTAAAAATCATTTTATTTCATATATATTTTGATATGAGATATTTTAGTATAAGGAGTCCTGGAAATGGCTGAAGCAGTTTACAATTTGAAAACTTCTTTATTTCTTATATACTTTTAGGAGGCAGTCACGGAGATGGCTGAAGTAGTTTATAATCTGAAAATCACTTTATTTCATATTTTTAGGAGAGGAGTGTATATACAGTCAGTCCTGGAAATGGCTGTAGCAATTTACGATCTAAAAATCACTTTATTTTATATATTTTTAGGAGAGAGCTACAGTGGCACCAAAAAGAAAGTTTGCATTTGTCATTTTTTTCAAAAACCGCAAATTTAAGCTAAATGTAACTGTTTAAACAACCTATATCTCATTTGATTCGTCTTTTATTCCTCTATAATTTTACCTGTTCACATTTGACTTTTAATTGAAGTATCCTAGTGTTCACATTAATTTACAAATTGAACTTCAAATCAAGAAGGCAAAAGTAAACTCCGCAGCAACAAATGCGTTTCAAACTAGCTTAAAATATCCACCTTTTTTGGCAACAAAGCATTGTAATTGTTGTTTTTCCAGGTTATACAACATAACATTTAGTCCATATGCCTTGACTTTCCATTAGTGATCGTCAGGAGCTCATTAATCTCACCTTTCTGGTTTATCCAATCAAGAAATTGGCTGCAGATTGAAATGTGATGAGAAAACTATACAAATGACTGTGCAAAAGCACTAAAACACCAGCAGTGTTCTCAATAGTATTAGACCTGACTGAATGGTTAATTGTAAGTATTGACCATTTCATACCCTCTAAAAAGTTTCAGCAAAAACCTAACAGCCAGCCATGGTTCTCTCCAGAATGTGCTGCTGCCATTGCGCACAGAAATCACTTTTTCCACTGCTTCAAACGTAATAGATGTATGGAAACTAAAGCTGCTTTCAGGACTGCCAGCAACCATTGTAAGAAAGAAATAAAGAACGCAAGAGAGTTGTATGCTCAATCTGTTAAGTCCAAAGTAGCTGAGCAGCGGCTTGGTTCCCACCAGTTTTGGCAAATAGCAAACAGAATCCTGAACAGAAGCGTGTGCTCCATCCCAACTATTATCAATGGATCTGAGGTAATCTCGTCAGCATCAGACAAAGCCAAACTCTTTGTCAAGAACTTTGCAGCTAATTCTACCCTTTGCGACCAAGGTCGCCAACCCCCAATATTTCCTCCTGTATCAGAAAACACGCTATGTGATATACGTATATCTGTACGTGATGTTGCCAAGCTAATCAAAAACCTTGATTCCAGTAAAGCAACTGGCCCTGACGGTATTCCAATTATAGTACTCAAAAAACTTCAACCTGAACTAGCGCCCATACTTACAAAACTGTTTAAACGTTGTCTTAAGGAGAATAGTTTCCCATCTCCCTGGAAAATTTCATCAGTATGCCCTGTATTTAAGAATTCAGGTGATCGCTCATCCCCCTCTCAGTACAGGCAAATAAGTCTCCTGTGCGTCATGAGTAAGTTGCTGGAATCTGTGTTAAATACAGAAGTAATCAACCATCTCAACAAAAATAACCTTCTTAGTGACACTCAATATGGTTTCCGTTCTGCTAGATCTACAGCAGATGTGCTTACAGTTATATCTCATAGGATTAACAAATCTCTCGACGGTGGCAATCTTTCTAGGGCGATTGCTCTTGACATATCTAAAGCCTTTGATAGGGTATTGCATAAAGGTTTACTTCATAAGATCGCTAGCTATGGTATAGCTGGAAAAGTCTTCTCAATTATTAAATCATTTCTTTCTGATAGGTTCATAAAAGTAGTAGTTGAGGGGCAAAAATCAGAAGCTCACAGTATTAATGCCGGTGTCCCTCAGGGGTCCATCCTGGGCCCAACTCTTTTCCTGATCTACATTAATGATCTTCCAAATCACATCCTTACATCATTCGTAGACATTTATGCTGACGACACTACCATTTATGGTAGCACATCTAAGACAGTAAACGACCAAGTTCTCTCCAATTCTCTCTCCTCTGATCTTGAGCACGTAGTACAATGGGGAAAGGAGTGACTGGTTACTTTTAATGCATCTAAAACCAAGCTTCTCTCTTTACATCATCAACATTCTAATTCACATCTGGCATCAATTGAAATGAATGGCTCTCGTCTTCAGGAGGCCTCAAGTTTTGACAAGCTTCTTGGCTTGACCATTACTCCTGATCTTAAATGGAACACGTACATCAAATCTGTTGCCAAGGCCGCTGGAAAAATGGTGGGATCTTTCTATCGATCCGGTAAATATCTCACTGCTGATTCTATTCTCTATCTATATAAGAGCCAGGTACGTCCAAGGATGGAATACTGTTGCCACATCTGGGCAGGAGCTGCTAGAAAGGACTTGTCCTGCCTTGATGGAGTTCAAAATAGACTTCATAGCCTCGTAGGAGATGTCCTTTTCTCCTCCTTGCAACCTCTATCTCACAGAAGAGATGTTGCGAGTTTGTCTCTGATGTATCGTTATTTTTATGGAAAGTGTTCGACTGAGCTTCAATCTATGGTCCCTCCTTGCCAAACTTTCACAAGAAACACTCGTCTAGCTGTAAACACTATCAATAATTCCCCCCACTCTTTATCTGTGCCTAAACCTAAACGTAGATTCCATGAACAAAGCTTCTTTCTTAGAACTGCACGCCTGTGGAATTGTCTTCCGTTTTCCTGCTTTCCGGCTGACTACAATATGGTTGTGTTCAAGTCTAACGTAAATAAGTTCTTGATGAGCCGTTCCATATAAGTTATCAAATTTACCAAATTTTCATTACTAATGATTACTATATTGTCCAATTTCTACTGTACACTCTTTAACCCTTATCCTTGAGTGGCCTCTTGGCCTTGATAATGTGGTGATGCCTATGTAAAAAAAAAAAAAAAAAAAAGCAGTGTTCGTGATGCCCCTAAATCTGGTTTTTCTATTGTTACTTCTTACAGGGAAGGCAATGCTATCAAGATCCACAGCTTCAGAAACAGATTTGAAACAGTTCCCCAAATCCAGCAACAATGTTATCTTGTTAAAAAGTGCTCTTATTCTACAGTTAAGAACATATTGAAGGAATTTAATTTGCGAAGCTGTGTTGCAAGATGCAAGCCAATGATTTCTTTAAAGAACAAAAAGCGCCATCTGGACTTCGTCAGATGCAATGAAGATGATGACTTTTCATATTGGTCAAAAGTGGTTTTCAGTAATGAAAGCAAGTTCAATAGACTAGGCAGTGATGGTAGGCAGTACATTCGTCGAAGGAAGGATAAAGAATTTAATCCTAGGTGAAGTTTTAACATTGCACGGTGGTCGAGGTTCAGTTTTGGCCTGTAGTTCGCTTGCAAGGTTGAATTCGATTAAGTACATTAATATGTTGATTGAGCATTTTCTACCCTACTTTGGCCAGAATTTGGATGGTTATCTCATCTTCATGCAGTATAATCCTCCCATTAACATAACTGACAATGTCAAGAGGTTCCTGGAAGAGCATAATATTCTGTGTTTGGATTGGCCTGCACAATCTCCAGATCTCTATCATATCGAAAACGTATGGCATTACATCAAGCAATAGCTATGTAATGATAAAATTTCAAATCTAGAAGAGTTTTAGACAAAAATTATAGAGAATTGGGGTGCCTTTTCATCAGAGTATTGCCATAGACTAATTTAAGGAATGCCCAAAAGGTTGCAGGCTATCAAATTGCAGAAGGGCTACGCTACTAAATATTAACGAGTTCATTGTATTCCTGTTGTATTTGTGTTGCATGTTTTAAAGTTACATTTAAATAACAATGTTCCATTGTGCAGAGTTTCTTGTTGCCTTCTCGATTTAAAGTTCGTTTTTTGAATTAACGTGAACACTAGGATATTTCAATTAAAGGTCAAATAGGAACAAGTAAAGTTATAGAGGAATAAAAGGCGAATCAAATGAGGTATAGGTTGTTTAAATGGTTACATTGAATTTAGCTCAAGTTTGCGGTTTTTGAAAAAATGACAAATGCAGACTTTCTTTTTGGTTCCACTGTATATGGGGTCATCCTGGAAATAACTGAAGCAGTTTACGATTTAAAAATCACTTTATTTCATATATATATTTTTTAAGGATGAGGGGGTATATAGCGTCAGGGGTTCCAAGCACTGCCCGGTCATAAAATACTCTTGTCTTAATATTAATGTATCATATTTGGTAAGTGAGTGAGAGATAAAGAATTTCTTGTTCAACTTGCCAATGTACACCATCAATAAATGTGAATTACAATATGTCTTGTCCCTTTGGATTATTTCCATTATTAGCATAATTTCTCTTCATATTATTATGAAAACTAGTGGAGAGAATGGAATTACTTGTATTCAAGAATGTCATTGTTTTGTTCTATTTGGAATTGGCCAAAGCAATAGATATCAGAATACAGTATTACATTTAAAAAAAAAAAAAGTAAAATGAGAGGCGAAAGATACAGAGAAGGTTACAGAGAAAGACAGTAAATGGAGAAGAGAGAAAAAGATAAAAAAACGGCTGGAGAGAGGGAGCAATAGAAAATTTATCATAAAGATGTTACACATAATTTCACTTCTGTTTAATTTTAGAATAGCCTGGGCGCCCAGTGTTGCCCGGATGTTTGGAGGTGTGTTGAGTAAAAAAAAAAAAAAAAAAGTGGTAGTAGGCAGGCTGGCTCAAACCCGTACCACGGAAGAGGAAAAGAATGTGAAAAAAAGTGACGTCTTTATCGTTGCGTCCATCACCAAAGCGGAAGTGGTAAAGGTTTAAATTAAGGCTAGTCAATCGAAAAAAGGGGATGCCTTTCGAAAATATTGGTGAAAAAAGCGACCCTTCCTTGTAGAAAAATGCCCCGTTGAGGGTGAAGGAAATAATGTTTTTAGCCAATTTTTCGATGTTTGTTGTTCAAAGGGTCGAGTTTCAAAACCATACCAATCATGTGAAAATTTGTCGCTGCTGTTGAAAGTTTTAGGCAGACATGCATGCATACATACATACATACATACATCTATATATATAAAAGCCAAAATGTGTGTAGGTATGTTTGTTTGTAGGTATGTATGTCTGTTTGTATGTCTCGCAAAAACTTTCGACACAGGTCACGGATTTTTGTCAGATCAGTATCATTTTAAAGCTCCAACTTTCGCCCGACAAATATAGAAAAATTGGCCAAAAACATTAATTTCTTCACCCTGAAATCAGCAGTTTTCTACAGTGGGGGTCAGCAAAAACTGTCCTCTCATGACGAGTTCGGTTCTACGCATGTGCTAATGACGTCAGAACCTGATTTAGTTTAAAGATTAAAAAAAAAAACGACCTAAGTTCGTAGACGTCATCTTAGCTCAGTTGCTTAGAGCGCGGTCTCATTATCTAAAGGTTTTGGGTTCGAATCGTGGTGCGAGATGGTTTTTTTTTTTTTTTTTTTTTTTTTTTTTCAAATTTTTTAAATTTTGATATTGAAGCAAGGTTATTTAAGCCATTTTTCACGTTTCTTTTTTGTGTGTGGGGAGGGGGGCTTATTATTTTTCAGATTTTTTAATGTTCGTTTTTCTGTTTCGCGTTTTCTTTTTTTGTTTTTCCCACATCGTTCGTTTGCCTTACGTTTTTTTTTTTTTTTTTTTACTTCGCTTATTATGTTTTGATTAACACCCAGCCCGAGTGTACCACGGCGCCTCCGCGTAGAAGTTGTTGTTGTTGTTCTTCGGTCGAGTGGTCAGCGTTGATCGTCTTTGGCGTTGACTCGTCGACAATCGTCCACCGGTCTGCCTTCGCTGTCCGCACGCAGGTTCCGGACAGCTCGAGTTCCTCCAGTGAAGTGACCATACACTGCCCCACCCCACGTTGTGTTCTTTTAAGTGTAAGGCAGCGACGTTTCACACCTGCAAGGAAAAAGGTTAAACACACGGACGACCGGAGACGCTGGCACAAAAGTAAAATAAAACAGAACGCTGTTTTATATATGTAGATAATAAAAGAAATCTTTATCCTGTGTTTTTTCAATGTTCAATAACTGCACAGTCGAACGAAGGGAGTGAGTGTGTAATTGGTAATATGGCGACTCGGCTGGGTTCCGATCTCAAGGCAGCTGGTCTTTGGAAAATGATCGACAACGATTAGGATGGTAAATTCGTTTCTCAATCTAACCGACCGGGAGGCTGGCTGACCAGTTCGAAAATGCGCGCAGATCCGTAAAACGGGGTGTTTAAATAATAAAACCTTGCTTGGCAATTCCTTTCAAATGTCATTTTCTTGCCAAATTACATTACTCAAGGCTCTTATCGTATAAATCTGCTTAGGTAACCAAAACTCTCGGTACGGAGGGGAATTCCCTCTTAATGGTTATTTGCGTCATAACTCGAGGGGCGGTCCCCTCACCTCCAACTACCGTGGAGTCGATCCTCTTACTATTCCCAGTGACGTATGCTAGGGGCTGGTCCTGATTCTCCAACCACCTTGGAATTAATCCTCTCACTATTCCCAGTGACGTCACCCTGGCGTTTCTCTACTTCTTCACCTTAGATCCTCGGATATGTGGGTGAACGGCGGGGTCTATATTAATACTAATTAATATTTCTTTATCTATTTCCGCAAGGAAATACAGTTTCTCCAAACAACATTATTCAGTGGCCGACATGTGGCCATTACCTGTCAACACGCGTCGGCTTATTGTAACTACTGGCCGACAATCTTTTCCCAAAATATCTTTCTCAAAACAACATTGTCGCAATGGCTCTTCTCCGGGCCATTAATTATATCAACACGGGAACATATGTCCCAGGAAAACGGAAAAAAAGTCCCTTCTTCAAAACAGCCATTATCTATAATTTTGGCCAACTCAGCATCTGTCTCGTCAAATTCTATTTCCTCGGTCATCCATCTCAACTTCTTATCAATACGGGAACATACGTCCCAGAAAAAACGAAAGTCTTTTCAAACAGTCATTATCTATGAATTTGGCTAATTCAGCATTTGTCTCGTCAAATTCTTTTTCCTCGGCCATTCATTTCAATTTCTTATCTTATTTTATTTACCCAGGATCGGCAATGGCTACCGCCATCCAAATCTGTTCTGTACCTAGTAACCCAGCCAAGTACTTACGGTCTGTTAACTCTTTCAGACCAGAATCCTATCCTAATATTGTCACACGAGCACACACACCTCTAAATACTTGGGCAACACCGGGTACCCCCCCCTAGTACTTTCATAAATCAGAGTCCATTTTCTGTAGGCTATTTTTGAACCCAGTCAATGACAGGTATTTTTGCTAGTACATACATAAATTTAAACAGACAGGTGATATTTATATTATAGACTAACGTGAGTGCCCGGCATTGCCCGGGTGTATATAGGTGTGGGAAAAAAGAAAAAGAAGGCGGTGTTAAAAAAAAAAAGTGGTAGTAGCAGGGGTGGGGGGGGCAGCCCATGTGGAGAGAAGTGTTAAAAAAAAAAAAAGTAGTAGTAGGCTCAAACATTGTTTATTTTTCATAATTCCTGCATATGTTACTAATTTCAACAGTCATTTTTCATGATTAACCCCGCATAATTTACCCTGTCCTTCTAAAGAAATAACTCTGAGACTTTTTCTCGGCTGTTTATTTCATTATAAAAACAGAAATAAAATAACTTACATTTCATAACTTTTGATAATTCTTGGATATGTTACTTATTTCGACAATCATGTTTCATGAGTTACCCAACATTATCGCCCACCTCTTACTAAAATAATACATTTGAGAAATTGTCTGGGCTGTCTATTTAATTACAAACATACTAATAAAATTACTCACATGTCATTATTTTTCATAATTCTTGGATATTTTACTAATTTCGATAATACTTTTTCTTGATTTAACATTAATTATAGCCCCGTTCTTACTAAAATTATAACTTTAATACATCATCTTGGCTTTCTATTTTATTAAGAACACACCAAACAAATAACTCAAATTTACTCATTTTTAATAATTCTTGGATATGTTACTAATTTTTACGATCATTTTTTATCATGTAACCTACATAATTAACCCCCTCTTACTAAAATAATAACTTTCAGACTATATATGGGCTGTTTATTTCATTATAAACACATATAGCTTACATTTAATCACTTTTCATATTTCTTGGATATGTTGCTAATTTCGACAATCATTTTTTCATGATTTAACCCGCATAATCCCCTTCCTCTTACTAAAATAATAACTTTGAGACGTTGTCTGGCTGGGTTTTTTTTTTTTTTTCATTACTAAAATACTAACTTTCAGACAATATCTGGGCTGTTTATTTCATTACAAACACACCAATCGAATAACTCACAGTTCATCATTTTTCATAATTCTTGGGTATGTTACTTATTTGGACAATAATTTTTCATGATTTTACGACATAATCGCCCCATCATGAAGTTACATTCAGGGGAGCTCACTCGCATATTATAACAATGATTGTATATTTATGTAATGATATTCGACAATGAAGCTACATCCAAGGGAGGTCAGTTGCATATGATAGTAATGATTGCATATTATTCTAATGGTATTCGACAACGAAGCTACATTCAAGCAAGATCACTTGCATATTATAACAATGATTGTATATTATTCTAATGGTATTCGACAATGAAGCTACACCCAAGAGAGGTCGCTTATATAATATAACAATGATTTCATATTAATCTAATGGAATTCGACAATGAAGCTAAACCCAAGGAAGGTCACTCGCATATTATGACAATAATTGTATATTTTTCTAATCGTTTTTCATGATTTAACCCACATAATCTTCTCTCCTCTTGCTAAAATAAAAACTTTGAGACATCGATACAGGTTATTTCATGATAAACACACCAATCAAATAACTCACATTCTATCATTTTTCATAATTCTAGGATATGTTACTAATTTCGACGATCGTTTTCGATGATTTAACACGCATAATCGCCTCTCTCTTACTAAAATAACAACTATGCGATATTGTCTAGGGTGTCTATTTCATTACAAATATGCACATCAAATAACATATCATTAAGGAGAATGGAACAACAGAGCCATGAATGACGAAACAAACACTCAATCAAAGTTTAAAATTCAAGGAAGACTTTTATATACAAAAAGGAAGAAGAAAAAGCTCCGATAAAAAGAATGAGTGAGATAGACGTATATTTGGGGATGTTTGCCAGATGTATGCGACATGCAATTACAGTACAACATGTATAAAAGTTTGTGGATAAGAAAAGATATTGGCATGAGATAGGCCAAACTTAGCTGTTTTGTCCGTTAGGGTAAACACGGATCATAAGTTCGCAAACACAATATCCAAGAAAAAAGTTGAGATGGCGAAAGTCTCTTCCTCGAATTTTAGTTCCAAAGAAGAATATATGGGAGTTCAATCGACAATACGATTGTATTGTAATAATAATCCGCAATTTAATTAATTCAAATCTCAATCTTCGATGAGGTTCGATTCTCCAAGATAATGTTTGTACACCGGGCTGTATCGCTTCTTTTCGCCAACTGTTTATTTCTTATTTTCAAATCCCTCGTGGTCCACTTTTCCCGCCACAAATGTTCGCTGTCTGGTTGCCATGACGGCGTATTTCCGCTCGTTACGGCGATATTCACACCCAACCTCTGTCCCACTTCCCTCAGCCAAGTGACTGCCACGCCACATCATTTACAGAGAGAGGGGGTTATCTGGTTGATTAGGTCTTAGGAAGAGAGAGAGATAGCGAGATATATATAGAGAGTAAGTAGAGATTGAATGTTCGCTTTGCTCTGACGTCACAATATGTTACTAATTTCGACAATCGTTTTTGATAATTTAGCCCACATAATATCCTTTCCTTTGCTAAAATAATTATTTGTGACATTGTCTGGCGTGTTATTTCATTATAAACACATCAACAAATAACTCGCATTTCATCATTTTTCATAATTCTTGGGCATATCCAATCGGGACAATAATTTTTCATGATTTTATGACATAATCACACCATCTTCCTATATGGGGTATTCTGTTAGCACAAATATCCACCCATCTGATCCGATCCCAGGAATTCTTCTAGGAAACATCCCACCCATATCATCCAATCCCAGGCAACGTCGGGTATTTTGCTAGTACATGTATCCACCTCTCTTATACAATCCCCGGCAACGCTGGGTATTATGCTAGTACAAATATCCAGCTATGAAGCCATATCCTAGAGCGTTCACTGGCATAATATTACATTGATTGCATATTAATCTAATGGTATTCGACAATGAGGCTACATCCAAGGGAGGGCACTTGCATATTATAACAATGATTGTATATTAATCTAATTGTATTTGAAAATGCAACTACATCCAAGTGAGGCCACTTGCGTAATCTAATGGTAGTCGACAATGAAGTTACACCAAAGGGAGGTCACTCGCATGTTATAACAATGATTGTATATTAATGTAATGGTATTAGACAACGAAGCTACACCCAAGGGAGGTCACTCGCATATTATAACAATGATTGTATATTATTCTATTGTATATTATTCTAAAGCAATGAAGCTACATCCAAGGGAGGCAACTTGCATACTATAACAATGATTGTATATTATTCTAATGGTATTCGACAACAAAGCTACATTCAAGGGAGGTCACTTGCATATTATAACAATGATTGTATATTATTCTAATGGAATCTGACAGTGAAGCTACATCCAAGGGAGGTCACTTACATATTATGACAATGAATGTATATTAATCTAATGGTATTCGAGAATGAAGCTACACTCCATGGAAGTCACTTGCATATTACACCAATGATTTTATATTATTCTAATGGTATTCGACAAAGATGCTACATCCAAGGGAGGTCACTTACATATTATGGCAATGATTGTATATTATTCTAATGAAATTCAACAATGACTATACATCCAAGGGAGATCATTTGCATATTATAACAATGATTGTATATTAATCTAATGGAATTCGACAATGAATCTACACCCAAGGGAGATCACTTGCATATTATAATGATTGTCAAATTCTATTAGAATAATACAATGAAGCTACATCCATGGGAGGTAACTTACATATCATACCAATTATTTTATATTAATCTAATTGTATTCGACAATGAAGCTACATCCAAAGGAGGTCACTTACATATTATGAGAATGATTATATATTAATCTAATAGTATTTCACAACGAAACTACATCCAAGGGAGGTCACTTACATATTATGACAATGATTGTATATTATTCTAATTGTATTCAACAATGAAGCTACACCCAAGGGAGGTCACTTACATATTATGACAATGATTGTATATTAATTTAATGGAATTCGACAATAAGGCTACATCCAAGGGAGTTCACTGGCATATTATAACAATGATTGTATATTAATCTAATGGAATTCGACAATGAAGCTACATCAAAGGCAGGTCACTTGCATATTACCCCAATGATTGTATATTAATCTAATGGTATTCGATAATGACGCTTCATCCAAGGGAGGTAACTTGAATATTATAACAATGATTGTATATTAATCTAATGGAATCTGATAATGAAGCTACATCCAAGGGAGGTCACTTGCATATTATAACATATATACTGCGCAAGCACCTTCTAAATTTTTCACATCGGACATATACTGTACAAGCACCTTCTAAATTTTTCAAATTGGACCTATACTGCACGAGCACCGTCTAAATTTTTCAAATCGGACCTATACTGCACAAGCACCTTCAAAATTGTCAAATGGAATCTATACTGCACAAGCACCTTCAAAATTGTCAAATCGGCCTATAATTCACAAGCACCTTCCAAATTGTTAAATCGGACCTATAATGCACAAGCACCATCAAAATTTTTCAGATTGGACCTATATTGCACAAGCACCTTCAAAATTGTCGAATCAGACCTATACTTCACCTATATCATACAACCCCAGGCGACACTTGGTATTCTGCTAGTACACATCCACCTATGTCATACAATCCCAGGCAACGCCGGTTGTTCTGCTAGTGCATATACACCTACTTGATCCAATCCTGTTCGATGCCGGGTATTTTGCTAGTACAGATACCCACCTATGTAATCCATCCCGGGCAACGCTGGGCATTTGGCTAGTACATATATCAACCAATTTTTTCCAATCCCAGGCATCGCCGAGTGTTCTTCCAATCCCAGGCCATGCCGGATAATCAGCTAGTATATATGTTGTGCTAGTGCTATGTCATACTATTACGGGCGACGCTGGTTATTTTGCTCCTACATATGCACCAATTCTGTCCAATACGCATCTTTTGTTTTTACTTGGTCTTTTGGCTAAGATCAAAGTGTAGTATTTATCTTAGAAATAAAGCGTTTTCATCTTTCGCCCCCTCCTCCCACTAACTCATAATATGCCTCTCACCTTCCTCAAAAATATATAATACGCATTTTTTTTTACTTGGTCTTTTGGCTAAAATCAAAATGTAGTATCTGTTCTTAGAATTAAAGCGGTTTCATCCTTCTCCTCTCACCCCACTAAGAAAATAAGGAGAGAAACAAACGTCAATCGAAAATAATGTTTTTAGTTCAGCTGTGATTTTTGGAATATGACATCGAAATATAAATTATGCAATAATAATAATGCTCGGGAGAAAATTAAGCTGTATAAGACGGTTACTTGGTGTTTTGGCTAAGATCAAACTGTAGTATCTGTTCTTTGAATTCAAGTGGTCTCATCTTTCGCCCCAATCCCCACTAAGAAAACTCGAAAATAAGGAGGATTTATATCACTAAATCAATTAACTCTCAATTCGTATTATATTAAAATAGGTTGTAGTGACACACAAACGCTGATTAACTCATGCCTCCCATTCCTCTCTCTCAATAGAATTAGGTCGTAGTGTTACTAATATAAAAAAGAAAATGGACGTTTTTTTTTGTTTTTCAAGCGGTCCCCCCCCTCCAGTTTAACAGAGGTAGGAGGTCACGTGGTAATAATATAAAAAAGAAAATGGCTGTTTATTTTTTAGCTTAAATGTAGCGATTGGTTTTTTATCGGTGAATATTTTTAAGCTGAATTTTTTTTCCCCCCTTATCATTTTTTCTGGACATTTTTCGTTATACTCTCGTATAATTACTATTTTTAACCCGTTAATCACTGTGGAAACATTTTCATAACATGTAAGATTAGATATACTGACATTGTATGATTCTCGCAAATTTACCGATCAGAATTGTTTATTTACAGACATCGCCATTACTGAATGGTGACGTCACGTCACGTGACATGACTAAGCGTTTTTTTAATTACGTATAAATATCATTAAATCATTCCATTATTACTACTTAAATACATTGGAAAAACGAAAAAATGTCACTTTTTGGCCCCCCTTCCCTGGAGAAAAACGCTAAGCTAACACTCTTAGACTGGTCCTTATGGACCAAAAATTTGATATTTGTTGTCCGGAGAGTGGGGCTTTAATATGAAATCAAGTTTATGAATTTTTGTTCTGTCTATCAAAAGTTTTTAGCAGACATACAAACACACACACTCACACACATTTTGCCTTTTATATATTAGACTAGCGAGGGGTACCCGGCATTGCCCGGGTGATTGTAGGTGTGTGTGAAAAAAAAACAGGTGCCCGTGAAAAAAAAAACAAAGCCTTGACGACGCGCAGTTGGAAAATAGTAAAGTGTGAAAAAAAAAACAGGTGCTCGTTTTTGATTGACGGCGATAGGTATTCAGCAGTCAGCATTTTGTGTGGGACAGTTTTTAATGAGGTCAATAAATCGGTTTGTTTTTTTTCAAAAACCTGCTCCCCCATCTGATATGACGAAGTCGACAAACGTTCACTGGCTTTGGGCCTGTTATTAGAGTCGAGTTTCGCTTTTTGTTTATACTGAAAACTGAATGTAACGCGTGCCGATGCGGGAAATGTGGAATAATTAACGTTTGAAAGTCAATAAAATTAAATAGACAGGCGAGCTCCATGGTTAAGTGTGAGATATTGCAATTTATAGATGATATAAAAAGTTTTAAGAAGTTGTGAACCGAGCGAGCGCTTCTCTGAAAGAAGCCTTTTGTGGACATCGAGGAAAAGCGTACATACATACATACATTTTCCCTTTTATATATATAGATTATAGATGAGCCGAAACAACACCAGGTACCCCTGTTACTCTATTATATAAAGAAAAGCCGTGTGTGTGTGTGTGTATATGTTTGTATGCCCAAAAAATGACCACTATGAACTTCGTATCGACTGAAAGGCCAGGGATCTGGATGTATATGTAAACATTAGAAAATATCAACTTTTCGAGGTGCAAATGTCATTGGGGCCAGGTAAAAATCTTGCCTTCAATGCTCTTTCTTAACAATTGCAATCTACAGGTGCTGTTTATACCTACTTTCATTTTAAAAACATAAATTTGCTACATCATAATGTCATTACAGTGTTAGCCTAATGGATAGAATGTTCGCTTATGGTGATCGCTTTTGAGGTTTATGCCCAGCACGTTTTTTTATTCATCAATAAGTAATCAGCAATCATTTTAAAACATAAAAACGTTTATTTTGGTTAAAAACAAAAACAAAAAGAAACACTTGTGCGTCTATATTTGAATTTTATTTCTATTTTGTTATTTAAAAAATACCAGTTTGTTTTAAGTTTTTTCTCTCCTATCTTTAAAGAAAAAAAAAACGGTCGTACATCTAAACAATATGATATAAATGCGGGGGTGCCCCAAGGTTCCTGATATTCATAAATGACCTCCCCGACAAAATTGCCTCTAAGATGGGTATATATATGCTGATGACACTACACTCTATGGCAGGCACGACAGGAAGACGAATGAACACATTTCTAAAGAAATGGCAGAAACACTAGAGGAAGACCTCCAATCTGTAGTGGAATGGGGACAAAAGTGGTTGGTCACATTCAATGCTGCCAAGACTAAACTAGTTTCATTCAATAATTACAAGAAACCCTCTCTACCACCCATAGCAATGGCCAACGACTCTTTATCTGAGAGTCCATCTTTCAAACTCCTTGGCCTAACGTTCACAGAAAACATGAGTTGGAACAATTACATTGAAGGCATTGCCAGGGCCGCTGCAAGAAAGGTGGGCTCTCTCTACCGTGCTAGAAAACTACTTACACCCGAAAGTATCCTGTACCTCTATAAGGCCACCATTCGCCCATGTATGGAGTATTGCTGCCACATCTGGGCTGGTGCATCTGCTACTAGTCTCTCGCTCCTTGACAAGGTTCAAAAGAGAGTCGCAAACCTGATAGGCCCTGAAC
Source organism: Euprymna scolopes (assembly GCF_053919585.1). NCBI lineage: Eukaryota > Metazoa > Mollusca > Cephalopoda > Sepiida > Sepiolidae > Euprymna > Euprymna scolopes. The sequence continues at coordinate 79,509,194 of NC_136490.1, forward strand.
TGGCATCTTAAGCTTCAGCCTCTGTCCCTTCGACGAAATGTTGCATCCCTCTGCCTTTTCTACAAGTATTTTAGTGGTGAATGCTCTGACGAACTGCAATCACTTGTGCCCCCACTACGTGAGCACCCTCGACAAACCCGACAGGCTGCTAAATCCCACCCCCACACTGTAGAGATCCCTAGATGTAAAAGATCTTTTTACTCCAATAGTTTCTTACCCAGAACCGCTAGACTCTGGAATTCCATTCCAGGTCCCTGCTTCCCCAATAGTACTGACGTGCAGAAGTTCAAGTGTAATGTGAACCGACATCTTGCTGCCCAAATCCCTACATAGTACCCCAGTAGTTGTTGCTCCGGATAGTAGCCCCCTACACCAAAGTGGCAATTTGCCTTGTTTGGGGTGAAAAATGTAATTTAAAAAAAAAAAAAAAAAAAACTCTGAAGTTTATGGACCGTGCTAAGATGACCATCTACAAAGTAGCACAACCATTGCAACGACCCATAGATATCTTTCTAGATTGAGGCAACATTTAAGAAAATAGCTTTGCACAGGATAGAAAGTGGTATATAGTCATCAAAAAGTACTCAATATCCTGAAAATAGCTTCTTTTCTTTGTATCCCTTAATCTTTTATTGAGCTCCCTCCCTCTCACAATCTAATTGGGGGAGAGATAGAACTGCCAAAGAATCTGGTGGGGAAGTGGTCAGGTACTGCTTCTTTTTTAGGGCGATTACATTTTCATGTTATCTGTTTTTTTTAAGTAGGATTTTTGAGTTAAATCAAATTTTTACCATATCTTTTCTTTTTAAAATTGTCACATTAAAGTACAGTTAACACCCCCTCCCACCCCGACCCCTACATACTCGGATAGGAGTGTGGGTATCGATGTTGCTCACAATGGAATTGATCTTTAGTATAGCAGGTGTACTAGAGTAGCTCATGCTGGTTATGTGTGCACTTTAATGTATACAGCTAAACTCTTCAGAAATCTAATTGAAGGTCACTAATTAATGTTTGCTAAGTGACACATCTGTCACTGATGGCAAAATTTACGAAATGACCACGCCTATTTTTAGCAAATTACGAACACCTACCAGCACTGTATCTCTGAAACCGTTGAGCATAGATGGTCATGTGACCAATCAAAATGTCCGGAATTTCCACATTATGGGGGGGGGGGGCAATAATACATTATGATGTTCTAAAACCAATGGCTTTCAAGATATTTGCAACTAATTTCAACATTGTACATCGCACAGTGTACTGCATCCTGATCTTTATTATATTACTTATGTACATTAGCCATAATTTTTTAGTTTAATTTCGTAGATTTCGACACTTTGTGCTCTTACTACAACCACAAAACACCACACATTTTAAGTTCTTTGCTCTGCAAGTGCATGTCTTTGTAATCCTACATGACATTGGGCATTTACATGGTGGTGGTGGGTCATCTGATCTGCATGGTACAGGCAGTATCACGGGAGTTATGCAGAGTTCTGTTGTTTCATATCCAAACTTGAGCGGATCTAGTTTAATTATTATAGGATTTGGAGCTTCTAACCACAATCTGCACTGTAGATATGTTCGTTTTATGTGTTCTTGTAGTGTGGAAGAACAACACACAAGCTGGTTAAAGTCAAGTTCTTTCCTAGAATTATGGTACTGCTCCCATCGATACTCATCAAATGTTGAACAGTCGGGTTTCTTTAGTATAGTTACAAGGAATTTTTTAGCATTACTTATCTCTGGTGACAATTCCTCTGCACCAAACCCTTCTAATAGAGTGAGATCAATTGAAGCCTTCAGACCAGCCAGCTTTGAACCCACCTTACTGGTACTGTCGCACCCACTTAATATGTGAATTGCTGGTAGACAGGACATCAAATTGCTATTCAGTTGATCAGCCAACAGGTGAACAGGCACAGTCTTCTTGTTCTTCTTGTTGCCAAGCTTTACATAGTTTTTGTAGTTCCCATGTTTTCTTGAAATGGTAGATGAGGTTTATGAGAACATCCGTATCAGGTGAGTCAACTAGGATCGATTGAAAACCATGTTTTACACCATCATTAATATGGAACATGATTCTGTCATCAGCCTCTTCTTGGTTGCTTTAGAGTTCTGTGATCGTTCTTTCTTTGCCCACAAACAGTTTTCTACATTCACCTCCATATAATCCACCAAAGAAGATTTCTTTATTTGATACAATATTTTGTAGCATCCACTTGAAGAAGTATTCTTGGAACCTCTGTTTATTCAACATTGAGCTCCAGAACATATCTAGATCGACAGGTACCTTCTGATTGTCAGACTTAATGGTGATGGTAATTTGTTCTGAACTTCTCACTGCACGTTCCATTTGCTTGATCAATAATTTTTGATAAACATCAAAAATAATATCTATTCTTGTTGACTCCTCTGTGGTAGCAAGAATAATTTTGGATAAAGTCTCAACCAATTGGCCAAATGTTTCAATACCATCTTTTTTATTGGTTAGTCTACGTACGAGTGCCATGAAATCAACTGTTGTCATTTTACATTTCTTTTGTCCTGGGGAAGTTGGTTGACCAATTCTCTTGATAGGGACGCTTTATCTGTATTTTTTAATCATATTCCATCCTTACTTTCAGTAGTCAGGAAAGAGATGTGCTTGTTAACTCATACTTTAGAAGCTCCAGCATGCTGTATCCTCTTTCTCTTGCACAGTCAATGTACCTTATCGTTTCTGACGCATCTTTTTTTTTGTCACAGATTTCTGCCAAATGGATGAAGTAGAAGCATGCTGCATGAAAACAATCTTACGGTTAGTAGGTATTGTATCATGCAGATGCTTCTCCTTATTCTGAAATCTCATTGTAACAAACCCTTGATAACTTTTCTCATTAGTTGCCAGGCACTCTAGTAATCCATCAACCACGTCTTGGGGTATATCAGCTCCAGTTGAGATGTTGTGTAATCTGGTGCAGTATTGAATGGATTATTAATAGATTTTATGCAATCCAAAAGTGTCCTAGCACGTTCATAGCCTATTTTCGTAAGACTGAGTTCACTATCATCTTTGTCCAAATTACACCATTCAAGCAGTTGTGCTGCATAAAGATCTTTCTTATGCTTTAAGAGATTCCATAAACCTACTGCTTCCTTTTTTCTTGTTATTCCAATGATACCCATGCAACCTTGGCAGGTTTATTGTAACATTTTTCAAGTGCCATGTCAAATCCTACTGCGCTGCCTTGTCGAAGAGTGTGGTACATCACCCATCCACCTTGTGTGAAGCATCTGTAAATACCAGGGAACTTCCTTTCTAAGTCAAGGCAATCTTCAAAGAAGAGTGTACCCTATCTGCTATAGTTTGTTCGACCAAAAATCCAAAGAACAAGGGCATGCACCTACGAATGACTGAAATGAACATATGCCAATTGCCTTGTCGGATAGAATGTGTAAGATTTCTCAAGATTGGATACAGATCATCTAGAAACAACTTCCAGTACCTCACCATCTCATTCTCATTTCACTCTGTTTCTTTCCATTCTGTGAAGGACTTCTTCAGGTCTTCATTCAATATTTTGCTTTTGTTCCAGATCTGTCTAAACTCTACATGGTTAGCATCTAATGTCTTTGCATCCAAGCTTCCATGGTTTCAGTGTGCCTTTATATTTCATGGTGATATTTGTCTTTCTCTGACTGAAATCTTTCAAACATTAGGGCTGTCATGACCTCTGATATCAGACTCATTGCCTCTTTGCTTTTACAATAGTGGCCCCCTGTCTTAACACTATTCTCTACAACAATCTTCCCAAAAGCCTCTGTCTCAAAGCCAAATATATACCAATACAGTGAAGATACTTCCCGAGGCAAGCGATTACAATCTTCTTTATGTGAAATGGTACCATTCCAAAGAATATGTTACCAAACTGTTCGGGTTTCAGCAATTTTATTTCTTTTGCGATAACATACACCCCCTCATCAGATCATAATGCTCCTCATGTGGCATTCTTTTGCTTCAAGACATCTTGAAAATTAAGCATCGATGTAAATATTGTGTCCATTTTGGTTGCAACATATGGAAGGATGGGTACAAATGATGTCTTTGTAATATCAAATTTCGGTTTATCCTAGAGGGCACTCATCGTTTCAATAAAACTAGGAAATAATCGTGCCTCGTTATAGACATACTTTTGCCTGGCCATGCATCAAACAAAATAATCATCATCAATATTGTATTCTCGTGTATCATTATAAGGTGTTGTTGAAAATGATTCTGGTATATCACTGCTCCCTTTGATCAGGTAAAACTTCTCAATAACCTGACAGGGCAGCATACCAGCCAACTTTCTCACTTCTGGTTGTTCTGAGCAGGTTGTCATGTGATTGTCCTCAAAATGATTGCCTCACGGTTGGTTCTGAAATATGACTAGAACAGTGTTATGACTGGAATCCTTTCCTGACATTGTTCTGTGTGGTCAAAATTGTCCATTGCACCTTGGATAATTTGACCTTCAGATATCTTTGATGATACAGGACATCTGTTGGATAGGCTATCTTTCACCATTTTTTGGGCCATGGAGGTGTTTATTCTCTTCATTGAATCATAGCTAATAGCTAGATTCATCCAATTCATGATGTTAATCAGCTGTCTTGATCTAGACAGGTTATGGACAGTTTGTGTCAAGCTACAATGAAATGGGGTCTTACTTTGTTCAGAACTTAACCAACAATGAATATACTGAAAAAATGTATCAAACTTTAGGAGCCATTCATCTGTGTTAGTGTTGTTGGTGTTTGGGAACATAAATTTCATGAAGTGCAGCCATCCTTTGGGGCGATGCAATTTGTAATGTTCCATTGAAAGCCTAACATCTTCACTTGTGCAATAAGTGGCATCGAGACCAAAGTCATATTTGTTGCATTCCTGCAGTAGCTCCAGTGCACTATGTTGAGGAGCCGAATCCACAGAAAGTCTATCATGTTACACTGTAAGAGGGAGCTTGAATAAACCATTTGTGATTTTCGTCTATCAATGGGATAAGTGAAACATATGCTATCACTGAAATACTTGACCAGAAAAACCTTGGTCCGTCTGTTCTCTATTTGCTGATCTGTGCCCAAGTTTACATTGATAAGGTCACGAATGTGGCTCACACTGTAGCTGCTAGTTTTGAAATCAAGGCTATCAAACACATGCTGGCAGTCATTGTCAATTGTAAGTGCCTCATTTGATCGCTGTATATTTTCAAATAATGCATCTATTTGTCTGTTATACTTCAGCAAGTAATTTCTTAAGCCGTTTCTATGGTAGTATACATCTGCAGAAAATGCATCACCAGTTGTAGCCAGAAAAGCACATCTTGTCCTAACATCATCCTTATAAAAGTTCAAAGCATCTAAAAACAATGCTGTGCGATCAGACTCGGAGATGCGATACAACACCTGATTCCTATTACCATGCCTCTCTCTTATTCTGTCACATATAACACACTTCCTTTTAATGTCACTGAAACTAATAACTTTATTTCGTCTGTTTGAAGTCTTGTAACATCCACAGGTCTCTCCATCATCAACCTTTTCGGCAGGTTCTAGATCACATTTCGTTTTAGCTGATCTTTTCGACTTCAGAATATAAGTGGACTTTGGATTTTGGGCAATAGCCGGATTAGTCATGTCATTACATGTATAGTACATCCATGTAAATTACACGGAACATATGTTCGAAATGTGTTAAAATTAGTTTATTGCAAATATTTCGAAAGCCATTGGTTTTAGAACATCATAATGTGGCAATTCCGGACATTTTGAGTGGTCACCTGGCTATCTACGCTCAACGGTTTCATAAATACAGTGCTGGTAGGTGTTCGTACTTCACTAAAAATGGGCATGGCCATTTCGTCACTTAGCAAACATTAATTAATGACCTTCAATTAGTAGATTTCTGAAGAGTTTAGCTGTATACATCAAAGTGCATACATAACCAGCCTGAGTTACTAGAGTAGGTGTTTCCAAACAAAACTTATTATTTATGGACCTAGGCAACATCGCATATCCCTGCTAGTTAATAAAATTAATCAAGGATTTTATTTAAAAAAAAAAAAATAGCATTTTAAAAACTGTTTCAGAATTTCATTTTCAAAAGAGATTTAAATGAAAACTTCCGGCATTAGTAAAACATCAAATGCTGCAGAGATGCAGAAAACAGATACATTTTGAATTATTTATTTGCAGAAAACAAAAACAATTATATTTAAAACAAATTAGGCACAAGGCCATCAAAAGTCGGAAGGAAATAGGTGTTGGCAATTCTTGGTCTGAAGTAATAAAAATCCTACTCTTAACTAGAATCATCTCAGTCACCACAATACCACATTTACACTAAGGGCTGTTCTACTCAATATTACCCAAAATTTATTGGAAATTTTATTTCCACATAAATATATTCATATACAAAGATTTCAGGGTTATCAATTGGAATAGGAATAGAAACAAAGCAAAAAGTATTGTTAGTAAGACCCTCTCAACCCTTTCTAAATAATAGACCAAATGAATGTTTTAGACTGAGGATGGGAAAGTCGATATTGACTGTGGGTTCCAAACAGATTTCTTTGTCAAAGTTTGATTCTCAAAAGTTAGTCTCAGCATATAAAATATCCTCAAGCCTCTCTCACATTGATGTTGAATACAGACCTGTTAGGAAGCCCAATTTCTCTTGAGATGAGGCGTGGTCTGAACCACATGCCAAGAATTTGAACTGCGCCATCTGTTGAGCAAAAATGAACTAGAAGTGTCAACACTCTAAGTACCAAACTGCAAACGGATTGATTTGGTGCAGTTGATTTTAAGCTCCTGTGATCTCTTTGAAATGTGTGAAAACCTTTATCATCATCTCCATGATGATCAGAAGCACAAAATATAGACAGTGATATCATCGGCAAATGCAGAAACCGTAGCTTATGCTTATGCAAAGCAATTTCACATAGGACTGAACTTGCCCACCTGCTCCTTGGTTTATGAAGTAGCAGCTTCAATGTAAGGATATAGAGCAGGGATAACAGATAGCAAAAGATTATGAACACTTTCTGTTTACTTGCACCACTACCATTGGCAGATTAGAGATTTATTTGTGAAAGTCTGGTTTAAAACTGAAACAGATGCCAAGAAGTAAAGAGAGACCCTGTAAAAAGCTTTGGACTGCTCAAAGTTGATCAGCACAGTTTCTGTGTCATGTTCTATCTCCCTCTAGGATCATACAAATTGGACACAAATTGTTTTGAATGAATCGCCCCTTCAGTGTAGTTCTGAGCAATTCTCCAATGACACCCTGAAACCAATTCAATAAGATCTTGGCCAAAATTTTAACTTTGTGTTCATCAGAGTTATTATTCTGTAATCGTCTAGTTCTTCTTCACTCTTTTTTAAGGGAGTCTGAAGGAAATCCACATTAGATGAACCTACCCCTTTTTGTTTCTGCTCCTGACTCCTTGTAGCAAATCCATTTTCTGAGGTAGACGGACTTTCTCCCTCCCAGGGATCATGATACATATTGAGTTATGCCTCTTTTCCTTTTGAAGGAACTGTGGGGAAAATGGCTTACCGTACAAACGTCTTTGTGTCTGTCTATCCTGTGAGTCGCATGCATCAAGAAAGAAAGAAAGACTCCATCATGGCAGCCGTGACATTTTGTAGTGAATGAAGTCTCGTGGGATCACGTGCGGCAAAGTCAGTTGGGAGAATTTGTGTGAGCAGTGATTTTTGCCTGTTGATTGACTGCAAGCTATTTCGGCCCATTTTTTTGCAATGGACAAGTTTGATCTAAGATTGATACCGGAGTTTGACGGCTCCTCCGCCGGACCCTCGATAGTTGAGTGGTGGGGAAAAGCTGAGCTTGTCTGCCAGCTTTGCAAAATAAAGGATCTCACGCTTGTCATCCCATTGAGGCTGACCAAGGGAGTATACTCCGCTTATCAACAGCTCAGGGATGAACCAACTCTGGAGGAGGTTAAGGAGGCACTATACGTAGCCTTTGCTATGAACCCTTTTATTGCCTGGAGGCAGTTCACCGAACGGTGGCTTAGGTTGGATGAGACGGTGGACGTCTACCTGGCGGATTTAAAGAGATTAACTGCGCTGTTTGGTGGAGTGACTGAACGCATATTAAGTTGTGCCTTTCTCATAGGACTCCCAGACAACACCAGCCGATTGCTATGAGCATCGTCAAGGCTTAGCGAGATTGGGCTTCAGGAATTGTTGGCTAGAGCCCGCAATATTTTAAAAGATGCAAAGCCAATGCTAGCAGCCGCAGAAGCATCTACTCTATTAGAAGATGGTGTAAGCTGTTATAAATGTGGTGGGCCAAACCACTTTTCTAGGGACTGCCGAAGCTGAAGCAATGTAAAGGACACATCTGCTCAGGAAATACCAAGACGCGTGCATTGCTACTGGTGGAGCAAGCTAGGTCACATAGCAAGGAGTTGTCCGGGAAACGGACAAGTGGAGTAAACTATAGCGCCAATATTCTCCCCAGATCATTGACAAATAGGGTGCTACCCGCAGTGAGAGTGCGCGTGAACGCTTTGCGCTCGTAGACACAGTGCACACACACTCTCGTGTGCAAGGCATGCTGTGACGCATGGGACAAGAAGAGGATTCCAGTACTGACAGTCGGCGGAGGCAAGCTAGCCTCTTGTGGAGTTAGTGTCATTCGTACACGTGTCTGTGATGGGTCTACAATAATCGTACGAGCCCTGGTTGTGAGCAGGAACCTTCTTGGCTATGACCTGCTGTTAGGAATGGACGTTATCAAGGAATTGTGTAGTGTTCATATTGATGGTGAGGGTAAGGCGCATTTCTCTAATGCCTGCCTTGCTCTGGGTGCATCCAAGAAACTGGAACAGCCTGACTTTCATGCGGAATTCGACCAGTGTACAAGATCCTGGACAGTTTCTTGGAAATGGTCGGACGAGCAGCCACCCGGGAAGTTGACAATAGGGTTCTGGAATATAAAATTCCCCCTGGAGTTCGTGGAGAATACGATAAGGAACTACAGACTTGGATAAAAAAAAAATGGATTGCTAGTTCCCTATCCAGAGAAGGAATTGGGCCCTGAAAAGTATCTGATCCTGTTAATGGCGGTTATCCAGCATAATAAACAGAAGGTGAGGCCGGTACTTGACTGTTGAGAACTAAACGAGCACGTAAATTCTTTTACATCCTGGAGTCAAGCGGACCCTATATTTCGCTAAGTTGGTTGAACCAAGAGTGCAAAGGGCAGACGTCATGGAAGTGGTCAAAAACTGCGTGGAATGCCAGTCCATTGACCCGGCACCCGTTCACTGGGAAAAGGGGAAGTTGGAAGTTAGGAGCCACTGGAGCTGGCTAGCGATAGACATTACTCACCACAATGGCGAGCATTTCCTGACTCTCATTGATTGTGGTCCGTCAAGGTTTGCCATATGGCGTATGCTACATCGACAAGATACAGTCACTATTGTCCGTCAACTTAACAATATTTTCCTTGAACGTGGACTTCCAACAGAGATATTGCTTGACAATGGCGCTGCATTTACCAATGAGCAGTTTAGAAAGTTTACTGACAGCTGGGGTTTCGATGCGTCCATGTACCTAGTGGAAATGGGATCATTAAACTGAATCATCGAACCGTCAAAAAAATTGCGACTAGATCGGGTTGCACAGTGTTTGAGGCAGTTTATTTGTACAATGTAACCCCGAAAGATGATGTTTTGCCCTCTACAGTGCCGGCTGATACATTGCATAGGTATCACGTCAGGGTGAAGGGCATAGACGAACCCGCTGCCTGAATTGGAAGTAGCTGGGGAGAGAGTGAGGAAAGGGGATGTTGTGTTGATCAAAAACCCGCAAGGCAAGTGCACGACAAGGTATGGAGTTGGGCGAGTCACTGAAATAATCAGCCCACAAGCGATGTGGGTCGATGGTGTGCCCTGTCATGTTAAAGACATACGGTTAGTAATGCAACCATCACTAGACGACATGATCGAATCAGTCAGAATCTAGCGAGGCATCGCTCTGGATTGCAGCACCACCATCAGACAGTTACTCTGAGATTAGTAGCCTCTCAGAAGAGGCTCGACCCTCAGATTGCAGACGAAAGCACAAGTGAAGATGAGGCGTGTCGTCCTCCCCTCGAAGAAGCACTCAGCGAAAACGATCACCACCCCCTTGCCATCTCTGTGACCATGAGATCAGGGGGGAGTGTGGGGAAATGGCTTACCATATAAACGTCCTCGTGTCTGTCTGTCCTGTGAGTCGCACGCATCGAGAAAGAAAGAGTCCATCATGGCGGCCGTGACGTTTTGTAGTGAACGAATTCTCGCGGGATCAAGTGCCTTATAAAAACAGGTCACTTGTGGTTGGGAAAGGAAGGAGAAATCATTTGACGTTTGAGAAGCGACAAAATCAGTTGGGAGAATTTGTGTGAGCAGTGATTTTTGCCTGTTGATTGACTGCAGGCACCACTCTTTAGGAGAGTAGCAATTTCTGTAGTCTTTGGAAAAGATTCCCTGTTGAGTTTTCTCCTCTTTTGTAAGTTTTGCTCGTCACTTGGAGCAGCCCCTTATCACAATCTGATGACTCCCTCTGTATTCTGTTTTGTTTCTTACTTGTGGAAGCTGGTTTTTAGAGGAGCAGCAGCCCCTTCATATGTCTTTTTTTTTTTTTTTTTTTTTTTTTAACTTCCCTTTTAAAAATCAACCCTCTTTTATCTCCAACCAGGAGCATCTCATTTACATATCGGGTAGTCACATAGCAGGCATATAAAGAGATAAGGCAGCTATTTTTGTTTCAAAAGTAATATTAACAACATGCCGACATTCATTTCTTTTTTTCAAAATCAGAATTAATTAATAGACCTCATGGGAGCATTACTATAAAAACACGCAATTACAAACTCAATTTAACTAGTTACAACTTATCCACACAATTTCAAAATCAAACAATTCATTCATAAGCATAATCTCAAAAATCAGAAATAATCATTTCAACCCTTTATAATCTATTATCAACCACAATTTCAAAATCAGAATTATTCACTTAAATGTTTAGTTATTATTACATACATTACAGGGTTGGCAGCTTTACTCTCACACCTCTGCTCCCTTACCTGTCACCTCCAGTCTTAATATCACCTTCCTTGGGTGGGTGCGATCCCAGTTCTTTGAGCCTTACTATTTGGGGATCATGGGGCACCACGTCATCCCATTTTCTAATGCAACGTCTAAATTTGGGGGTAAAGTAGCCATACTTCAGAGAGATCGCTCTCAGGCCCCCATGCCTTTTCTCTCAATTTCCTTCCGGTTTTGACAGAGTGCACAGTAGGATTTTACTAACCATTCTCTGTCAGATCTTTCACATTGGCAACCTTTTGCAACATTCAAGCTCAAGGACCTTCTGCAGTTTCAGCGGACTGCTCCTAGCAACCTCTGCTCTAATCCACCAACACCTTAATAGGTATCCCAAACTAGCCTAGTTTAGGATCCGAAAACTCGTAAATAAGGTTAAATTTCCCTTAACTTCAACTTGCGATATCTCGTTAATTTTTTGGATTATTTTGATAAAGTTTTGATTTAAATAACATTTAATCTTTTTGCTGTATAGATATATTCTTTTTCTTGTGTCTTTAACAGTTTTTTTTCCACATTACTTAAAGTTCTGTCACTAATTTTGGTGAACGCGGCTTTATTTTTTATACAAAAAAAATGTTGGTGTTTTTCAAATTTGGTGTGTGTAATATTGTGAATCTCTAGGTATAAAAAAAATAGTACCATTTTAAAGAAAAAAGGTCACTTATCAAAATGGTGAGCATAAAACATGGTTTTAAGTTGTTTTTCACAAAAAAAATCCAACTTGAAAACTTCAGTGAAAGAAATGAAAGAAATTCAATCGAAAAAAATTCCGAGAATTGCACCATTTTGTAGAGAAATATTTCCTCTTTAATAATCTGTTGGTCTCATATTACTACGCTCATAGATTAAGGAGTGCCACTAATAAGTGAATGTACCTACACATCGAGATTTACAACTTAATGCCTAGTTACCATATCAGTATCACGAAAATCAACTGTCAGCACAAACGAGCTGCATGGACCCAACGAAAACGTAAACAAACAACTTGTTTCACTATGGATTTGTTTTTGTTTATTTAAAAATTATAGAAAGTTATTGTTTAAAATAATATTTTTAGTGCAACAAGCACGTCAATAAAAGAAATGAAAATTTACAATTTAAAAAATAATGTCAGTTGTTTATTTTCTATCTTTCAAATTTTCATATGTTCTTTGCTTTATCTTCTTTCAGTTGGATAAACTTCAGCATTGTTAAATTATCTTTTAAAAATTAAACTGGGTACATTTTAAACAAAAAAAAAACATTTTTAGTTAAAAAAAAAAAAAAAAAATTAACAAAATATAGCTAAGTTTTAAATTACGTACAACATGTGTAAATAAAAAAAATAATTTCACGTAAAAATGTGCATTTTTTTTCTTTGTTCTATTGGGCGTTTTTGATAAATTTGAAGATTTTGTGAAATTTTTTTTTATTACACTTATTACTTACTTAACTTAATATTTTCAGTTATTATTTTTTTATGTGCACGTGGCACATAAATGAAAAGATTAGTTTCATTGTAAAAATCATTTAAAAAAATTTTTTTTTTTAAATTTAATAATTCCCGAGACGGTACTTCTACAGTTTATCGCCGAAAATGGAGACGTCATTTTTTTTTTTTTTCACGCATCTGTCATTAAAATCCGAGGAAGGAATCAGTATTTTAAACTATGACCGAAGTTAGAAATAAATAACAAAAAAATTAAACTAGATATTAATTACTTCCGGAAAGAACTATGAAAAAAAAGTCAAGAAAGTTATAATTATTTAATTGAAAATGTTTCAATTTAATTAATGAAAACTGGAATGTTTTTCATGAAACGTATATATATTTTTATTATTAAAAACAGAAAATGAAAAATTATTAAAAACTGTGAGAAATTCTAAAATCAACGCCATTTGTTTGCCCGCCTAACATGATTTGCTAGACGGTCTTTGATTGGTTCAATTTGAATGCGCCAATTTTGTATTACATGTGCGTTATTTTTCCGTCTGACATGAACACGGAACAGTAAAGGACTCACACAGCGGTGCTCCGTTATAGAGTGCCAGGATTTTACCTTCATTGGACACCATGCAGTGGGTGGACGAAGGACATTTCTCTAAATACAGAGACAACATAATTGCTGAACTTATTTTACTCAATGAGAATATTCTACGGTGTTCGGCTTGATATATTTGATTATAGGAAATTCTTCCTATTTCTTCCAGAGACCACGAAGTCCTAAAATATACCATATTGGGCGACAACATTCCCGCCATGTTAAACAATGTACAACATGGATCTTTCTAAAAGGAAACCTGAATGAACATTCTCACAGAGGAATCATAACTACCGGCTCCATTGTAATGGATAGCAAATTCAGCCACTGTTTTTGCAAGGGACTTACCGTGAACCAAAGAACTTTCATTTACTGATACATCTTGAATAAAATGCCTTTTGTTTGCGTAGTTTCATTTGCTATCTGCATGGAGGAAATTGGGTGTATAGGGAAGAAATTTCTTACAAAACAGAAAATGGAAATGACATATTCATAATTGTCTAAACTGGGCAAGAAAACTAAAACATTAACTGTATAAAAATTTATCAAAATATAATTGTAAAAACATTTATTGAAAAGTTTGCATAAGAAAATATAATTTTAATAAAACAATTTTGTAATGAAATAACATTGGATTTTTATAAAATAGTTTTTTTTTCCGAACAAATAATTTTAATGAAATATTTTTTGAATTAAAGCAACTTTAAAGGGTCAACAACAAATTAATTTAAATGAAACTGAAAAATCATTATCTAGTTTAATTTTTTTTGTTATTTATTTCATGCTTCGGTCATAGTTTAAAATATTGATTTCTACCTTGGATTTTAATGACAGGTGCACGAAAAAAATGGCATCTCTATTTTCGGCGATAAGCTGTAGAAGTACCTCCGAGACCTATATGTTCTATCAGGTGTTTTTGATAAATTTGAACTGAGATATCTCAAGGTTGTGTTAGGTGTCAAAATCAACACCAGTGGAAATAAAAGTTCAACTGGAAGCGGCTCTCTCTGACTACTTGAAGAAATCCAGTTAATTCATTTCCACCTCCAAAGCAACAAAAAAAAGTCCCTTAGTGAATCTGCTGAACATTCAGATAACTCCTGCAGTTGTGATGAAGAACCATCTCAGGATATCTTCAGTTATGAGCATCAAGGACAATGGGTTGCTGTCTATGACATCAACTTTTACATTAGCCAAGTCATTGAGATTATATCTGCATCCAGCACTGTAATAAAATTTTTATCACAAACCAAAGGTAGAAAAGATTTTTTTCGATGCCCTTTGTCAGATGACATTGCACAGGTAGAGTCAGCAGTTGTTTTGAGATAATGCCAGTTTCAAGTGATGGTAGGATTTGGAGTGTTCTCGGTATATCTACCATAGCAGAAACTTATGAAAGAATTCTGAAAGAAAATCTATAAGGAAAGGAATTGTAGTAAGACCTCTGCCTATAAAATATCTTACTTGTTTACTTGTCTAAGTTGAAAGATTTTCAATGCTTGAAAAAAATGACTTGTAACTTTTTGTAAAACAAATTTCTAAATTTCTTGTTGTCGTTTTTTTTTTTTTTTTTTTTTTTTTTTGAAAGTTTAAATTCCCCAAAGTAAAAAATAAGGCAAACATTTTTTTTTTTTAATTCCTCATCCGAAAATTAGTAAAGTTGCAAAGTTTCAAGCTTCTACCTCCAATGTTTACATTTTTACAGCAATTTCAGTAACATATACTTTTGAGTCATTTTTGTAATTTTTTTTTTTTTTACCCTTTTTACCAAATTGTCTGTTCCACTGCTTTTACATGGTCCACAATTAAGTGGTTTTATCAATTTATAATTAAAAGAAAAAATATCTTGATCTCTAATATGTTATGAATCATACTAAGAAGAGTCAATACATTAGCTATTGAAATGAAATTGATATGAACAGTCAAGGTTGCATTTCTGTGTCATATTTGCACTTTTTTCCCCCCGTTGGTAGTCGGATTTTGCTTAGTGTTTAGGTTGGTTTCATCTAATAATTATTGCTTTCATTAGTATTAATTTTCATTTACCACAAGATGACATTACATTTATAAGGATTTTTCACTTGTTAGTGAAAAACGACACACAAAGCCGATGAAAAAGTATATAAAATTGATACGTTTATTCAGCACGTGTGGCCAGTAAGAAAACTATCAATACCAAACAAAAAGATGGCTGACCGATATTTATACTGCAAAAATGAAGTCTCATAGTCTCATAAAATCACGTTCTCAAAGGGAGGCAATTTAATTTGATCGGTCTAAGGGGAATAACTCTATTTAATCTTAAATCTCATAAGTATTAAAAAAAATTTTTTTTTAATTAAATTTTAAATGGATATTTTATTTTATTAAATTATGGGGTTAATTGTTCTTGTATATTGATCATACCTTCCTGCAGCACACTCCTTAGAAGAAAGGGTGATACGGCAGTCCGCCAATTGTGCTTTATCCCTGCACCACTGGAATTCATTTATTAGTCTATTTGACATCATTTCTTTGATTCCACTAATTTCAATTCTAAGTCGTTTCTCTTTAACTGATTTGGTGGATTTTACAGCCTCAAAGAGAGATTTGCAGTCTGTGACACATATTATAGCGGATTGGGCTTATTTGTAGTGAGTTCAGAAAATAATGTAGCAATAAAAATTGCCATGTCAATTGCTTCAGATATAGCAATAGTTTTTCAGCAGCCAGGGTGCTATGTACAATGCGTCGAATCTTCTTTGAACTCCACCAAATTGGGGAGAATTTACCAGATTCACCCACAAGTAGGATTATATAGCCACCCTGACTACCACCATCTGGTAGATTATCCATAGCAGCATCACTAAATTCCATCAAGTGTAGTCCTTCATCTCTTCCAAGGGGTTGACATTTTAGTGATAGCTTAGATGATTTGGCTCTGGTAATGATTCTGTTTACCTGTAGTAGATCAGACACAGTGCCATTTTTAATGTTTGTTGCCAATATACAAGTATCGAACAGCAAGTCTGGCCGACTCTGGTGTGCCAACCATAACAGCTGTCCTACTTTTGATCGCAATGATTTTCTTGCATTTTCTGAGAGTTGGGAGTCTTTCTGCATAGCTCTCAGAGAATCCACAACAACTGGTGATATTTCTTTGGAGTAATTCTCCTGGTTCAAATGTATTGTATCATTAATACAGCTAAGATCAATTCCTTTCCAACATTGAAGACCTTCCGCACTTTATCCATAATGTTATTAAATTGTTGATCCCCTGACCAAATGAAGTCATCAACATGGCAAGCCAGTATGCCAGTCAGGTGACCAGTCTTAGAGATCCAATAAAAAACTGTGGGATCCATTTTTGACATAACTCCATCATTCTCGATCATGACAGCTTTCACCTTGTTATACCAATGGAGAGAGGCATCACTCAACCATAGACACATTTATTCAACCGCCATATTTTATTATATTTGGCTTCTTTGGGTGGTATTATGTATACCTCCCTGTCCATAGTTTGTCCCTGAAGAAATGTAGTCTTGATATCAATAGAATGTAGCTTCCATTGATGTTGAGCTGACACTGCCATTATTAGTCTTACGGATTCATGAGCACAAGTAGAATCTTTTTGTATATTCTGTATTTCTTCAAATCCCCATGCAACCAATCTTGCTTTGGGTATTATCAAGACCGTCTTAAAAGACAAGATGGCCGGTGGGCAAAAATAATTTAATCTGCTGACGTCATCACGGATAGTCCATACCGGTGACACCGGTAGTCACCGGTAGGCACTCGTAACGTCTTGAAGTCAGTGTAATATTTCTTTTTTTTATTAAAATGCCTTCACGGTGCATCGTTCCAACTTGCTGAGGAAATTATCTTAAAGGACCAAAAAGTGACAGTATTTTCATTTCCGAAAGATAAAGAATTATAATGCAGTAAAAAAAAAAGATTTTACACCATCTCCATTCAGCAAAGTAAGTTTTAACGTGCTCCCCCCCCTGTATTTAACACGATGTAACTATAATTTAATTCAATATTATCATCCTAAATGTTTTACCATTCAAAAGAAGAAGCTTCAAATAAATTGCTAATATTAAAAAAAAAAATTTTACAGCATACAAAACTAATGAAAATGCGAGACAACATCGACTCTTTAAAACACGATTTTTTTAAGCTGTTGACACACGTTTTAAAAATCTAACAAAAATTAATTTTCCTGAAATTTTTCAATATTTAAAAATAAATTATGCCGGCTGATAAAATTTTTAAACTTTTTTTTTAAAGCTAGAAAGATAAAATTTAAAAATACTTATTTATATATATATATATATATATATATATATATGAAACTAAACTAAAAAAAAAAAAAAAAAAAAAAAAAAAAAAAAACGCGCGTTCACTCGTGGTCTTAAACAGTCTTGGCCTTCGGGACAAGATCAAAGTGTAGTATCTGTTCTCCAGATGCTGCATTCTATTTCTTGTTCTCTTTCGGTGGAGGAGAAATCCTTCACGACTGAGACAATTTTTATTTTTGTACCTTTTCTCCACGTTAAAAAACGACCCTGGTGTCTAACTCTGTCCCGTGGGGAGGCATAGTAAATAGGTACAATTAATTTCATTAACGTAATTGGGTTTGTATTACTGTACACATAGATTCGAAAAAGTTGTCAAAAACAAATATATAACAAATAAATGTTATCAAAGGCAAGATAAGTTACTTTTCTACCAAATATTTTTCGTGTTTTTATTCAATGTAACATGTTTATTCAGCTCGAAAAACATAGTGTTTACCGATGTATTCGAAAATTCAAGATGGCGTCTGATTCTCTCTTTAAGACGGTAAGTTTGGGATAAGGTGTTATAAATAAAAAACTATACAACATACTATTAAAAACCCGCCGAATATATGTCAACCTATGTCACGGTAACATATATTGAGCGAGTTTTTAACAGTATTTTATCCGGTTTTGTATTTATAACACCTTTTCCCAAACTTACCGTGTTAAAGAGAGAATCAGACGCCATCTGGAATTTTCGAATACATCGGTAAACACTGTTTTTCGAGCTGAATAAACATGTTACATTGAATAAAAACACGAAA
Source organism: Euprymna scolopes (assembly GCF_053919585.1). NCBI lineage: Eukaryota > Metazoa > Mollusca > Cephalopoda > Sepiida > Sepiolidae > Euprymna > Euprymna scolopes. The sequence continues at coordinate 79,527,454 of NC_136490.1, forward strand.
AATATATCCAGTTTGGTAGAAAAGTAAATTATCTTGCCTTTGATAACATTTATTTGTTATATATTTGTTTTTTGACAACTTTTTCGAATCTATGTGTACAGTAATACAAACCCACGTATTTTAACAAACTGAAAATATGGATATAAAAAAATGATTTTGCATGTTATTTTTGTTATGTGGTGAAATAATCTTAAATAAGAAACATGATTTTTTCTTTAGGTTAATTTTTTTACTGTGCAATATTTCATGAATTTATTAAAAATATTGTTTTTGATTTTGAAAAAATATTGTGGTTCATTTTGATTAAAAAATATTCATTTTGATTAAAAAATATTCATTTTGATTTAAAAAAAATATTCATTTTGATTTAAAAAAAGTTTAATTTTAATATTTGTTTATTGTCTTAACTCATATCAAATGTTTTGCTTGTGTTCTGCTTCAAATATTCATAATCTTACATGCATAATTTTCATTTAATTATATTAAATAAACTTCAAGTTTATTTCAAATCAAATCGTGTTCCTTCACTTTTTTAAAATGTAATTTATAAGTAATTAAAGAACGCATTCTAATCTTTAAAATCTATAATACAACGAAATATTCAATTGCTTATAATATACTTAAACAAATAACTTGTGTTTTTTTTTAATTATTTTTTTATTATTATTAGATGAGTTTCAGTATAAATCATTGTGTTCTTTCTTTATTTCTTTATTTTAATCCAATTTTGAAGTTTTGTAACGCTGTCTGTAAAAATTACTGTTCATTATTGACAGTCTAAGAGTTCCACATATCTTGCTTGTTGGGACCTTGGCGATGACGTCATTTTTTCAGCTGGCCGGCCATCTTTATAACGAAGGCCACGGTATTATGCCGTCCATGGTCGATTTCAAGGTACAGATCCACCGAGTGGATATGCATTTTTGCCCATTGTCGTTTACCTCTGTGTAGACCTCGTTCTGCTTCCAATTGTCGAGCTCTTTCATTTTTGCTTCAAAGCAGTATTTTATAAAATTCTAAACAAACATAGATGATCGTTTGTTATTGGTTATGCATCCAGCACTGAACCGAGAGAATTCGTCAATTATGTGCAGGTACCAAAGGTTAGCGTCCAGCTGATGCAGATCCACTGCTACTGTTTCGTTGTGATCGTTAGCCCAAGAAAAACCAACAATAGGTTTCGTTGTGATCGTTAGCCCAAGAAAAACCAACAATAGGTTTCGTTGTGATCGTTAGCCCAAGAAAAACCAACAATAGGTTTCGTTGTGATCGTTAGCCCAAGAAAAACCAACAATAGGTTTCGTTGTGATCGTTAGCCCAAGAAAAACCAACAATAGGTTTCGTTGTGATCGTTAGCCCAAGAAAAACCAACAATAGGTTTCGTTGTGATTGTTAGCCCAAGAAAAACCAACAATAGGTTTCGTTGTGATCGTTAGCCCAAGAAAAACCAACAATAGGTTTACATGATGGTTTATCATGTTTTCTGCATGTGTCACATTTTAATATAACATCTTCCAATTTGCTGAGAATATCAGTCATCTGTACCTGCAGATTTCAGTAGTTGTTTAAGTTTCTCTGCGGATGCATGTCCAAATTGTTGATGCAGTTTAAATTTAGTGCTGTCATCCAGGTTTTCATTTATCATTAACACTTTAGAAACAAAATTGTCACTGATGTCAATGCAGTAGTGGCCAGTAGATGTATATTGTAATTCTACTGGGCTTCCAAACATCTCAGCCCTGTCAGAATTCAAGTCCAGAATAGTTCTCGCCTTTTTCAATGAAGTTTTACTTAATAGAAGCGGAATATCTACATCGACCACTCTATTTTACATCTTGTGTTAACTATTTTGGCTGGTAAAATAACTTTTTTGAATGAGTTTATAATCCTACCGTCACCAAAACGAAAAGGCTTGTGACTTTTTGTAGATGGGATATCACAATCTATACTGTCCGCATAATGTTTTAGCCATTTTTTACCGCAGACCGTCCTTGTACATGCTGTATCAATGACTGCAGAATTTAGTGATTCCACGGCAAAAATCTCATTTGCAGAAGAAATGTTGTTCTGTGTAAAGAGGGTAATGTTACATTCATCTATGGGTGCTGAATCATTTTCGTCTGAATTAACATTTTCTGTAAATTTAACAGATTCATTCTTATGTGGACAGTCTTTCCACCAATGAAGTACACTTTCACAAATCTGACATCTACTCGTTTTATCGTATCTGTTAGATGGATTGGTTCCTTTAATTTTGTTATTAGGTTTTGAAAAAGGACGGTCGGTGAATAATGCTGTCTCTTGTTCAGTCATCACAATGTTGGTATTTTTACTTTTTGAGTGTGTGACTGCATTTTGTTTATTCAAAATGCCGCCGAAAATTCTCTTCATGGCAGACTTCATTTTGTCATAGCATAATTCATCCAACACACATGTTGTCAGGATTAACTGTCTTTGCTGATCGGGTAAATTCAATGAGTAAATTTGCGTTATCCAAAAGCTTGCATGCCAGTACGGTATCTGGCAGACTCATTTTATATTTGGTACTTTTTTGGTATCGCTGGTCAAATTCTATAATATATTCAGAAATTGCCATGTGTCCCAGTCTCCGGAATCCGTCGAAGTTTCTGTATGCTTCGTAAGCTGTATCTATAGTTTCACGCAAAAATAATCAATCCAGTGCAGATATGAGGGTATCCATGCCATTTTCTCTCTGCAGCTTATCTTTCATCTTTATCACAGTTTAATGCTGCTTTCCTAGGTTTCCCGGTTAGAGATAGTGCTTCTTTTTTATCAATATCCGTCATGAGCTGTCATATAAATAGCTCATTTTTCGATTCTTCATAACTTTGTTCATCAAAAATCGGTGGATTTTTGTAGTTTGAAGTTACGCTTTGCTACCATGAAAAACGACGCACAAAGCAGATGGAAATGGATATAAAATTGATACGTTTTATTCAGCACGTGTGGCCAGTAAGAAAACTATCAATAACAAACAAAACAAAGATGGCTGACCGATATTTATACTTCAAAAATGAAGTTTCATAGTCTCATAAAATCACGTTCTCAAAGGGAGGCAATTTAATTTGATTGGTCTAAGGGGAATAACTCTACTTACATTTTTAGTTATATACTATGAAGTTTGGCTTCTGAACCATGATAGCAAATTTTCAACTTTTCGACAAACTTTGAACAATCATAACTTGATGGATAGAAAAATAAATTTGGTACTTTTGTTTATGGTTTACAAAAATCTATATGACCACATTAATTTTTTTTTTTTTTTTTTAGATATAATGAAATAAAATTTTGGTTTGGGATACCTATTCTTAATGCCAGGAGAGGCCATCACGGCTTAAATTGCAATTCTTGTTGCCACTTCGGCCATCTCCTCTCTGACCTGCTGTCTGAATCTGCACAACTCTCTCACGACATCCAAATTGACCCTCTAACTAGGGAATTCTTTTACTAGTGACAACCGTAGTTGCTCTCAGGACAATCGGGGGTTCTCCTTAAGTCTCCTCTTGATACTCGCCTTTCCACCACCGCGTATGCACTTAAAAATATCTTTCACTGACTCTTGCGACCTTTTATCTGTTTCTCTTTGACCACTGTCGACAAACTCATTTGAGCACTCATTTCTAAATTATTAAATTATCATTTACAAACATTACATCCCTGCAAATTAACCACCTTAATTTCTTATTTCTCTTTTTCTCCTTTAGTCTGCATTTAACCACCTTTAAATTCCAACTGTTTGCTCATATATAACAATAATAATTAAGACAAACATTAATCACCAACCACTTCACAAATAGCTCTCCTAATCAAAAGTTTTGCCATACGTTATGTTTCTCTGCTCGAAATGCAATTCACGTAACAATTGCTCATTCAAAAAAAAAATAACAAACTTCTCTCTCAACACTGTTATAAATTTTAAAAAAAACATTCAGGACCTATGTTCCTACCAATATTCTCCTATTATTAATTAATAAAAAAAATTTCAGAAGACTGTATCATGCTTGTTTTCATAGAAGTGTTCACCTTTGCTTGCATCTCTGCTGTATTGAAGAACCTATGCTGTCTCTTGCTTATTGGCCTGCACACACATACATACACAACTATTTTCATTGACACATAACAGCTGCAGCTTGTTTGCAAAGCAATTTCTTTCTCTTTCTCATTCTCTCTTTTTTTTTTATTTCAACACAATCGCCCGCAAAAATATCAATGTAACAACCACAATAATCTGCGACAAATCAATCCTTTTTTCTATCTTAACAAAATAAAATGCAACAACTAAACTCTTTTTTTTTTTTTTTTTTTTTTAATACACAACTAAGTCTAAAGGTTGACTCACCAATGACTAGGGAAAATAAACTTAAGCCAAAAATAAAAAATTCTCACTGACCTGTAGTTTACACAATTTCCAGAAGTTGAAATCTTGCATGACTGAACCATCCACAGACGGAGCAAACTGGTGTGTCTCAGATGTACTTGAAATTGTCTGTTTAAAAATAAATATATATATATATATATATTCAAATATGTTAAATAAGTTACAGCATGTAAAATAAAACCAAGTCATTTAGATCTTAAAATTTGAGCATCCATTTTTTAATTATGCATTCCCATTCCAATATATATATATATACATACACACACACACACACACAAAGTAATATGTATCCGTAAATAATTTTTTTTTTGTTAAGTAAAATTAAAACGAAGCAAAAAGAGAAAATAGGAATGACTTTTCTAATTTTAATTTCTAATTAGAGAGTATTGTGCACAAAATAACAGTAAAAAAAAAACAAAAAAACTTAAGCATGTAAAAAAGTATTTGTAAAAAAATAGAAATAAAATGTTTTTAAAAAATTTATTTTTAAAAAATTTTTCGTTTTATTATTTATTTAGTTAAGTGTTAATAAAATGGATGCAGTTTAACATCTTACTCATTACAATTTTTTTTTTGTTTTTTTAATATATATCTGGGCTTGTGAAAAGTCAAATTCTGACAAGTTTAGAGACAAAACGTTTCAATTTTATTTTTGTCGCCGGCAGTATTTTATTCTGATGCTATGTAATTTACAATAGTGGATTATTTTTTTTTACTTTATTTCTTATGAAGTGATATTTAATATCTATATGCTTAAAACTGTGAATTATTGTTCTGTGCTAAGACTATGCTGACCTGATTATCACAATTACGTTGGGAGTTTAAAATTATTATAGAGTTGTTGTAGTTCATTTTAATGCACTAAATCTACTTTGTTTCATATAGCACAAATTTTTTACTGAAAAAATTAACCACTAACTAATGCAGGAATAAAAGGCAACATATTAAAAGAAATATGATGAAGATTTAAGTGGTTATTTTTGATTCAGCAGCTAAAATTAGCATACTCATAGGAACGCAGTGTAATTCTACATAATTCTGATTACATTGGACCAAAGCGCCTTTGTGTATGAAACATTTTACAAATAATGGTGTTAAGTCCAAACCTTTTACCTTAGTAAGAACTACTATGCAGTTATTATAAGTTAATATCAATGAGTGTTAACTTCATCCAAGTTATAAACAATATTCTCAGTTAATATTTAGATTAGAGTAGATAATTTTATCCTATGTTGGTTTTTGTTATGAAATTCGGTTTTATTGTAAATATCTGATCACTGTGAGACTATTTTACTTTTTACTTTCCAAATCTTATTTCAATATGTTATATCCTTACTTTAAATAAGAATACAGCAAGAAACACGGGGTTATGGGTGAAAGACAAAGGGGTTTATTTACAAGGGAATACATGTGACATAAGAGTTACTCGACATATTTTCTTATTCTCTTCCTGTGTTTTTTCTTTCTCTCTCAGTCACGTGATAGGGTCAATATATTTATAGTTCATTTCATCTATGAAGGGATGTTAGGTTATTCCATTACATCACCTTCTTCCCAAGCTAAATTCTTCCATAGAATTTTGCTTCTACCATTTTTTCCTTTTTAAACTTTGTCCAAAAAATTTGGTCCTTTTCCTTTCACTTCTCCTCACCATTTGTGTTTGCTGATTTTTTATTTTTGGTGAGTGACTGTATTTCTGAGTTACTGGTACTTCCTTGTTTGGAGGTTGTATATGGAGAGTGTCATATAGCACTTCCATTGGTAACTCTTAGTTTCTGATTATTTCTATGTATTGGGGTCTCAGTTGGTTCATGGTTTTTGTAGAAAAAAGTCTGCCCTTTTATAATGTAAACCATTCTCCCAATTCTTCTTGAGATTATGCCTTCTTCCCAAAAACTCTTCCATGCCCGATAATTTTTGAAGAAAACTTTATCCCCATCATTGTACCTTACATTATCCTTGATACTTTCTTTTACTTTTTCTCTTGGGATTAATCGGTCGAACATCGAACATACCTTATTTCATAATTTCAGCTGGGGATAATTTTGCATTTGTATTTGGATTTGCTGTTATCTTATATATTGCTAAGAATTCTTGAATGCTTTTCTTCTTCCATGTCGATGTTATTATTCTTTTTTAAAGCTCGTTTAAAAGTATCGACAAATCTTTCCACGTGTCCGTTTGATCGAGGGTTAAAAGTTGGTGTTGTAACGTGTTCAATGGCCAGTGCCTCATAATAGTGCTTGAATTTCTGACCTATGAACATAGTGCCATTACCACTAACAATTGTTTTTGGAACTCCGAACAGGCTAAATACCTCATCCAGCGCTTTTATTGTTTGCGGCTGTATGGTGTTTGTATTTTAAAATTTCTGGCCATTTTGACATACTATCTACGATTACTAAGTAATACTATTCCTTCAGAGGTACTGCATAATCGATATGGATGTGTGTCCAGGGTACATCTGTTTTAGGCCAAGGTTGCATCCATATGGGGGGAGATCTCACAGCTAGTTGGCAACCTTTACATGATTTCATCATTTTCTCAATATCCTGATCCATTCCAGGCCAGTATGTGAATCCTCTCATTAGGGCCTTCATTCTGGAGATTCCAGAATGTCCCATGTGGAATTCGTTAGGATTTTCTTTTGTAATACTTGTGGTCTTACCACTCTGTCTGCATACATCAGTTTCATCACACATAGAAAATGGAAACACTTAAGTGACATATCCTTAATTGATGAAACAACATGGGAGAAAATTGGTTCTCCAAAGCTGCAAAATACAAAGAAAATTGCCAGAGGAATGTCTGGAAATAGATTAAAAAATGTCTGGAAATAGTTTAAACACCGGTTTGGCTTCATCTTTCAGTTCAAATTTCACTTCTGTTTTAGTGTAGCAATCTTCAGAAAATACATTTTTAAAATCCTTCTTCGAATCTCCAACAAATCTTCCGGGCAGTTTACTCTTTTGTAAAATGAGTTTATTGGTTTCTCCCATAAATTGAAAAGTACCGAATAGATTAGAATTTTTTCCGGGTATCACATACATTTTAGTTTTTACCGTATTTTCATTCAGGGTCACATTAGTATAAAATTCACCCTTAAATTTTAATCTATTTCCAGACATTCCTCTGGCAATTTTCTTTGTATTTTGCAGCTTTGGAGAACCAATTTTCTTCCATGTTGTTTCATCAATTAAGGATATGTCACTTCCAGTATTCAAAAGACAGTTTACTTTCTGGCCATTAATTCTAACTTCAATATATTTCCTTTTTTTTACCATACATGGACTCTTTTTTAGAATCAATGGTCTTTATTTCAGGCTTACAGTATTTCTCCTTTTTGCATACTGTTGACTTGTCCTTTACACCCACACTTATAGCAAAACTTATTTTGTTTTTGAAGTAGCAATTTGTTTTTAAGTGTTTCTTTCCTCCACATGTCTTACATTATTTTTTTACATAGTGGTCACCTTGCTTTACTCTTTGTATTTTGTCAACATTTTTCTCTTCAATACTAGTATTATCCTGTTTTAAATTGAACAGTTTCTGGAATTCCTCAGTAACTTTCTGTAAGGTTATTTCTATGTCTTATTTCATAATGGATAATGTTCTAGAACGAATCTCTTTATCCTTCGAGGATGTTAACCCTTGCACAAATATCAAGCATTTAAACATGTCCTCTTTTAGGTCTTTCAACTTAAATAACTCGCATTGGGCATTTACTTTCCCAGTATAGGTGATAGTCTTCATCATCTTGTTTCAAAATATTTAAACACCTAAAACGAGTATAAAATAAGCTATCCCACTCCCTGAAAATGTTTGATAAAATTTCTATAGTCTCTTTAAAAGAAATATCTTCGGGTTTCCTTGGGAGTATAAAATTGGTATATTTGGTATTTTCATGGGAACCCAGTTTTTCCAACAGTAAAATAATTTTTTCTTTATCTGACCAGGCCTGACATCGTTTAGAAAAAAATTTTCATATTTACGATAATATGCTGGAAATGTTAAGCCATTAGTTGGTTCATATAAAAATTCTGTTAGAGAATTTGCAATTCCTTCCAAAGTGAACTGACAATCCTTTTTTCTTCTTGTTTCACTAATATTGTTTTTAATACTTCATTTTGTTTTAACTGTTCTTTTTGTAAAAATTCCACCTGGCTTTGAGCCGCCAGTGCTAACTGTATAGTTTTGTAAACTCGGCTAATTGTTCCATGTTGAAGAATTTTTATTTTATTTTTTAAACACAGTAATAAAAATAAAGGTTAACAGTACCTGCACAAAGCATTAAATAAATTCACTGAATAGTTTTTCTTTTTTTTAAAAAACAACAACAAAAAAACATCTTTTGTAGACAAGGTTTTTGGAGGGTCTACATGAACAAAATTGACACCGAACCAACAGCAGCAATATACATACATGTATTCCTTTCTGCCATATTTTTTTCTTATGAAACAAAGAAATTTGAAATAGACAACTTTCTTCTGTTCCGAGAAAAATTATTCTTTTCCTTATGCAATAAAAATAAATTTGAAATAACAATTTTTGTATTTTTTAGAAAATTGTTCTTTTCAGTGCTTCGTGAAATGTCAATTTCTCTTTTTTTTTTTTTCAGTAGGACCGTAATAGACTGAATTAAAAATACAAACTTACTTTTCGTGTGTGTCTTAGCTTTTTTCTTTAGTTGAATTTTTCCGTGCAGTTTTTTTTCCCCCATTCGTTGTCCAATATCTTTTTGGCTTAAAGTTTCCTTTTTGTGAATTTGAATCCTGTCACCATTTGTTATATCCTTACTTTAAATAAGAATTGAGCAAGAAACACAGTGTTATGGGTAAAAGATAAAGGGGTTTATTTACAAGGGAATACATGTGACATGAGTTACTTGACATATTTTCTTATTCTCTTTGTGTCTTTTTTCCTTCTGTCGCAGTCACATGAGAGGGTCAGTATATCCATAGTTCATTTCATATATGAAGGGATGTTAGGTTATTCCATTCCATCACAATATGAATTTTATATAAATTTTAATGGTCTCCTGAACTTCATCTCACATACCCAAACTAGTTGCTTCCCCCAATAGGGTATATCTCAGCCACCTAGTTTTTTTCCCCTATTAGGGCATATGTGAAAAATTTCAAAATCTGATAAAATTACATAAAAGGCTGCATTTTTCTTAGCAAATCTGATGTCACCCTTTTTTTTGTTTAATACCTTGAGTCAGAAAACTTACCTGAGTGAATTTTAAATATCATGTTCCAAACTGAAAATATTCAAGAAAATGTAATTAAAATGTTGCCTGGGTGACATCTCAGGTGATTTATGCAAAACGGAAAATGCTTTAAATTAATAACTACTTATAGTTACATGGTGAAATTTTCAAGATTTCTTAGTTTTTATGATATCCATTTATGGTGAAAGTTACAACAAATTCTGAGGACAATACTGTCAGGCCCTGGTTGATTTGACATGACCCAGAGACCAATCATGCTGTCTGCTGCTTCAATGTTTGTTGGCTCCATTAAGCATGTCTAACAACAAGACAATGTCATCTAATGCATGTCTGGTATTTGTTTTGCTGGCTGGGATGAACTTCTTGCTCTTTGTTTATGTAAATAAGCTATTTTAATAGCTATTTTAAGGAATGTACATTCACATTTTCATTTTCTGATAAAAAAAATTCAAGTATTTTCTTGCAAATTACTTTAATGTTGATTAAGATCTCTGATCTCTTATTAAAGATCAATTGACTTTTTATTTTCTATTTTTATTTCAGGAAGCCAGAATGCTTGTGAGAAAACTTCCTTTGAATTTCTGCGCAAAGAATTACCAGTTCGTCTTGCCAATATTATGAAGGAGATTAATCTTCTTCCTGATAACTTACTACAAATGCCATCAGTAGCGATGGTACAGGGCTGGTAGGTATTTCATCCCTTTCCCCCCCAAAAAAAAAATGCTTTCAAATTAGTTTTCAATTCAAAATGTTTTTTACCAAACAAAAAAATTCATTTGAAATTATAAGCAGATTTACATTGATTTTATTTTTCATTTCAATGCTGGCAATAAAATTACATAAAACCTCTTGAGAAACATTAATGACTAGAAGTTTTAAAGAATCTCTTTAATTTCATTAGATATATTTTACTTGTGTAGAATTTTATTTGGTTGTTTCCAGTTTTAATTAGTCGAGCAAGTAACTGCTCGACAAACAAAATGTTACTTGGAGACTACTATTGAGTAATGAAGCCGTAGGTACCACTTCAAAAAGCAAATTTTTAATTTCCTTGCCTTGCCAAATAGTTAATGAATTCCTTTGGAATAATGATAATAATCTCGATGTTGTTCTGTTTCATTTCAGATATTATTTTATATAATTTGATATAATATGGATTTAAAAAAATCTTTTTTACAAAATCATTCCTTAAGAGTTTTCCAACCGGGCAACTATTGATACTACCATAACATAACATTTATTTACTACGTTTAGAAAGTAGCTGCTGGCTGCAACTATGCATAATCACTGATCGCTTGTTAGGGCTATTGATGTTATCTTTTCGTTTTAATCAAAACTGCTTGTGTGCCCGGCTGTTTGTAAATAACTATTCTATACTTTCACCTAACAATTTAATGAACAAAAAGGTATAAAAAACTTAGAAATAGTAGCCAAACAGGGACTCTTTACGTTCAACACCGGTATCGATTAATTTGACCAGATGTTTGTTTACATTTTGAAATGAACAATAGGTAGCATTTAATCACACTATTATTTCAAATGTAAGGATGTGATTATAATTTGATTTTAATTAACAACGTATTTAACAAATAGAAAAATAAAACAGGATGAAGTTATAAAATGTGATTGGCTGACGTACACGAGTGCTACTCCACTAGCGAATTACGCATCTACACCGATGTTGTACGTTGTTCGACTGAGGGAGACGTTATTATTTTTACAAGGAAAGAATTTTTGCGTGTGTGACCTTGTTTTTTTTTTATTTATTTATTTTGGCTTGAACTTTGCGCATTATTTTGTTATGTTATGATTTTTTTTTTTTTTTTGACGGATTTTTTTTTTTTTTTTTTGACGGATATTTTCTTTTTTTTGTCTGAGTTTTCGTTATAGGTAATTATTAACAGGAAAATTGGTGAAAATCAAAATTAGCACTTGGGGCGATAAACAAAAAGCTTTAGCGTGTACGTATCTCTTATGGGATATCGTAGATCGAAACACAGTGTAATGTTATTTTGTACTAGTGCACTTATTGATTCGCACTATTTTTAAATAGTACTTTCAAGTTTAATGAAAGTTTTACAATACCTGTTTTTATTAAATTGTTAGGTGAAAGTACCCACGTTATTTTTAAATAGTATTTTCAAGTTTAATTAAAGTTTTATGATACCTTAAACCATTAAAGAAAAAATAATGGTAACTAACGGCATAAGCACCAAATTCTTTTTGTTTTGCTTTGCTTTCATTTTGTTTGTTTGTTAAATCCGGCAAAAAAAAAAAAAAAAGAACAAACAAGAAAAGAATATACAAACAATAACAAGAAAAGAATCCATAAAGTTCGAGCGAAATTGAAATTTTTATTTTTTATTTTGAAATAAAAAATAACACAGATATCGTAAAACTTTAATTAAACTTGAAAATAATATTTAAAAATAGCGCGGATTCCATTTTGGCTTTCACCAATTTTCCGGTTAATAATTACAAAAAAAATAATTACAGCAAAAAAAAAATCCTTGAAAAAAAAAACAAATAAAAAAACACAGATCATAATAACAAAATAATACGCAAAGTTCAAGCCAAAATAAATAAATTAAAAAAAAAAAACAAACTAGGTCACACCTGCAAAAATTCTTTCCTTGTAAAAATAATAACGGCTCCCTCAGTTGAACTACGTACAACATTGGAGCTGATGCGTATTTCACTATAGGGGTAGCATTCGTGTACGTCTATCTTTTGGTACCATGTTGAAATTATAATCTTATTATTTTGAAAGCCATTCTTAACATGGAGTGGAGAGGGTGTTTTGTATCTATTCTGTGCTTTCACCTTACAAGTAAATAAAAAATTACAATTGAATAAAAAACAGATATCGTGAAAACTTGAATTGCACATGAAAACACTATTTACAAATAGCGTGGTGCCAAAAATGCATACGCACATTTTAGGATCATTCTTGAAGGAGATATTATTTTTAAAAGAGACCCCCTCCCCCACCTCAATATTTTTTAAGAATATTTTTAGTTAATTACTATTGTTTTAAAAAGGTAAAATAGATTTTCTATGTGTTCGTTTTCTACCTCACTGGCTAAGTTGTTAGTGGTTCAACTTATTTTAAAGCGTTTATTCAGTTCAAAAACGAAACTAGACAACATATATTTTTTTTTATATTTATGCTTTTTTTTTTTTTTTTTTTTACATGGTAGTCACCACTTATCAGGGCCCGGACGCCACTCCGGGATAAGGGTTATTGCCTGTACATTAAGTAATCAATGTGCGATAATCGTTAGTAATGGAGATTTGATAAAGTGTCTTACTTAAGGGGGCGGTTTATCAGGAATTTGTTTATGTTGGACTTGAAGACATCCAAGTTGTAGTCAGGTGAAAAATGGGCAAACAGAACAGAGTTCCACAGGCGTGCAGTTCTAAGAAAGAAGCTTTGTTTACGGAATCTACATTTTGATTTAGGCACAGATAAAGAGTGGGGAAAATTATTGACAATGGTTTCAGCTAGACGGGTGTTTTTCATGAAGGATTGGCAAAGGGGGGGCAGAGATTGGAGCTCAGATGAGCACTTGTCATGGAAATAACGATAAAACAAAGACAGGCTCGCAACGTCTCTTCTGTGGGAGAGAGGTTGCAGGGAAGAGAAAAGGGCATCCCCCACCAAACCACGAAGTCTATTTTGTATTCTGTCAAGGCAGGATAGGCTTTTTTTAGCAGCTCCTGCCCAGATGTGGCATCAGTACTCCATCCTTGGACATACTTGGCTTTTATATAGATAGAGAATTGCATTAGCAGTGATATATCTTCTGGAGCGGTAGAAGGATCCCACCATTTTTCCAGCGACCTTGGCAACAGACTTGATGTACGTGTTCCATTTCAGATCAAGAGTAAAGGTCAATCCCAGAAGCTTGTCAAAACATAGAGCCTCCCCAAGACTAGAGCCATCCATTTCAATTGATGTCAGATGGGGATCAGAGCGTTGATGATGTAAAGATAGGAGCTTGGTTTTAGATGCATTAAAAGTAACCAGCCACCTCTTCCCCCAGTATACCACCCACTCAAGATCAGAGGAGAGAGAATCAGAGAGAACTTTGTCATTTACGGCCTTTGATGTGTTGCCATAGATGGTCATGTCATTAGCATAGATGTCAACGAATGATCTTAGGATGTGTTTTGGGAAATCATTGATGTAGATCAGGAAAAGAGTTGGGCCCAGGATGGACCCCTGAGGTACTTCAGCATTAATACTGTGGGCCTCTGATTTCTGCCCGTCAACCACTACTCTTATGAGCCTATCAGAGAGAAATGATTTAATAATTGAGAAAACATTTCTAGTTATACCGTAGCTGGAAATCTTGTGAAGTAGACCTTTGTGCCATACCTTATCGAAGGCCTTTGATATGTCAAGAGCAATTGCCCTAGAAAGGAAGCTTTTGTCGAGAAATTCACTAATCCTATGAAATATAACCGTTAGCACATCTGCTGTAGATCTAGCAGAATGGAAACCGTATTATTATAAGGTTATTTCTGCTGAGGTGGTTGACTACTTCTTTATTTAATATGGATTCCAGCAACTTACTCATGACACACAGGAGACTTATTGGTCTGTACTGAGAGAGAGATGACTTATCACCTGAATTCTTAAATACAGGGCATACTGATGAGGTTTTCGAGGGTGTTGGGAAGCACTTCTCCTTAAGGCAATGCTTAAGCAGTTTTGTAAGTATGGGGGCAAGTTCTGGTTGAAGCTTTTTCAACACTGTAATTGGAATGCTGTCAGGGTCAGTTGCTTTACTGGAATCAAGGTTTTTGATTAGCTTGGCAACCTCATGCACAGATATTTGTATGTGGCATAGCGTGTTGTCTGTTATAGGAGGAAATACAGGGAGTTAATAGCCTTCATCGTATAGGGTAGAATTAGCTGCAAAGTTCTTGGCAGATAGTTTGGCCTTGTATGATGCTGACGAGATGACTTCAGGTCCATTGATGATGGTTGGGATAGAACGCATGCTTCTGTTCAGGATCCTGTTTGCTATTTGCCAAAACTGGTGGGAACCAAGCCGCTGCTCAGCTACTTTGGATTTAACGGACTGAGTATATAGCTCTCTTGCATTTTTTTATTACTCTTTTACAGTGGTTGCTGGCAGTCCTGAAAGCAGCTTTAGTCTCAGTACATTTATTACGTTGGTGGAAAAAGTGATTTCTGTGCGCGATGGCAGCAGCACATTCTGGGGAGAACCAAGGCTGGCTGTTAGGTTTTTGTTGGAATTTATTGGATGGTATGAATTGGTCTATGCCTACAATTAACCATTCAGTCAGGTTTGATACACATCCTTTTTAAACATAGAATGCAGAGATAGATCAGATATAAATGTACGGAAGCTATCCTAAAATACTTATTTACTATTTTAAAACAGGCAAAATCGATTTTTCTACCTAGCTTGTTAAGTTGTTAGTGGTTTAACTTATTTTAAAGTGTTTATTTGGTAAGAAAAAACAAGTCAAGAAGGATTTCTCCTGCACTAAACAAGGACAGAAAAGGTGGTGTAGTCTCAGAACAGATAATAAACTTTGCTGCTAATAATAATGATAAACAAATAAATTTACCTTCAGATGAAACAAAGTTTTACTCACTGGCCGTATTAAATTTAAATAGTTAAACTTAACGAAGATTATATTTAGAATTATAAATTAGATACAGCGTAAAATTTAGGAAAACTCATCCATTTTTGATAGATAGGAAAACTCTCCATTATTGAATACATATCGATTGAAAACACATTTTAGGACCGTCCTTGAAGTGGGTATTGTTTTTAAGAGACTACAGCCCCATAATATTTTTTTAAAATATATTTACTTGTTTACTGTTGTTTTAAAATATATAAAATCGATTTTCTAAGTGTTCATTTTCTACTTAGCTTTGTAAGTTTTTAATGGTTCAACTTATTTTAAAACGTTTATTTAGTTTTAAAAAAAGTAGTGTTCGACATGAGTCTCGGGAATCTCAATAATCGTTCAAAAATAGTAATTTAAAGACAATACTAAAGTAGATATAGTTTTAAAAATAGCCTCCCTCTCCAAAAGATAATAAATGTGTATATTTCTTAAAGTAATGTCTAAGATCAGTGTTCGGCAAAAATCAAACTATCGAAGTGGATACGGTTGATTAGGTAACTCAATTGAACGGGACAGAGTCCCGGAGTCGTGACATGAAAACGAAACAATATAAATATATAAAAAGAACACACTGAGAAAAGACATCCATTTATTTAAATATATTTTGTTTAAATACGTTCGTTTTTTTTTACTTACATTTAAAAGTTTTGCGTAAATAGAAAAAAAGTTTTGTTTTTTTAATCCTTAAGTTTTGTAAATATTTAATATTAAAAAAAATGTTTTGTAAATATATATTTTTTCTTTTAAATCTTAAAAAGTTTTGTAAATATATTTTTAAAAAATCTTGCTTGTGAACATTTGACCATGTCTGCTATTTGATGTGTTTACAAACAACCAACGGCAATGTCAAGGTCAAACAACCAATGTCACTTGAAATGTTTGCCAATCTTTGTCTTCTGCTATGGGGTATCTAATTTTTACTTGATCCATTAATTTTTATTTGCAAAAGAAAAAAACAACATTGCTAAAAAAACATATTAGTGAATTATCAATATATTGTCATAAAAACGATTATTTTTATATTAATAATTATAATGAGAAAAAAAAAAGCTTTATTTCATTAAAATTAAATAGCATACATAAATTATGTCGAATGTGCAGGAATAAATTTTTTATAATGACAAAACTGATTTTGAATTTTATAGTTTTCTTTTCCCAATTAAAATGAATTCAATCATCCTTTTTATGACAAAATGTATTGATAATTTAATGATCTAAAATTTTTCAATCCATGTTTTCTTTTAAAATCAAATAAATTTCAGATCAATTTACTAAATTATTTTTTACAAAATATATTAACATAATTTGCCATGATGTATTGATTAAATTGGATAATTTTGCATTTTTCTTATGTTTTATATGCAATTTTATTTCTTCTGTCAAAAAATTATAATCAATATAATAATCGTTTTTTATAATGAGAAAATTTATAAATATTTAAAATCTTAAAAAGTGCAACAAAATGCCAATTACATTTTTATTAGTGCATAAGGCACATCTGATTGAGTGTAAATAAAATAGTTTTTTTTGTTTTGTTTTTAATTCTAGTATCGTCCTTTTTAAAGTTTAATATTAATAGTTTTCGGTAAAATAATTTTCTGGGTAAACATTTGGTTGAATATTTTTCTGTTGAGGCAGAAATCTTTTTTCAAGAAAATATTATTAATAGTTAAACAATTACTTAGGCAAGTTAAAATATAAAGAAACCAAAATGTGAGTATTGTTCATCATTCTCATATTTCGTTATCCATTTTACATGCTGGCATAGTTTTGCAATTTACTTCTAAAGTCTGTATTTATCCCTCTTTATCTTAGGTTAAATCTTAATTTGCCCGGAAAGTTTAGACTCAAAGCAATTCATTATGGGAATAGAGGATTCCAATGACTTTTGTTTCTTCAAAAGGCGACTTTCATATTTCCCCACATGTGCATTTGGTACCTTTCTCTTAATCGTTTTTACGAAGATTGATATTTCACTCGTCAAACATTTTCCAAAATTATTCAAAGCGTGCTTTTTACTGCTTGTCACTAGCATATCATTCAAGTTGTTTTTAGTGATTGCTTTTTGTGCTGCTCTTCACACGTGCACACACACACACACACATAAACGTGGGGGAGGACATGTTGGAAAATTCATCTCAATTTCAGCATCATTGAATATTCACATTCTTAATGGAGTTTTCATAAGATTTATACTTTTTTCAGGTCTGTAAAACTTTTGATTTTATTTGAACCAGGTATACTTTTTACTGGAATAAATGAATTAGATTAAAACATATTTCAGGTATAGTTTGGTTTTCCAGTTATTACTTATATCATACTATCAGATACTCGCCCCCTTTCTGCTTCTATATATATATATATGCTATCATGGGTACCTGGTGTTGCCTGGGTTGACATGAAGTTCTGTTTGGAACACACCTGCTATACTAATCATTTTCATCATGGGCAACGTGGATACCTCCACAACAATTCCAAAAATTAAAGAACGGATAAAACCATGTAAATGTAATCGCCCCCAAAAAGAAGTATGTGATAACCTCTCCACCAGATATTTCGGCAGAAGGGATACAAGGAGAAAAAAACTATTCTCCAGATATTGAACACTTGAAAAAAAAAATCATTACAACTTTTGTTTCAATAAAAATAACAGCGAATGCCTGTGTGATTGCAGAAAAAAAATATATATATAGCTAAGTAGGCAGAACCTCTTTTTAGGGGTTCTGCCTACTTGGCTAATTTTTCTAATGAAGATCTACCAAACATTAATTCCAAAAGCAATTAAATGAAATTTTTCGTCATTTTATGTTTCTAATTATCCCCGCTCCCCCTAAAAATGAAATTTGTCATATTTTGGGGGTTCGTTTTGTTTATGAAATTGTTCGGTGAAAGTACAGAATGGTCTCATAAAAATTAAATTTATTATGATTTTATGTTTCAAATGTAATTCCCGCCCCCCTCTTCCCACAAAAAAAACTAATTTCATTTGTCATATTCCACCCCCCCCCTCCTCACTTGCCAAACTTGAAAAAATGCTGGAAGTGACATGTCTCGTTGAACAGTTGGTGGCCATAAAGTGGGTGCTCATTTTACGTTTAATAGAAAAGTGATCCACGACTCTAAAATGTTAATTTTCTTTTTTTTTTTTTTTTTTCAAAATTTCTTCTTTCATATTATTTATAAAAGCTGTTTAAACGTATTAGGCACCAAAAAGTAGATCTTCATTTAAAAAATTTTTCAAATTTATTGGGGGGGGGGGGCACGTAAAAATTTACCTTTTTTTTTAATTAGAAAGTTAAGTTTGTAATCGATGAGATTAATGTGAAAAAAGAAAAATAGTGTAAACTGGAATTTAAAGGCAGTAGATCCTTATTTTCTTTTTCTGGGTGTTAAACGATGCTGGGTCACATCATAAAAATTTACTGATTTCTGTATTGCCGTTTAAAGAATAATAAAAACAAACAAATTAAATCTTCAGTTTTTTTCATAAGTGTTTTTGTTTTGTTAGAATATTTAAAAATATAATAAAAGCCAAAACTTTTTCTCTCTACACGGAATTATTTTTTCAAGCTAGAAACCTATTGAGATTAACAAATTGTTTTATTTGGTTAATAGTTTGTGTGTTTATGTTCCAAAGTATCTAGGGGCAAATAACTCTAAAAAAATCTTTTTTTTTTTTTTAAACTTAATGTTGGAATAATAATTCCAAATAAATTAAATATTTTATCAATATAATTATTGTTTAAAATTTATTAAATAACTATTTTAAATAGAACACTTAAAACAATTCTCTCACTAGAAACATTAACTAAGATACCACTATTCAATAAAATCGAGTTTTCTTAATGGAATATGCAAATGGATAATCTCTTAATTGTATATTTTGGAAGAATCATACTATATATAGAAATAAATGAAAAAATAAAGTAGGAACCTTCTGTATATATATATTAATCAAATTGTAAACAAACAAACAAATAAACAGGAATATGAATTTATATATATATATATATATATATATATGAACAAATGATTAATAAAATATGTTAAAAGACATCTTGAAAAAGAGTTAAAAACATATTTAATTTTAAAAAAGGAAGCACAAGATAAGTGGATAGTCCTTAATCCGCGGAGTTTCAAAGAAATACTCTCCTTCTCATGAGAGGGCAGGAATTAGCAAAATGCAGGATCGGATTTTGCATATAAAAGTATTTAATGAAACTACAAGTAAGTCAAAGATCTTACTTGGTTAAAAAAAGGGTGAGGTAAGGGGAACAGGAGGCAAAAGAAAAATAATAAAATTTCACATGAATGGATAGTCCGGTGAAGGGTAAAAATCCAAAAATGGTAAAATCCAAAACGGTCGAATTTAAAATTTCAATCCACTGGGTAAATTCCAAATGGTCCAAAATCATCCAAAAGGCAGAGTTCCTTGGAAAAAAGTGCAAATGTAATGAATTCCAAATCATTAAAAGAAAAGTACTAGAGATAATATTTGAAACACGTCTGTCAAGGCTGGATGAATCGAAAAAATTAAGGCTTTAAAAAATCCCGAAAAAACGGTGACAATTTAAATTTGAAAAGCAAGGTCAAACTGACCCAGACAAAAAGCGCGAAAGTTAGCGTTAATAATTAGGTCAGCTTAGATATGCACGTGAAAGTCTCAGAAATAAATTAAGAAAACTGATCAGAAGAACAAATAAATGGCCAAGTTCAAGAAATGGGGCGTCATAAATATACATACATATATATATATATATATACATATATACATACACAAACACACACATACATATATATATATTAAAAAAATATATATAAAAAATAAAAATAAATAAATAGAAAATTATATATATAGTCACATACATACATACACATATACATACATACATACAGACACACAAATGCACACATACATGTATATACATACAAACACGCATATAAATATATATACACATATATGAATACATATACAATAACACACACACATATATATATACAAACACACACGCATGCATAAACATATACACATATCCAAAAACATATACAAGTTAAACAAAAAACATACATACTTACATACAAAATAAGAGGAGAAGCCAGTATCTGCAAACTCCGGAATAAGGCAAATAGACGTGTATGTAAATGCATATAGTTAAATATAAGTAAACAAATACATAGAATAAAAATGAGTAGGTTGATGTATATATTTAATTAATTGGTATACTTATACCATAAAACGGAGACAGCAGATGGAAAACCGACCAAAGAAATAAAGAAAAACAAAAAAAATAAAAAAAATTAAAAATATAAAAAGCTTAGAAGGTAAGCTTATAAAAAAAAAAAAAAAAAAAAAAACATTATGGGAAAAGATATATATTTGAAGGGTTAAATTAATAGCTATGTGATTTCAAATTTACCATATTTAAACTTGGACATATGTTTGCAATAAGAGATCAGTTCGTTTTATTTTATTTTATTATATATATGTATATTAACAATAGAAAAATTAGATTCCAGTAACCATGTCTATTTTTCAAAGATTCAGTTCATGACAGACCATTTCATCTTCACTTATATAACTCTGTATTTTTATTGTCTATTATTAGATCACAAGGAATGCCAAAGCCGTTCCCAAAAAATATCAGCAAATTAAAGATAAAAACAATAGAACTTACATTAATAAATGATTTAATAATGCAAGTTTCTTAGGAACATAAATTTCTGTTTATTTTCATTGGTAGATGCCATATTACATACTATCAGAGCAAACAGAAATACACATATTTTTTCTAAACATTACAATCTAAATTTTACAAAAACATCTAATACAATTAGAAATGAAAAGTGAAATAAAAGATAGAAAAGAGAACAATACTACAAAAAACTGTATTAAAACATTACTTTTAAATAAATGATATTAATTTAAAAACCAAGGGAAGTAACCCTTGATTTTTAATTAAGAGCTACTGCGTTTTATTTAGGTCTATTCTAATTATATCTGATATCAGGGTAAATTTTCTGATAATTTTCTAAAAATTTATTACTAACAGGCAGGTTTGCGGAGTCGGAAGGAGTCGGAGGTTTTAGTCGGTGTTGGATTTCTAAAAGTACTAGGAGTCAGTCGGAATTTTTTATCTGACTCCAACTCCTTAAGTCCAATCAATTTATTTTTTACATGGTTTTTCTGTTTGGTTTTACCACTTTTTTCTTTTTGTTTTATTACATTTTTACCCCAAACAAGGCACATTGCCACTTTGATGTACTAGGCTACTATCAGGGACCTAAGTTGCAGGGGTACTATGTAGAGAGTTTAGCAGCAAGGTGTCTGTTCACATTATGCTTGAACTTCTGCATGACAGTACAGTTGGGGAAGCAAGAACCCAGAAGAGAATTCCAAAGTCTAGAAGTTCTAGGGAATAAACTATTTAGAGTAAAAGACTTTCTTACATCTAGAGATCTCTACTATGTAGGGGTGGGACTTTGCTGCTTGTTGAGTTTGTCGGGGGTATTTTCGTCGAGGAGGTAGAAGGGTTTGTAGTTTGTCAGAGCATCCACCATTAAAATACTTGTAAACAGGCAGAGGGATGCAAGATTTCATCGATGGGACAGGGGCTGAAGCTTACATGAAAGTTTTGACCTATCAGGTTGGTGACTCTCTTTTGAACCTTGTCCAGGAGCGAGAGACTAGTAGCAGATGCACCAGCCCAAATGTGATAGCAGTACTTCATACATGGGCGAATGGTGGCACAGGTACAGGATACTTTCAAGCGTAAGTAACTTTCTAGCACGGTAGAGAGAGCCCACCTTCTTTGCAGCAGCCTTGGTAATGATCTCGATGTATCTTTTCCAACTCATATTCCCTGTGAACGTTAAGCCGACGAGTTTGAAGGAAGTACTTTCAGGTAAAGTATCTTTAGCTATTAGTGGTTGGTAAGGTTTCATGTAATTATTAAAGGAAACGAGCTTTGTATTGGCAGCGTTGCCATCCATTTTTGACTCCATTCCAATAGACTGAAGGTCTTCTTCTAGGGTTTCTGCCATTATCTTAGATATATGCTCATTAGTTTTCCCCACGTGCCTGCTATAAAGCATGGTGTCGTCGGCAAATATACCCATCTCAGAGACAATTTTATCAGCTAAGTCATTTATGAATATCAGAAATAATAAAGAACCAAGGATCGATCCCTGAGGTACACCCACATTTATATCCTATTGGTTGGACGTACACCCATCGAGGACAACCTGGATTCTTCTCTCATTTAAAAAAGATTTAATTTTGTTAAATATTCATCCAGTAATACCATAGGATTTTATTTTTATGAGAAGACTATATTGCCATCCCTGTCAAAATCCTTAGATATATATATAGGGCTACTACCCTCCCTTCCTCTGGCTTATCCAGTGCTTGGTATATACGTTCAGAGATTACAGTTAGAATATCTGAAGTAGAACGGGTTTGTCTAAATTTATATTGAGTGTCAGACAGAAGTTTAGGAGCTGTAAAGTGGTGGACTAGAGCTTGATTAATTATGGACTCAAATATTTTGGTGAAAGGAGGGAGGGGGCTAATTGGGTGAGAATTTAATGGGTCAGTTTTTTCGCCAGAGTTTTTGTAAATTGGTTCCACAGAAGGAGTTTTTCAGCAGTCAGGAAAGCAAGATTCGTTAAGACATTTGTTAAAGAGTTTAGAAAGAACTGGAACAACCTTAGTGGACCATTTATTAAATAGCACAGCCGGGATGAGATCAGATCCACATGCTTTTGAAGTGTCTAGTTTTTTTACATGTACTTGAGAAGGGGTAATTTTCAAATCATCTTGCGTGGTTTCTGTCCGCTGAGGAAAATTAGGGAGGTAATGGTTTGCTGAGTCCTAAGTAGAATTTGAGGCAAACTGATGAGCAAGCATATTAGCTTTCTCGGATGCTGTGCAAACAACCTCATGATTGTTGGATAGTGGGGGTATTGTCGATTGCTCATTATTTACTACACTGTTATAGATTTTCCAGAAATCATGAGTTCCTAATTTCTGCACTTCAATGCGTTTCCTGGTGGTTTCAGCATATTCACTCTTAACTGTCGCTACTTCTTTCTTACAATTACTTCTAGCTTCTATAAACTTTTATCTGTTTGTACAGGACTTATGCCGGATAAATCTACGATATGCATGTTGCCTCTGAGCAATGTCAGCTGTGCATGTAGAAGTAAACTATTAGGGAGAGTGGGTTTGCTATAGAACTTTGGTGTAGGAACCTGTGCTTCAATTGCTGCTTTGAACTATTCAGTAGTCTCATTTACGCACTGTTCTGCAGGAAGAGAAAAGATATTTCCCCATGGGGCGTCTCTGATGTGATCTCTAATGGCGTCCCAGTCAGCCTTATTGTGGTACTTTGGCGTTTGAAGCGATGGTTCTTCAACTTGGGGTTTAGAGTGATGTCTATCATTATCACAGCATGATCAGCATTCCCGAGTGGGCAATGGGAATTTGTTACACAATCATCAGGAACTGTTGTCAGAAATAGGTTCAGAAGTGAGGCTTGCTGGTCCTAATGATATGGGAGACAGGTTGAGAATGTTACTGTCTGTGTCAAGGAATAGGATATAGAAAAGTTAATGATTACACTACCAACTGTGTCCGTGTAGTTAGAGAAGCCAAGCCTATTTCTGTGGTGGGCGTTAAAGTCACCAAATACATGTATTTGGGTGCTAGTGTCAAGGGAGAGTGCTACAACTATGTCAGCTTAGACATGATTGATTATAGTACAGTTCTGGGTTGATGGAGAGTGATAAAGAAAATACAAGTAGCTAACATTATGTTGTAAATTTTATTTAAAACATATGAAGGCCTAGTCATCTGATTCTAGTTTAGATTTCCTAGACATAGCGAGAGTGTTACGAATATAGACTCCAAGTCCGGGCATGTGTCTGTCAGAGTCCTTACGACAAAGTGGAAGATAACCAGATATGTTAAAGTGGTTAGATGGGATGGAGGAGTGCAAGTTAGTTTCACTTAGTGCTAAGATATCCGGGGAGTTTGCTAGGAGAAACGATTCAACATCATGTAAGTTAGTTTTAAGTCCACGGATATTGTAAATGCAAGCCTCAAGGGAGGCGGGGAATTCTTTAAGTGTGTGTCTGGTTTGAACGTTTTTTTGGATTGAGCTGTTATTTTATTTTGTAGTCAGATCTAAGGTGAGGTGCTCTGCAAAACGGATGTGCATAGCCACCACTATGCAACACACATAGACCATCAGCCGGTTCCTCATCTACAGGAAAGTGGCCTCGGGAATGCTTATCAGAGATGAGTGCATGACCCCTTTCCATGCGCGACATTGCACTACAAACATCCTGACATTATACAACTAATGATAGAGCAGCCGCTCTAAGCGCTACCAAAGAGTTAGGGCTCCTGTACTCTAAGTTGGAAACAACAACCAGCAACTGTCAAACCGGTACCCTCAAACCTGTCCGACAGCAGTCCAATCATGTTAGCATATATGGTAAACAAGCACCCCCAAGATGCCCAGTTATAGGGGAAGGGAATGAGGCAAATGTGGGGGACGGCATTCATTGCCCTAGTCAGGAAACAAGGCTAAGCACTGGACGGCTCTAATGAGTACCTGCGGCCGCACCTCTGCTCCTGGCTAATAGGCAAGGAAGGAGTATGGAAGTTGGGCGATAGGTAGAGCCTATTAGCCTATAAGCAGTTTAGGTTTGCAAACTGGTGATTTGATAAAGTCACCAGCTCTAGCGAGGTTGTCCTCAAGGACTGAGGAGGCCTCCCTCCCCTGTTTGGTGCCAAGACGTATGAGGTGGCCTCTGTAGTACCAGTGTACAGGAATTCTGGTGAAAGAACAGACCATCTCATTTATCATTATCTCATTTATCATTATCTCATTTATCATTATCTCATTTATCGCCCCATTAGTCTCTTCCCCTTATTTTAAAATCTTTGAGACCTTAATTAATCATGCACTAGTTCACCACCTCACAAAAGCAAATCTTCTCTTTGACAAACAGTATAGATTCAGGCAATGTCGTTCTACTACAGATATTTAAATATTTATCTCTGAACGTATTTACCATGTACTGGATAAGACAGGCGAAGCCATAGCTGTAGCCCTTGATATATTCAAGGCCTTTGACAAAGTCTGGCACAAAGGGCTGCTAATGAAAATTAAATCATACATTATAATTGGATGTATACTAAATATAATTAGATCCATCTTAGACAATAGAAGCATACAGGTTGTCATTGACGGATGTACATCCAAGCAGGATAACTTTAATGCAGGAGTACCTCAGGGGTCGATCCTTGGATCATTATTATTCCTAATATTCATAAACGACCTCCCTGATAATATTGTGTCAGAGATGGGTATATTTGTTGATGATACAATGCTTTATAATATGCATGATGGAATAACGGATGTACATAAATCTAAGACAATGGCAAAATTGTTAGAAAATTATGGAATGGGGCCACAAATGGATGGTAACATTTAATGCTAGTAAAACAAAGCTGCTCTCCTTTAACAATTACTGGTACTACCAGATCAGGCTGTCTTTTGGCTTCCTAAGACGAAATACACCTACATTAAGTTTCCGTTTTTGTTTTCTATCCTCTTTTGTAAAACTTAAATATATTCTACAAAAACAAAAATAACAACCCCCTCCCTCCCTTCCTTCTCCCACATTCTTTTTTTAAATTTTATTTTTGTCATTCCACCCCTACTTCCCTACTGATTCCCTAACTTAAAAATACCAACCAAAATAATAAAAACAATTAAACTAAAGGCCATAAATATTTAAAAAAAAAATAACAAATGGAAATGAAAAATTTTTCAAATCTATCAAGATTCCACTAGACCCTGTCGGCAGGGCATCAGAATATGCCGACTGCCCCCCTGCAGAGAATAGAAGTCCCTCAATGGGGCTACCTGTTGGCCATGGGTAGCGACCCGTAATGCCATTAGGACGGGATCCTGGTGGTTGAGAGACTTGGAGGTCAGATTTTAGTACCCCCACTTCCCAACACACCACTTTGGCCCTTACTGGGCTAGACGGGCGGTCGGATGGGCCCGATCCGATCAATCGGCTGGTCACGTCTAGCGCACCACTTATACACATATAATCTACACAAAACCTAAATACTACACAACGTTCTCCCATCAACACAGATCCATAAATAAGTGGTGAAAACGGTGGCTAAGGGTCAATTGTATATAATGAATAAAAACTAGACATGGCTGTTTTCCTCTAATATTTCTCATTTTCTACTTGGATGAGAAAAATTAAGAAACACAAATGCTCGAAATCTACATTATATGCAAGTATACCATTCCTGTAACCTTGTTGTAGCCAGGGTGAATGGGTTTCCCCCCTGTGCGCATCTCAAATAGGGCTCCGAGGTGGGTGGGGAGCAGGAATGATGAATCCACAAACAATCCTAATGAGTTACAAAACACCAAGTAAAAAAAGACTGCTAGACACTTCGGATAGCGACTCAACTGAGGAACAAGATAAATATCCAAATTTTATAATAATGGAATCCACTGAAGAAACACCATTAACCAAACTTTCCCCTTTAAGATAGAGAAAATATTATCTAAAAATATAAAACCCAAAATGGTTAAAAAATTAAGAAATGGCACTCTGCTAATAGAAATCCTTACAAAACAGCAAGCGGATGAACTCCTAAAATGGAAACATTTCGATAATATAAAAATAAAAACATACCCCCACAAAACACTAAATACATGCAAAGGAGTGGTAAAAAGCCGTGAACTTTCACTTTGTCCCATTGACGAAATACGTTCATATCTGAAAGAACAGAACGTAACAGACATTAGTTGAATTCAAATTAAAACAAATGGAGAAATGATAAACACACACACGTACATACTAACCTTTTACCAACAAAAAATCCCACCAGAAATAAAAATAGCCTATGAGAAACTGAAAGTCGAAACTTATGTCCCCAGCCCACTGCGTTGCTTCAAATGTCAAAAATTTGGCCACCATCAGAATCAATGCACATGCCACCCAGTGTGTGAAGGTGCGGAGAAAATGACAACCACACCAACTGTCAAAAAACTCCCAAATGTACCAACTGTAAAGAAAATCAGTGCCTACTCCAAAAATTGTGAAATTTGGAAAAAAGAAAAAGAAATTACCAGAATTAAACACACGCTAAACATCACCTACCCAGAAGCAAGGAAAAAAGTTGAAACAATCAAATATTCAGAAATAACAAAAGAATACGCCTAATACTAATAAGCACAATAATTATCACGCAACAAACTTAGACATTAAAATCCAAGACCTCACCGACCAAATCAAAATATTAATAAACATAATTGAAGAAATGAAAAAAATAAATATAAACAAAACCTCAATGGAACCAAAAACCCAAACATCACACCCAATAGAAACAACCCCTTTAGCCGAAAAAGAAAACAAAAAAAAAGCAAACACCAAAAAAACATAGCAGAGGAAAAAAGAAACAAAATAGCAGAAAAAAAAAATTCAACAGAAAGGTCACGTTCACTCTCCAGGCCAAAAGACACTCCCCTGAGTGTTCAGAAAGAGGTAGACATGCCAAAGGATCCCCTAGAAAGAACAGTGAAACAACCTCTGCGGCGTATGAACCTAAACTCCCCAACACACCACGACCACACTCACAATCCAAAAGTAGAGATAAACAAAAAAACAATATGCCTCTAGAACTCGAAAACCAAGAAGTCATGGAGACTGAGGAATCAAAAGATATCCCTCTTACCCCATGAACCTATAAATGACGATAAATAAGAAAAAATTAAAAAAATAAATAAATAAATAAATAAAAACAATACCCATGCAAAACCTTACAAATCATAACAAAACAACATTCCTACAAAATGGAACTGCAGAGGACTAAAACCTAATCATGAAGAAATACTAGAAATCATCATCAAACATAACCCAGCAGCAATATATGTCTACAAGAAACACTACTCAAAGAAAATCACAACTACAAATTCAAAGAATATAATATGTACAACAAAACCCATATATCTACAACAAATGGAGCAATCGGAGGAGTGTCCATACTAATTAAAAATACTATACATCACATAATCCTCCAATTAAACACTGAACTACAAGCAACAGCACTAATGGGTAACCTACACCGCAAAATCACAATCTGCTCCATATACATTCCACCAAATCAGCCAATAAAAAAAAAAAGAAATAGACATGCTAATTAGCCAACTACTACCCCCATTTATAATAATGGGAGATTTTAATGCGCACAGTGACCATTGGGGAAGTAATCTGAGATACTGACCGACAATGGCACCGCCTTTGTTAGCAAGCAGTTCAAACAGTTCACAGACAGCTGGGGTATACGTCTGCGATTTCGGTGCACCTGTGTGCCCCGCAGAAATGGAAGTATCAAGAGAAAACATAGGACTGTAAAGACCATTGCAGCTAGGAAGGGGTGTATGGTGCCTGAGACGGTCTATTGGTATAATGTCACCCCTAAGGACGACATTTCACCCTCTACCGTGCCAGATGAAGCACTGCACAGGTACCACGTCAGGGTGAGCGGAATGGAGACCAGTCCACTGCCCAAGCCGGAGGCGACGAGACAGAGTATCAAAGAGGGGGATGCCGTCTGGGTTAAAAACTCCCACAGCAAGTGCACCACACGCTACGGAACCGGGCATGTTACTGAGATGATCAGCCCACAATCGGTGCGGGTTGATGGGGTGCCCCGTCATATCAAGGATCTTCGATTGACATCACACGCGCAGCCGCCACTCGGCGATGAGAGCGAGACTGGATCCGAGACCAGTGAACCATCATTTTGGGTTACGCCAACTTCGTCGGACAGCGACCCCGAGATTAGCAGCCTTAGCTTCACCGACCCTGAAACTGAGGATGAAAGCACAGGTGAGGACGAAGCCCCCAGTCCCCTTCTCTGAAGAAGCACCTGAAGAAAAAGGCCACCGCATCCCTTGCGCTCTCTGTGATGATGATATCAGGGTGGAGTGTGGCGAAAATTGTGGGAACGCAGGCTTACCTCTTAAACGGCCTCGATGTGCACTTTGCCGACGCAGCGTCATGATGCTGAAAAGTGTCCAAGATGGCGCATGTGGCGTTATATAGCAATTCAGTCTCGCCGAATCTTGTGTGCTCTTGCGCACATATGCAAATATGCAAATTTAGAGGACTCTGTCTTTTATAAAAACAGGCCACTGAAGCAGATGAGACAGATGTGAAAACTGGTCTACAGAAAGTACTGACGGACGACGCTCCTGCAGTGAGCTGAAGTTTTGTATGCTTTTTTTTTTTTTTTTTTTTTTTTTTTGCAATGTCAGATTTGATGATACTTTTCAATTTATGGGAGAAACCAATGAACTCATTTTGCAAAAGAGTTTGAAAGTCCCAAACTGCCAGGAAGATTTGTTAGTGATTTGAAGAAGAATTTTAAAAATGTATATCTAAAGGTCTGGGTTGCTGCACTAAAACGGAAGTGAAATTTGAACTGAAAGATGAAGCGAAACCGATGTTTAAACCCAAAAGGAAGGTTCTGTATTCGGCATTAGAAACAATCAAAAAAGAATTAAATAGACTCAAAGAAATCGGAGTAATAAAAAATGTGGACTACTCTGAATGGGCATCACCCAGTTTATGTGGAAAATAAAAATAAAAAAAATCAGGGTATGTTGGGATTTTTCGACAGGACTGAATGATTTCTTAAAGGATCATAACTATCCACTCCCTACCCCTGAGGAAATATTTTTTAAGTTAAATGGAGGAAAAATTTTCACAAAAATTGACTTATCAGAAGCATATTTGCAGGTCATACAATGAATACTCATAAAGTATTATTTTCCCTAAAACGATTGCTGTTTGGGTTAAAAGTAGCACCAAATTTATTCCAACAAATTATGGATGCCATGCTAGCAGGCTTGGATTTTGCAATGGCTTATTTAGACAACATTTTGATAAGAAGCAAAAATGTTGAAGAACATAAAAACCATATTCGGAAGGTATTCGAGAAAATAGAAGCCTACAGATTTAAAGTGGCTCTCGAAAAATGTAATTTTGGTATGGACAAGATTGAATGTTTGGGACAAATAATTGATTGGAAAGATAGAAGACCTAACCCAAATAGGACAGAAGCAATTAGAGACATGCCTAGACCAGACAATGTAATGAACTTAGTCATTCAAACTACTATAATTCTTATATCCCAAATATGCACAAACTAAGAGCACCATTAAATGAATTATTGAAGAATAAAAAGTGTTTCTAGACAAAAGAATGTGAGGAAGCATTCCAAAAAGTTAAAAGATGTTTGTTATTGGATCTAGCGTTAGCACATTAAGATCTGAAAAAGGATTTAATTGTAGCAGCAGATGCGAGTGAATATGGTTTAGGAGCGGTGCTTCTACACAGAATGGAAGATGGATCTACTAAACCAATTTCTCATGCCTCAAGGGTTTTATTACCCGCTGAAAGAAAGTACAGTCAGATCGAAAAAGAGGGTTTGGCGATTGTGCATGCCATGAAAGTTTCATAGATTCATTCATGGAAGATCTTTCGTCTTGGAAATGGACTGTAAACCATTACTATTGATTTTTGGTTCAAAAAAAGGGATTCTTACTCATACGGCAAATAGATTAGAGAGATGGAGTATTATTTTGTTCAATTACGATTTCAAAATGAAACACCTAGCAAAATTGCACTTGCAGATCGTTTGTTGAGATTGATCTCCAGTAAAACTGAATTTGAAGAAACTGTTATAGCAGCACTAAAAGAAGAAAATGAACTAAGAGATATATTAATAAATACTGTTAGGAAACTTCCTGTTACACTTGAGGAAATAAAGAAAGCAGCGAAAACAGATAAATATATTAACAAGATAAAAAAAACAAGTGGGACAAAACAAAAAGAATAGAAAAGGATTAAAAGTGTTTCCATTTTCTATGTGTGATGAAACTCTGATGTACGCAGACAGAGTGGTAATACCGCAAGTATTACAAAAGAAAATCCTAAAAGAATTCCACATGAGACATCCTGGAATCTCCAGAATAAAGCCCCTAATGAGAGGATTCACATACTGGCCTGGAATGGATCAGGACATTGAGAAAATGGTGAAATTATGTAAAGGTTGCCAACTAGCCACGAGATCTCCCACCATATGGACGCAACCTTGGCCTAAAACAGATGTACCCTGGACACGCATCCATATCGATTATGCAGTACCTCTGAAGGGGTATTATTACCTAGTAATCGTAGATAGTATGTCAAAATGACCAGAAATTTTTAAATACAAACACCCTACAGTGGCAAACACAATAAAAGCGCTGGACGAGGTATTTAGCCAGTTCGGAGTTCCAAAAACAATTGTTAGTGGTAATGGCACTATGTTCATAGGTCAGAAATTCAAGCACTACTGTGAGGCACTGGCCGTTGAACACATTACAACGCCAACTTTTAACCCTCGATCAAACGGACAAGTGGAAAGATTTGTCGATACTTTTAAACGAGCTTTAAAAAAGAATAATAACATCGACATGGAAGAAAAAAAAGCATTCAAGAATTCTTAGCAATATATAAGATAACACTAAATCCAAATACAAATGCTAAATTATCCCCAGCTGAAATTATGTTTGCCATGAAGGTGCGTTCGATGTTCGACCAGTTAATCCCAAGAGAAAAAGTAAAAAAAAGTATCAAGGATAATGTAAGGTACAAGACTTACAATGATGGAGATAAAGTTTTCTTAAAAAATTATCGGGTAGGGAAAAGTTTTTGGGAAGAAGGCATGATCTCAAGAAGAATTAGGAGAATGGTTTACATTATAAAAGGGCAGACTTTTTTCCACAAAAAACATATTAACCAACTGAGACCCCAATACACAGAAATAGTCAGAAACCAAGAGTTACCAATGGAAGTGCTATATGATACTTTCCATATACAACCTCCAAACAAGGAAGTACCAGTAACTCAGAAATCCAGTCACTCTCCAAAAGTAAAAAATCGGCAAGCACAAATGGTGTAAAAGAAAAAGGACCAAATTTTTTGGACAAAGTCTAAAAAGGAAAAAATGGTAGAAGCAAAATTCTTTGGAAGAATTTAGCTTGGGAGGAAGGTGATGTAATAGAATAACCTAACATCCCTTCATAGATGGATATATTGACTAGTGATTCCAAAATTTTTCCCGATTCCGATACAATTACCGATTCCTTTCAAAATTTCCGATTCCGATCCGATTCTGATTCTTTTAAAATTTATACATAATTAGAGATTTGTTTTGTTTTGTCTTTGTTTTGTTTCTTTCGTAAATTTTCAAATTATTACATAAACCCCTGGGTAATGTCCGCGTATATTTTTCCTCAAGTGTTTGCTCTGTAATTGATTAAAAATTATAAGACAACAAAACATTTATTTTGATTTTAAAACAAAGCTATATTGTATCAGTTCGTATTTACTGTATAACATCCTACTTACATAAATAGTTAAATATATTCGGAGATTAGTAGGCAAAATAAGAAAACGATGTAAGAACAACATATTTAACAATGCCATCTCTCATTGTTATGCACAAGTTTCTAAATAATAATGTTACTATTTAGAAAAACATTTTTAGCGGGAGATTTCTGTGCCTTTTCTCTATGAATGAACTAAAATTTTATTTTAATTATAAAAATTTGGTAGGTTATTAAATTGATTTACTTTGCTATAAAAAATAAAACAAAGCAAAGTACAAATTGTGATGATGACGACGACAAGAACAATGACGACGACTTTATAGATTAACACGCAGCTAAATCCCTATTTAAATATTTATGAAATATTAAGTCTGGGTAGGTTTATCCATTAAATGTAACACGTCTCTTATTTGATTTTTATGAAATATTACTTTTATAGATTACGTGTTAGAACATTTTTTTAAATTGACGGAAAGAAAAGCGATCATGGTACTTGTGCAGTTTACGTCCCTCATTAAAAAACGAAAATTTCAAAAAAAAAAAACAATTATATTCTACGTACCCGTTATGGAATGAAGTTCTAAAAAAATCACTTAATTTCATCAAGTAGTTTTGTTTTTACAGCTTGTTTTCAATCTCGGGAACATGGAATTTCTCTAATAAATTGCTTAATTGATATTAAAGGTAAGTAATCCATTATATTTCGACCAAAATCAATGCTAATGGCGTAGTTTAGATTGACTGTTTCGAATGCCTCGAATGAATGCTTTTAGCGATAAAAACAAACCTACTTGATGAAATTAAGTGAAATTTTTTATGGGAACTTCATTCCATAACGGATACGTAGAATATAATTGTTTTTTTTTTTTAATTTTCGTTTTTTAATGGGGGACGTAAACTGCAAAAGTACCATGATCATTTTAGAATTTAGAGTGTGAGATCAATTTCAAATATAAATTTAACGTAAAATGATCATCGTTTCTGGCCACCTTAATTCTTTATTGATGTTAACTAAATTGTTTCCCATTAAATTAAGTTCGATTTGCAACGTTGTAAAACCATGTGTAATCGCTTAAAAAGTAGACCCCCCCCCCTCCAATAAGCGCACATAATTTAAAATTGGTAACACACTACAATGTTTTGGAAAAGCAGCTCATTTTACGTTAAATTTATTTGTGAAATTGACCCTCTATTTTAAATTCCTAATCGTTATTTATTTATTTATTTTTTTATAATCATGAGTGTTTATGGGCAACGTTTATATTTCATTTTTAAATAGTTACGTGTAAAACGGTACGAAGATGTAAATAATGTATTCTCGTGAAATTGAATTTAGGAAAACTCGTCTCGCGAAAACTCGTCTCGGGAAAACTCGTCTCGGGAAAACTCGTCTCCGGAAAACTCGTCTCGGGAAAACTCGTCCCCTTTCGCTAGGTAGGAAAACTGGTCCCTAATTGAATAAATATCGATTGAAAACACATTTTATGATCGTTCTTGAAGGAGATATTGTTTTTTAAAATAAACTATAGCCCCCCCCATAATATTTTAAAAAAAATATTTTTACTTGTTTAATGTTTTTTTTTTTTTTTTTTTTTTTAAATAAAATCGATTTTCTAAGTGTCCGTTTTCTACCTAACTGGCTAAGTTCTTATTGGTTTAACTTATTTTAAAGCATTTATTATGTTCATACAAAGTTAATTACAAATTTTTTTTTGTTATTTTAACGAATGTTTTTTGGAGTCATAAAAACAATAAAAAAAACAAAACCCAAAAATTAAAAAACAGGGAGCGATTCGATTCTTCGTTACGCTTTTGGTTTTGTTTTTTAATTATGATAGTTTTTTGTTGTTATGTTTTTGTTTTCTGTCATACCAAATGCACTCATGCGTTATTTAAAATTATGATTTTATCAATTATCAACATTTATTGTCGTCCTGTCAAATTTTGCAAAAATTAACTAATAAATTAAAAGCGAAATATTTTTTGACGCGAGAGATGCCATGTGCTAACAATCTCTCGTTAACTCATTTTTAATTTTTTAAATTTTTACTTCAAAATTCTAAAATCAATCATTAAGAGAGAAATTAATCACTAAATAAATTTATTAATCAATTTTATTGAAAACTCCGCTATCGTTTATCAAGAATCTTTTTAATTTCATTTTTTGTTGGTTGCTTTTCAAAGGGAGATATAGGTTTTATCCCCGCCTCTCTCTCTAAATTATATTTTAAAAAATATTAAAATTTATTATTTTCTTTTTAAAACCAAATCTCCCTCAGTAATTTCTTTAATTTTCTATTTTTTAGCGATTATCAAGACCCCCATAAGCATTATTTCTCGTTCTCCCGTAACATTCGACCGACATGTTTTTTGTTTGTTTTCTGTTTTTTTTTTCTTTACCAAATAAACGATTCCAAATAAATAAATAACATAGTCGGCGAGGTAGAAAAATCGATTATACCCTTTTATAAACAACAGTATATAAGTAAATTATTTTTATATTAATATAAAAAAAAATATGCGGTCTCGTTTATGAACATAATAAACGCTTTTATTAAAAACACAAAAAAAACATTAAACAAGTAAAAATATTTTTTTAAAAATATTATGGGGGGGGGGCTATAGTTTATTTTAAAAAAACAATATCTCCTTCAAGAACGATCATAAAATGTGTTTTCAATCGATATTTATTCAATAAGGGACCAGTTTTCCTACCTAGCGAAAGGGGACGAGTTTTCCGGAGACGAGTTTTCCGGAGACGAGTTTTCCGGAGACGAGTTTTCCCGGCACCCGTGAAATTATCAGTATTTTTCCCCCGTTTTCATTTTTCGCCCATCGCAATTATAACTTTTTGTTGCGAAAAGAAAAGTTTGATGCTTCATTTTATAAACGACACAGCCCTTTCCTACTACTAACCCTAAGTCCATGATAATATAAAAAATAAAGCGATTATTTGTGTTTTTATGATTTTGCTGATTAGTTTGTGAGTCAGTGGTAAAAAAATTAGTTAACTGCTTTAAAACGATTAGAATGGCTGGGAAACGGGTGATCATTTTATATTAAATTTAGGAATTTAAGAAAATTGGGCAACGGAAAAGGGCCATTTTCGCCAGCTAGGAATAAAAGGGAAATTATTGAATAAATATCGATTGAAAATTAATTTGAGCCCAGTTCTTGCGGAAGAGGACTCCCCAATCCCCCACCCCAATTAAAAAAATATTAATATACTAATTGTTATGTTTTGAGCTCTCGAATATGGGAATTTTTTGGTTGAAATCGAGAATCTGCACAGAATTTTGGTTCGAAGTCACATCGACCGAAGCATTAACAAAGTTTAATATCTGTTCTGATACTACACTTCACCTCTTTTCGTTCAATGAAAGAGAAATGACCGAGGCAATTTTAATTTTTGTTCCGACCAAAAGTGCCCCTTTTGGGAGCTGGATATTCCCCATATTTAAAAACGACTTTGTGTCTAACTGTACTTTCGGGAGGGGGGAGGCAAGTAAATAGAAACACTCAATATGTAAACAGTAGTACAAAGCATGTTCATAATTTATAGACATCGATTTTATTTGGTTTTAAAGAACCCTTCACATTTAAATTTTTTTAATATATTTGGGGGAGGGGGCTTTTAAAAAGACTCTTGAACAACAAGCTATTTTCAATCGATATTTATTTAATAATTGCCGAAATTTATATACTAACTCTCAATCCTAAATTCTAAAATAATTTTGTTTTTAGTGGGTTCACAAATATTGCTCAAAAGTAGAATGTCAATGCGGGTCGGGGGGGGGGGACTTTTAAATGGAGATATAATTTCTTTTGCAATTTGAAAAATTTCTAAATGTTTTCTCTTTATCTATTTTATCCAGACTTTGATAAATTCATTGAGATATATTCATGTACATTTTTAACGTTTGAGTTGTTTGCTAAACCCGAGAATGATAAGATAAAAAAAAAAAAAAAAAAACAGCCGGTGTCAGACAAAGTGGCTCCAGGAAAATAAAATAAAACTGGCCGAGTCGTTTGCGATCTTCTAACATTAAACTGTGAACTCCCTGGGAAGCAGCCTGTAAACATTTGGCAACTAGGTGCGAAAAAATAAACCGTTTGATAAGGGGATGGACAAGTGACCTCTAAAACATCTACTTAAACCAATGAAAGTTGAAAAATACAAAACAAAATTGTTTTTTTTTTTCCGCCATTCTTTGTCATATTTTCCAATGCCGAGTAAGGGAGCAGACAAAAACCTAACCAGACAAAATCCAACACTATTATATTCTACTTTTGATTTAATTAGCAATAATGTTTGATATTATTTTTCTTGACAAAATATTTCTTTAAATTTAAACAATTTTTTCAATACGTTGAAAATTAACTGCATTCTTCTAAAGGTTATCTCTCGAATTTTCACAAAGTTTAACTTTTATTTTGTTTATATTATGCAGATAAAATAAATTTAGATCTTCTTTTAATGTTATCATGATCTATAGAGGTTAGTTTTATTAATAGTTTAAAAGGAATACATATTTATTAACGGTATCAGCAGTGAAAAATTAATATAATAAAATATTAAAAGAATCGGTTTTGGAATCGGAAATTAGGCACAAATTTTTCCGATACCCCGAAAACTACCGATTTTTCCGATTCCCGATTCCGATTAATCGGTACAACACTAATATTGAATTTAGGTAAAAATGGCACCGGTAAAAATGACACTGGTAAAAATGGCACCGGTAAAAATGGCACAAGTGAATAAATAGGTAAAAATGGCACCGGTAAAAATGGCACGTAATGGATTAATGAGAAAAATGACAAAACGAGAACATGCATGAATATCTCACAGTATATTAAAATGTGAAAACGTGCGAAATTTGTCGAATTAAAAAGGGTGCTAGACGACCGATCTGGTCTCAAATTTTACCCTCGTTTTGAGTTTTCCAAAAGTTAGGTCATGTACTGCGACGTCACCGGTGTTACAGAAAATAATGAGAAGTGTGTCAAATTTAAATAGATCCTAAATGCGAATCTCTTTTTTGAGATTTCCCAAAGTGCTATTACGTCACAGGTGTCAGAAATAACTTTTTTCATCTGTGTGGTAATTCATTCACCTCTTCTCCCCTATTATAAGTTGAACACTGGGCAGAAATAAATTTAAAAAAATCTCCCTTATTTACAAACAAGTTCCTTTTATTTTAATTAGTTACTTCTATTTATTTGTTTCTTTACCATATATTCGATTCGATGTCTATACTAATAAATGCCTTAAAAATAAGAATTATCGAACATTTATTACTATAGACAACAAAATGAAAAAGTAAAATATACAACAAATAAATGTTACCAAACGCAAGATATGCTAAAAGTAAAAATAAAATAAAAATAAGCAGTTTATATATTTTTCAAAAATACAAACAAAATAACTTAGGCATAAACAATTATAGCGAGGAACAGTCCATTTGATGACGGCTTCTGATATTGAAATCAGAAATTAACATTGTTATTCGTTCCTCGTAATTTATGTACACTTAGTGTTGTTTCTTTTTTATGGAACTCCTGCACTGCAACATGTCGGCAATGGAGACGAGTTATCGACCCCTTTATGAAACTCAAATATAAAGAAGTTTCTTCATAAATATTTCATGTTTTTTAAATTACTACATTGATGAATTAAAATTATATTTTGATACATTTTATACAACCTTAATGTAAAAAAAAAAATTAAAAAAAAATACTAAAAACAATCTATAAATGTTTTTAGCATATTTTTTTTCAATTATGAATCACTCATTAAAAAGAAATATTAAAACTTTAAAATTATAGTTCGATACATTTTTATACTTTAAAATTAAGTACTCCTTGTGCGTTGAGTCTTATAGCTCACAGCCTAAATATTCAATGACCTCTCCCCTTGGTGCAGAAATAAACTTTTTTATTTTGTAAACAAACGAACGTATTGTACTTATGGATGTTTGATACCGAAAGAAATATGAACTTTAAAAAAAAATAATGTTACTTTTATTTCATTAAATTGTTAGGTGAAAGTGCAAAATAGTTCACCCCACCTCCATGTTAAGAATGGCTTTCTAAATAGTTATTATTTCAACGTTGTTTGTACTCTCGGGTGTCAAACATGTATAAGTACCTATTTAAGTGAGTCAAAACTGAACTCTGTCATATTTGGTCAGTAAGCTGTTATTTATATTGGAATCAGTTTATAATTTTATGTCAGAAATATACTCGGTGACCGATTGACCCCAGAAATGTCCCCCAGAATGGTTTCATACTCAACTGTGAGCATGAAACTGTGAGATGAATTGGTCATGAATTTGTTAATAAGGCAATAAAACTATTTTTGGTAATTAACAACATTGATACAGTTTAGCTTTGAGAATTTTGTGTTACTGTTCCCATTCCAGCTTTGGACTACTATTCTCATCTTGAGTATTCCTATTTACTTGCTTCCCCAAGAGGGCAAAGTTAGACACAAGGTCGTTTTTTTTTTATGTGGGCAATATCCAGCTCTCCTACAAGAGGAACTCTGGATCAGAACAAAAATTAAAATTGTCTCAGTCTGAAAGGATTTATTAATTCTTCATTAAACGGGGAGATAATAGGTGGAGTAGTGTAGCATCAGAAGTGATACTACACTTTGTTAACGTATCAGTCGATGCAACCTCCGAAAGAAATTCTGTGCAGATTCTCGAGTTCAACAGAAACATTCCAGAAAATGGCACCAAAAGGTTCTACTGAAGCTATGGGGTCCCAATATATTTATTCAATAATAGCAGTTTTAGATAAATAAGAAAAAATGGCAAAGCCCAACTTATCAACGATAAAATACATTCAATGATAAAATAAATTTAGAGTGCACCAAAATTAGTTTTTTTCTTTTATCAAAGATAAAAGCCAGACGAGGATAAGTGTCAACCAGGGAGCTTTTAATTACACTAAACAAAGTGCATCTTTTCTGGATCATTTTTATTTTGTTTTGTTTTAGGGAAAAAAAACTTATCCCTGTGTGTGTTTTATCCTTGATAACTAGCGATTCATTATGAAAAAAGAACCCAAAAATACAACTACTTGTCCAGAAAAGATGCATTTTGTTTAGTGTAATTGAAAACTTCCACATTAACCCTTATCCTCGAGTGTGTTTTATCCTTGATAAGTTGCGATTCATTAGTCCTAAGTACCCCATTTTGGGGAGCTACATAGTCACCAGATTAAAAACCGACATTGTGTCTAACTTTGCCCTCGCGGGGTGCAATTAAATAAGAACCTTTAGATAAACAATGCTTCTAAACTGAGGTAATTGTAATTTTTTGTTCCGATCGAAAATGCCCCTTTTTGGGGAGCTGGATATTCCCCAGATTTAAAACCAACCTTGTGTGTAACTTTGCCCTAGCGGGGTGCAATTAAATAAGAACCTTTAGATAAACAATGCTTCTAAACTGAGGTAATTATAATCTTTTGTTCCGATGAAAACTGCGCCTTTTTTGGGGGGGGGGGGTCTGGATATTAAAAATCGACCTTGTGTCTAACTCTGCCCTCGTTGACGGCAAGAAAATAGGAACTTTTACAAAACCCAAAATGAGGTTAGAATTTGGGACCCCATAGCTTCAGTAGAACCTTTTGGTGCCATTTTTACCTAGTTATTCACTTGTGCCATTTTTACCGGTGCCATTTCTACCGGTGCCATTTTTACCGAGCACCACTAATATTGACCCTCATACGTGACGTAAAGAGAAGGAAAAAAGCAGAAAGAGAATAAGAAAATATGTCGAGTAACTCTTATGTCACACATATTTCCTTGTAAATAAACCCCTTTGTCTTTCGCCCACAACCCCGTGTTTCTTGCTGTATTCTTATTTAAAGTAACGATATAACACCTTCCCAATGAAAGCATTACAGAAACAGATCTGAGCAAACTAATACAGCAACTTCCAAAGTCATACATCCTTATGGGAGATTTAAACAGCCATAATGAGATATGGCGAGGTGAAAAAACAAGCAAAAGGTGGAAAACTATAGAAAATATAATAAATGATGAAAACCTATATCTGTTTAATGATAAAACACACTTATTTACACCCAGAAACTGGTAAATTCACATCAATTGATTTAACATTATGTGATCCAACACTTGCCTTGGATAACAAATGGAATGTACTAGAAGATTCATATGGAAGTGACCACTTTCCCATTACACTTGAAAACAATGATCCAATGCCAGAAAACAAAATACTCCAATGGAACTTGCTGATTGGAAAAGATTCCAAAATATATGCTGGACTAAACTAACATCGGATAATAACCCAAACCAAAATAAAATCACATATTTTACCAATACACTGTATAATATTGCTGAGGAATGCGTTCCAAAAAGCTCTACCTCCCCAAAACATAATAAACCCTGGTTTGACGAAACATGCAAAGTAGCCATCAGAACTTTTCGAGCTATACTAAGGAAATTCAAAAAAGAACCAACTAAAAAAAAATCTCGATAAATATAAAAACAGTAGAGCTAAAGCTCGCAAAACCATTAAAAAATTGAAGCGAACATCATGGAAAAACTATGTATCAAAAATAAATACAAATACAAAAAGTAAAAAGGTCTGGGACATGATCCGAAAAATCTCAAGGAAAAGTAACAGCAACTCTACTAAACACCTAATCTATAATAACCAAAAAAATTACTAGCAAGAAAGAAATGGTAGATTGTCTTGCTGAAACTTTTGCAAAAAACTCATTCTCCAAAAACTCTAACAAAAAATTCCAAATTATTAAGGAAAAAACAGAAAAGGAAAAACTCCAGTTTCAGACAAATAATACAGAAAAATACAACCAGCCATTCTCTAAAAATTAACTAAAAGTATCCCTAAGCAAAGCTCATGACTCAGCTGTTGGCCCTGATCAAATCCACTACTAATTTATAAAACAACTTCCTGACACGTCTAGATTACCTACTGCAAATATTTAATGATATTTGGGAAAGTGGCAACGTACCTGAAATATGGAGGCAGGCCATAGTAACCCCTATACCTAAATCATCAAAGGACTCTACCAATCCCATGAATTACTGACCTATAGCACTCACTAGTGTAGAGAATAGGAACGACTATTAAGACGGGACACATAAAAGAGTGACACCGTCGTCTGATTAGTAGTATATATAGAGCACGCACGCACGCACCGGTAGAAGAACGACGACTACGACGATATTCGACTTGGAAACCTTACATGGCGCTATGAACAGGATTTATTTTTCAACATAATTTCTTTTGCACGATTTTTGGAGTATAATGGCGTCAGGACAACACGAGGACGGCCAATACATGCAGTTGATTCAACAACTAATAAATCTGCAAAGAGAAAACAATGAGCTTCGAGGAGGGAGTGCCTCGAGTCGGTCTAACACCAAGAAACCAGACCAGCCACGTATCGA
Organism: Euprymna scolopes; assembly: GCF_053919585.1. NCBI lineage: Eukaryota > Metazoa > Mollusca > Cephalopoda > Sepiida > Sepiolidae > Euprymna > Euprymna scolopes. The sequence goes on from NC_136490.1 coordinate 79,569,696, forward strand.
ACATGGATTCACCGACGCGGACTGGGCGCTTTTCATCGACTCGTGGGCCCAATACAAACAAATGTGCGGCCTTACCGACCCCGTGGAAATCCGCAATGAACTAAGGACAGCCTGCTCAAATGAGGTAAATAGACTTTTATTTGACTTAGTTGGGCCTGGAACCCTCAATTCTGTCACAGAGGAACAACTCTTAAGGCATATACAGTTCATTGCGGTGAAAGGTCTACACCCGGAGGTGCATAGACATAAATTTCATAACATCAGACAACAGACGTGGGAGAGACCCACACAGTTCTTGGCAAAGCTTCGGTCCCAGGCACGGTTTTGCAATTTCACGGTTCTGTGCCCCAACGAGAACTGCCGGCAAGCCGTAAACTATTCGGAGGACATGGTAGCTGGCCAACTCGTAGCTGGTCTGGCAAATGCGGAGTACCAGTGTAAATTGCTGGCCGAAGCAAATATTCTAACCACTGTGGAGCAGAAGCTTCACAGGCTGGTTAGTTTAGAAACTACAGAGACGTCTGCTCCTCAGTTGCAACGAGGCTCAGAGGGACATTCGACTTTTGGCCTACTAACAACCGAGAAAAAACCATATCGGAAGGAGCAGCCGCTCAAACCCCCTCAGAATAGTCCTTGTGAAGGGTGTGGGAGGACCTCACACCCCAGTGGGTTAAAAGGGCGGAAGAACTGCCCGGCGAGGGGGCTAAAATGTTTTAATTGTGGCGTCACAGGCCACTTACAAAGAGTGTGCCGGAAACAGGAGAGGTCGACGGCGGAGTCAACAAACGATGCCACACGTCAATCGAATATTTTCGGCAGCAGAATGGAGGGGGCACCGGCATGTTACAATCAAAAAGGTAGAATAGCAGCAGTGCCACACCTTGCATGGAGCAGTGGTGGGTTCAGGAGAAGTCCCCCTGAGCCACCACCCTCATTAATGATCGATGTGTCCCTGATACCAGAGTCCCAGGCTAAATTCGGGTGCACTTTGGATAAGGGAGTAAGCCGTCGAAAACACCGCATCCAGGCCATTGCAGATACCGGTGCCCAGACGTGTTCGAGTGGCCCAGAAATATTGAAAATATTAGGGTGCACCAGCAGGATCTTGATACCTACCACCCACAGGATACGAGGAATCACAGACGAACCCCTAGATATCAAGGGGGTGGTCCTGACTCAGATTAAGCTCGGTCAGAAGGAAACGCGACAAGTGGTCTACGTTTCAGAAAACACATTAGGATTCTACTTGTCAGAATCGGCCCTCAAAGACCTAGGAGTAATCAATCGCGACTTCCCGCATCGAGTATCAAAGGCCGATTTATCGGCTTCAGAAAGTGGGACAGCACCGTGTGGATGTCCGAAAAGAGAATCCGTCCCGGACAAGCCAGCGAGGATCCCGTTTACCCCCACTGAAGATAATAGGGAACGGTTAGAGAAGTGGTTACGTGAACACTTTAAGTCCAGCGCATTCAACACCTGCCCCCATCAACCGTTACAAGTCATGGTAGGGAGGCCGCTGGTTATAACTTTTACCCCGGGGGCGAAACCATCGGCCATACACACACCCATTCCAGTCCCTCATCACTGGAAGAAAAGGGTAAAAGATGATTTGGATCAAGATGTTGCGTTGGGTATTATCGAACCGGTACCAGCAGGCACACCTACGATCTGGTGTTCGAGGATGGTAGTCGCTCCAAAGAAAGACGGGTCACCAAGAAGGACGGTAGACCTACAAAAATTGAATGCAGCAACGATGAGAGAGACTCATCACACACCGTCCCTTTTTAATCAGGTGTCCGTGGTGCCTGCCCAAACCAAAAAGACTGTCTTGGACGCATGGAATGGGTACCATAGTCTGCCACTCTCCCCAAAAGCCCGGGACGCGACCACGTTCATAACGGAATGGGGTCGTTATCGGTATCTCAGGGCTCCCCAGGGTTTTCACGCATCCGGGGACGGGTACACGCGCCGGTTCGATGACATCACAGTTGACATGCCTCGAAAGACCCGGTGCATAGACGACACACTCCTATGGGACAGGTCCTTAGAATTGGCTTTCTGGCATACTGTGGACTATATTACCCATTGTGGTAAAAGTGGGATAGTCTTTAACCCTGACAAATTTCAATTTGCTGACGATGAAGTTGAATTTGCCGGCTTTGTGATAACCTCGGACGGCGTAAAGCCAACTAAAAAAATGACGGAGGCTATTCTCAATTTCCCGACCCCAACGAGCATTACTGGTATCAGGTCCTGGTTTGGTTTAGTTAACCAGGTGTCGTATACATTTGCACAGGCCGATATAATGGCCCCTTTTTGAGAGTTGCTGCGGACAAAGAACCGTAAATTTTACTGGGACGACACATTGAATAGACTTTTCGAAGAGTCGAAGAGGAATATCGTTCAGAAAATCGAAGAAGGGGTGAAAACCTTCGATATGAACAGAGCGACCTGCCTTTCAACCGACTTCAGTAAGGTTGGCATTGGGTATTTTCTGTTCCAGAAGCATTGCCAATGCCCAACGGAATTAGGTCCCAACTGTGGTAAGGACCACTGGAAGATGATTTTGGCCGGGTCTCGCTTCACGAAAGATGCAGAATCTCGTTATTCCCCTATAGAGGGGGAGGCTCTAGCGCTGATTTATGGCTTGGAGTCTTGTAGGATGTTCATCCTGGGATCCCCAGACCTATTGGTCACCGTGGACCACCAGCCCCTAGTGAAAATTTTCTCGGATCAGATCCTGGAGAATATAAAAAATCCCCGCCTGTTCTCATTCAAGGAGCGGTCGTTGATGTACAGGTTCCAGATTAAGCATGTTCCCGGGAAACTCAACGCAGCACCGGACTGCACATCCCGATACCCGGCGCCGTCAAGACACAGCAGACTAAAGGGCACTGACACTTCCCAGCAAATCAAGGGGAGTATACAAGCATCCATCATAGCTGCATACACACATGACCCCAAGTTCCGAGCGATCACCTGGGATAGGATAGTCGCAGTTGCAGCCACCGATGAGGAGTGCCGAACGTTGGCGTCATACATTCAAGACGGGTTCCCAAGGTCATGCCACGAACTACTACCAGAAATCCGGCAATTCTGGCCGATGGCAGACCAACTATATTGTCTGGAAGGGGTACCCATAAAAGGGGACAAAATTTTGATACCAAAACGGCTTAGAGCCGAGGTGTTAGAGGCATTACACTCCGCCCATCAAGGGGCGAATGGTATGTTGGCTAACGCCAGACAACGGTTATTTTGGCCTGGTTTAGATGCCAGCATCCGACAAACAAGGGCGCAATGTCGGAGTTGCAATTCGATCGCCCCATCTCAGCCTAGGGAACCATTAATGCCACCCATAAACCCGGAATTCCCATTTCAAAAGATAGTCACTGACTTGCTAGATATGCACGGGAAAAGTTACATGGTATACGCGGACCGATATACCGGTTGGATTGAGGTCGCACCACTACCATCAGGAAGGGCTGCAGCGGTGTGTAACGCCCTGAGGGTTTGGTTTTGCACGTATGGTGCGTCGGAGGAAATATCATCCGATGGAGGGCCACCATTCGATTCACTAGAATACAAATCGTTCCTAGAAAACTGGGGCGTAAAAAGGCGCATATCATCTGCACATTACCCCCAGAGTAATGGCCGAGCTGAACTGGCCGTAAAAACGGCCAAAAGAATGCTGATGGACTGCGTTGATGGCTACGGACACCTACATCATGATCGGGCAGCACGGGCGATGATGACTCATAGGAATACGCCCAGTCAGGACCTGGGATTGTCGCCGGCGGAAATGCTATATGGTCGAACAGTAAGGGGCCATCTCCCCGCACTTCGCAAAAAATACTGCATCCACAAGCGTTGGACGGAGACCAGAGATTTGAGAGAGAGGGCGATGGCGAAAAGGCACGTACTTAACAAAGAACAGTACGACATACACAGCCGCCCCCTCCAACAGCTCCGAGTCGGCGAGTCTGTGCAGGTGCAGAATCAGGAGGGACCAAATCCACGACGATGGGCGAAAACTGGGAGAGTCGTCGAGACAATGGGTAACAGGCAGTACAGGATACGGTTGGATGGTAGCGGCAGGATCACATTACGCAATCACCGTTTCCTCAGGAAAATCAAACCGGTCATGGATACGCCGGAGTATCCACCCACTCAACAACCCCATCAACCACCTCCCCAAACACCAAGAAGGGAGGACAGCAAACCACCGTGCAACATGCATGAGATGATGGAGGTGGAAGAAGCTGATTGTGACACATCAGAAACAGATATGGAGGTGGACCAAGATCCGATCAACCACAAGCCAATGCAAACGAGTCCGGTCCCACGACGCAGCATGAGGGTAACACGAGCACCAAGGCCACTTTCCCCTCAAATGCAAGGACCAACTCACTACTACACGGAATTCTCCAGTCACATGACCACAAAACGACGGTAGTGTGGTCACATGGTGGGGGGAGGGCATGTAGAGAATAGGAACGACCATTAAGACGGGACACACAAAAGAGTGACACCGTCGTCTGATTAGTAGTATATATAGAGCACGCACGCACGCACCGGTAGAAGAACGACGACTACGACGATAGTCGACTCGGAAACCTTACAACTAGCTGTATTTGCAAAATAATGGAAAGAATGATTAACGGCAGATTAGTATGGTACCTTGAGACAAATAATCTGATTACAGATTATCAGTCAGGATTTAGGAATGAAAGTAACCCCATAGACCACCTGATTCATCAAAGAAGCTTTTATCAAGAAAGGACATCTTACAGCAGTCTTTTTCGATATAGAAAAAGCATACGACTCAGCATGAAGGCATGGCATTATAAAAGATCTACAAGAACTAGGATTAAAAGGCAAAATGCCCATTTTTATCACAAATTTCATAAATTATAAACAATTTAATGTATGATTAGGTGATACCTTATCCATCAGTAAAAAACAGGAAATGGGGGTATCACAAGGAAGCATCCTGTCTGTCACACATTTTAGCATTAAAATAAATAAATAATATTGTTAAAAATATAAATGTAGGAACAAAATGTGCCCTCTATGTGAATGATTTCCTGATCTGTTATAGATCAAAATATATTCCCAGAATAGAACACCATTTACAACTGTGTCAAAACAAAATAAATGAATGAACAACAAAAAATGGTTTTAAATTTTCTAAAGAAAAAACAAAAGCCATCCATTTCTGCCAAATCCGGAAAATGCACCATGATCCAATATTGAAACTGGACAATGAAATTATACCTGTAGTTGATCAGTATAAATATTTGGGCATCATCTTTGATAAAAAGCTAACATTCATTCCTCATATTAAATATCTCAAACAAAAATGCAACCAAGCCATCCAACTCTTAAAAGTAGTAGCTCACACAGACTGGAATGCAGATAAAGACTCAATAATTAAATTATACAGATCCCTTGTCAGATCCAAGTTGGTTTATGGATGCTATATCTATGGAGCCGCAAGAAAGTCCTACTTAAAGGAATTAGATACATTACCAAGGGCTAAGATTGGCTCTAGGAGTCTTCCCCACCTCCCCAGTGAAAAGCTTATATATAGAAACAGATGAACCCTCATTGTCACTTAGAAGAAAAAAACTAGGACTACAATATTATACAAAATTGGCTTTATGTCTAACTAATCCTGCCTATAAATGTGTATTCCTCCCTCAATATAAAAACCTCTTCGATAGAAAAGAAAATTCTATAAAACCATTTAGCCTACATATGAAAGAATCCATAAATAAAGCCCAGATAGACATTGCAACAATACACAAATCTGTAAAACCTAAATATCCCCGCTGGCTGACAAAACAACCAAAAATAATATCAGACCTAATTAAGTATCTCTAATAGAAAAAAAAACCTGGACTGGATTCTTCGCAACATTCTCCACTCTAACACGTTCAGTCTGGTTCTCAAGAACTCAACTCGACTCAACTTGTCCCTGACCTCTTCACTGCCGGCCTTATATTGTCTCATTCATGCAAATAAGGACGCGATCGAACCTGATGATTTGTCGCCTTTCTGTGTCCTGTTGGTTGGGTTTCAAGTTCGCACATGCCATTCTCAGCAGTTCGCCTCCATAACTGCAGTCACACCAAAATTTCCCCCCCCCCCTGATCTCATGATCACAAACTGGGTATGTCTTTGTCGGACACTCTTTAGCAAAAGTGGGGCTACTCGGCCAGACACAGCTAGCCCTCCATACTCAACCAGACACAGCTAGCCCCCTCCCTACTCGGCCAGACATAGCTAGCCCCCTCCCTACTCGGCCAGACATAGCTAGCCCCCTCCCTACTCGGCCAGATATAGCTAGCCCCCCCATACTTGGCCAGACATAGCTAGCCCCCCCATACTCGGCCAGACATAGCTAGCCCCCCATACTCGGCCAGACATAGCTAGCCCCCCCCATACTCGGCCAGACATAGCTAGCCCCCCCCATACTCGGCCAGACATAGCTAACCCCCTCATACTCGGCCAGACACAGCTAGCGCCCCCCCCCATACTCGGCCAGACACAGCTAGCGCCCCCCCCCCATACTCGGCCAGATACAGCTAGCGCCCCCCCCCATACTCGGCCAGACACAGCTAGCCCCCCCCCCCCCATACTCGGCCAGACACAGCTAGCCCTCCATACTCGGCCAGACACAGCTAGCCCACGCAACTCGGCCAGACACAGCTAGCCCACGATACTCGGCAAGACACAGCTAGCCCACGATACTCGGCCAGACACAGCTAGCCCATGGCCAGACACACAGAAATTAATTTTTAAATTTCTCATTTAAAAATGACTTTGCATACAAGTCGACTGAATCACATTGTAAGTTCTTTTAACAGCGACGATTTATTTTTTTTTTAAAAATCCGACTTGAATTGTACTCTCAGCAAAATAACTCTTTCGTTCAAAAACGACATGCTTTTTTTTTTCTTTTTTTTTTCCCAGCACAACAGAATTTCAGTTAATATTCCGCATTGAAAAATAACTTTTAAGTACATACAAATCGTCCGAATCACATTTTAAGTTCTTTTAACAGCGACCACTTTTTTTTTTTTTTTTTGCAAATAATAAAATCTGACTCTAATTGTACTTTCATAAAATAATTTTCGTTTAAAAACATCTTTTTTCTTTCCAACACAGCACGATTTCATTTTAAATTACTCGTTTAAAAACGACTTTAATGCATACAAGTCGTCCGAATCGCATTTTTAGTTCTTTTAATGGCGATGACTTTTCCTTCAAAAACAAATCTGACTCGAATTGTACTTTCATTAAAATGAATCTGTCGTTTAAAAATGACACCCTTTTTCCTTGTCAGCACAACAGGATTTCATTTTAAATTCTGCATTGAAATACGACTTTAATACATACAAGTAGACCGAATAGCATTCTAACACGCTCATTTGACGATGATAGTTAAAGAAATCCAACGAATCCCACTGGGAATAACAAATAAACAAAGACAAAAAAGTCCGACTCACTTCATATCTTCAATCTTCGCAGTTTGACACAACTCATTCAATTCTCCCTTTGACAATGCTTTTCAATTTTCAACATGACTTTTAATTTTCCAGGTTCGACGTAAATCATTTAAAATTTCCCATTTCATCTCGGCCGCATCGGCCCCATAGTTAAAGCTGAAATAGCTTCTAATAGAAAAAAAACCTGGACTGGATTCTTGGCAACATTCTCTGCTCTAACAAATTCAGTCCAGTTCTCAAGAACTCAACTCAACTCAACTCGACTCAACTCGTCCCTGACCTCTTCACTGGCACCCTTATAATGTCTCATTCATGCAAATAAGGACGCGATCGAACCTGATGATTTGTCGCCTTTCTGTGTCCCGTCGGTCGGGTTTCAAGTTCGCACATGCCACCCTCAGCAGTATGCCTCCATGACTGCAGTCACACCAAAATTTTCCCTACAGTATCCTAAAACAAAAACCAATCCAAGCATATATCAAGAAAAATTCCAAATAATTAAAGATAAATATTCCAAACACTCAACAATTTAAACAACGTATGTGCAGCCATACACAATAAAACAATCCTAATCAAAAGATTACCAGACAAAGCATCCAGTGCCGAAGTATCAGCCATTGGTATGGCACGTGATCTTATAGAATCCTCTAAAGATAAACAATTCATTATCTGTTCAGATGCCAAATCAGTACTCGAAACACTGGAAAACAGGAAACCAACGAACCCAATAATCACCAAAACCCTAAATAGATTTGATGATATTTCTAACGATAAAAACATCCTTTTTTGTTGGATACCCAGTCATATCAAGATAAAGGGTAATGACAGAGCTGACAAAGCAGCATTAAAATTGACCCCAACTAAAGATAAAATCCCTCATATCGATCTAAATTAACCATTAACAAATATATTAGAAACACATGGCAAGAGCATTGCTTATGACCTTACTCAGATTGTTCACAAACCCACCTGTGTGCCCAACATTGACAGTCAGTCAGTTTCTCACAACTTGCCCTGAGCTATGAACATCATCCTGTTAAAAAGAATGTGCCCTCTATAGTACCAGTCTTGACGGAATGATTATTTGTAATTATAGACTGCTTCATACCCTTCAAAAACTTCCAGCAAAAACCTAACAGCCCCATTATGGTTCTCTCCAGAATGTGCTGCTGCCATTGTGCACAGAAATCACCTTTTCCATTGCTTTCCATTGTACTGAGACTAAAGCTGCTTTCAGGACTGCTAGCAACCACGTTAAAAGAGTAATAAAAAAATGTGAGAGAGCTGTTGCTCAGTTTGTTAAGTCCAAAGTAGCTGAGCAGTGGCTTGGTTCCCACCAGGTTTGGCAAATAGCAAACAGGGTCCTGTACAGAAGCATGTGCTGTATCCTAACCATCATCAATAGACCTGAGGTAATCTCGTCAGCATCAGACAAGGCCAAACTCTTTGCCAAGAACTTTGCAACTAATTTTACCTTATACGATCAAGCCCCCCTCCTCCTCATATTTCCTCCTGTATCTGAAAACGATATGCGATATACAAGTATCTGTGCATTATGTTGCTAAGCTAATCAAGAACCTTGATTCCAGTAAAACAACTGGCCCTGACGGCATTCCAATTATAGTAGCATTACAAACGTATGCTGTATTTTCGTGGACATCGGCAATTTTACATACCTAATGCGCTTCAACAAGTCATATCTTTTATTTGTAGGTCAATTTTTAAAAGAATTAGATTGATGGAAAGAGAATTGAATAAACATTCCAATGATGTTAATTTTGCTTTGTAATGCAAGACCAATTGTGACCATGTATTGTTTTTCTGTAGTGAATATGTTTAGTAATTTGATAACTGGAGAGTGGAAATTAATATTTTTATTTATGTTTTTTAAAAAATCATTTGGAAACTTGAATGTCTAGAATGATATATAAATAGCATTACAAGCGTATGCTGTATTTTCATGGAAATCAGCAATGTTACATATCTAATTTGCTTCAACAAGTCATATCTTTTTTATTTGTGGGTCAGTTTTTAAAAGAATGACATTGATGGAAAGAGAATAGAATAAGCATTCCAATGATATTAATTTATTTTTCTTTTCTGTGTTCAATGTTTTTATGCTCCAAGTTAAAAATGAAAAAACGGTAAAAAATGATGACAGCAAAAAGGGAAACTGTTTTTCCAATGTTTACATTTCATATGTTATGTTTAGATACAAATGCGCTGGGACAAATTTGATTGGATATGGCTGAAATTTTACAGGCTATATAAGCATAGGAGTCCATCTCTACTGGTCTTTGATTTATATTTTTATGACCACAAGAAGCAAAGTTACGAAAGCAAAACTGTTGAAGAATATTTCAAAATTGATAAGATAAATCGGTATATATCATCCATTTTCATAAAGATAATAGTTTCAGAATTATTTTCATGTATAATATGTAAATATTTGATAATTATTAATTGTGCGGAAATTTCTTTAAAATGTTATCTTTTATAGAAATTACAGAATATAGAATTTAACAGAAAATGACTTGTTATGCGGTAATGCATTGACTACAATCAGCGTATGGACGAGTTTCGTTTTGTATTTGCTTAAAAATAGAAAACTTTTTTCTGCTTTCAAAACGCAAGTTTCATTTTTTTATTCTGAGTTTGTCAATTTAAAAAAATTATTTTCAAGTTTTTCAAATTTGATTTTCAAACAATACTATTTTGTTGTTTTTAATGCTTTTAGTACACATGTACTAAAAACGTTAAAAAGCAACAAAATGTACTAAGTACATGCGTTTCTGTTTTGATAGTATTTATTGCTTATTTGTACTTAAGGTAGAATTGTGTTTTTTAGTGGTAAAAAAAAAACATGAATAAAAGGTACTTGTGCACTTATGTTACCATGCTGAAATAATAATGTTAATTATTATTTAGAAACCCATTCTTAACATGTAGAGGAAAGGGTGTTTTCTTAATTATTCTGTACTTTCACTTTCACCTAACAATTAAATAAATAAAAGAAAGATATTGTGAAACTTGAATTTAACTTGAAAATAGTATTTGAAAAATTAGCACGGTAACATAAGCACCCAAATAAATATTACCAAAGGCAAGATAAGTTAATCTTCTGCCTAGTTGGATAAGTTTTTAGTGTATTTATTTAATGTAAAATGTTTGTTTATTTTGACACAAGCGCAAGAAAACTAACCATGTGTTATCTCATGTCTTTGAAATCTCGACATCTAAATAATAATAACAACAATAATAATAATTAGGCGGTTCAATAAAGAATTTCATTGTGATGCATTTTGTAAATTTTTACTTTGTTTTCATCTTAACATTTTCTTTAAAATGACTACTTTTTAAGCTTTTCGGGTATGCTGAAAACTAATATCACATTTAAATTTTCCGAAAATAAGTAGCTTTCCGGATACCAAGCAATGTAATTTCTTATGTTATTGCTGGTGACCATCTTGGTAAGCGTGTTTGTGCATAGTTTCTCATAGTTGCGCACTCCAAGATGGCCACCAGCGATAACATAAGAAATGACATTGCTTAATATCTGGAAAACTACTTACTTGCAGAAAATTTAAATGCGGTATTCGTTTTCAGCATACCTTAAAACCTATAAAGTAATCATTTTAAATGTTAAGGTGGAAACAAGGTAAACAATTACCGTTTTATTTCTTTGTTTACATAGTTAAATTTTCAGTAAAACAGTAGAAATGACAAAATTTACCATCAACTGGTGAATATATAGTTGTTGTTTATCAGGATTCCTGGTATTGTGGAAGCTACATTCGAGGATTCATATAGAGTACGATTTATGGTTGCATCTCAGAAAATAGAAATTTATTAAAAAATATATATTTTGGGCCAGATAGAGAGGATTTGCAAAATTGAAAATTGGACTGGTCCCAAAATGCATAAGTTCTGGTCAACTATGGGAATTTCCATCTTTCATAGAAATCCAAAATCTATACGAAAAATTTTCTTCGATTTATTTCCGAGATTAATTCATACCTACTCAATTTTTTTTTTCTTTGAGGGGAGTAGTAAATACCAGCCATGAATGCTCTTTAGGCATTCAATGGCTGCACTCCAGATTAAGTTCTACTTAAGGGAGGCAGGTAAATACCTACTCTCAATAAGGATCTATTTAAATACCAGTATAATACTTAGTTTTGTTCATGAAGAGACACACACTGTATGATTCCATGCACCAGTTTAAAAAAATAGAAATTTGTACATCTTAATTTATAATTCATGACTTATGGTAAAAAGATACATCAGATTTGACTGCATAATCAGAAAGAGCACACAATTTTACATAAGGATACCAAATTTCATGAGAATAGCTTGAAAAATAAATAAATGGTGGCGAAATTACCAAATTTCTTGAAATGTTGAGGTCCATAATTTAGCCCACTTCAATGGCAAGTGTTCATCTGAGCTTCAATCTCTGCCTCCCCCCACCAAACTTTCACAAAAAACACTCATCTAGCTTAAACTACTATTAATAATTCCCCCCCCCCTCTTTATCTCTGCCTAAACCTAAGTGTACATTCCATGAGCAAAGCTTCTTTCTTAGAACTGCATGCCCGTGGAACTCTCTTCCGTTTCCCTGTTTTCCAGCTGACTATTATATGATTGTCTTCAAGTTCAACATAAACAAGTTCTTAATGAGCCATCCCCTTAAGTGATCTAATTTACCAAATTTACACTACTAACAAGTACTACGTTATTGTCCCATTGACTACTGTATACTTGTTAATCCTTATCCTAATCACTGGACTAAATGCGATATTTGTTTTCAGTGTTGATTCAGTAATAAGGCCTTGATAAGTGGTGACTCCTTTGTAGAAAAAAAAAACTTCCATGCGCAATATTTCCAAAATATCTAGGATGGGAATAGTATTGCAGAAATGCCAGCATATTGTTTGGGATAAATGCACAATAGTGCACAAAAAAAATCACTAGAAGCTCTTGATCGATCATTGCAATGTCAGACCATTTGTTTGCAGAAAATTTCAGGCAAACATTACCTGTAATTCCTCGATACCAGCAGATGAAATAAATGCTTGTCTCAAATACTCTACTTTTTGGACACATGTGAAGACATTTAACAAGTATTCATGTCCAACTGAAAAACAATCAATCAGCAGAGAGATGTTCAGATAATTGTTGGAAATTGGGAACAGAAAAGTGCTAACTGATCTGACTTCAGAAATAATTTCATTGCCTCATAACTTCTGTAATTTAGTGACATCAAAAGAAGAATTGGTTAAAAAGTATTTCCAGATATTCAAATTAATTATAAGAATTTCATCTGGTTGCGTGAACCAGCTATTCTTGCAGCCAAAAAGAAAGACATCCATGAACTTTAATTTAACATTCAAAATGTTGTGGTAGCAGACAAATAGAATTTTTTAATTCACTAGATTTGCCAGCAATACCACCACATATACTGCAATTGGCATGCAAATTATCATGTTGCCAAATATCAACCAGCGCAAGTTTTGCAATAGCACTCAGCTTGCAGTAAAAAAATGAATGAATACAAGCAACAAACTTGACAGGGTCTTTCAAAGGTGAAGATCTCCTCATTTCATTCATTCCAACAGATATGCCATTTCATTTTAATTCTCAATTTGATTGGCATTTGCAATCACCATCAACGAAGCTCATGAACAATCTTTACAATTGTGTGGCTTACATCTACATATCGACTGCTTCTCAAATTTTGAAGGGGTTTCTGTCACAGGTCACCAAATGTGACTTTTTCGGGTCACTGGCAACAGGTGTGAATCCTCAGTAATCCCTAAACAGGGATCCCTTATCACCTATGCATTGTGATCGTCTTTCACATGGAATTCTCTGCAAGTTCTCTCGGCACAGCGGGATCTCGTTGGTTGGTATCGATTTCACCTTCGAGTTGATATGCCGTGTCGCGCTAGAAGTGAATAGAGTTTCATGCTTCATGCACACAGAAGAAAGACGAACTCAGATATCTCTATTCTACAAGTTAATTCAAGTCAAATTTACAAAATATTACATAAACTTATATACAAATTGTCCAGTTGTTGATTTCTTACAAATATAATTGAATATAATTAGGGTTAGTACTCTCCGTTTTTGCGGTAGCAACGGCCGGTGGAAAGGGGTGTGGTGACGACTCTTCGGTTAATATTAGATTCACTCAAGACCCAGCTTCAACTCACTGATTTTGGTGCGGGCATTCACTGATATACAAGGTATTAGGGTAGGGTAGGTTGTTCTCTAGATCAATCATAAATCATTATGTCATTCCAGGGGAATTCCTGATTCCCTGTGTGTGTGCTGGTGATTCTGCGAATGCTCACAGTTTCAGTTCTCACAAACAGTGAGGTTAACCCCTGTGACCCTTCGTCTGGCCTCAGAAACTAAATCATATTCCGGGCACGCAATAATGCTTAAAAACTAATACAAGCATAGTTGTCCAGCATTCTTCAGTGTTTTGGGAGTCTCAATCTCCCCCTCCCCCAATGGGGAGCCCTACCGTAAATTTATAAACTTATATGGAACGGCTCATCAAGAACTTGTTTACGTTAGACTTGAAGACAACCATATTGTAGTCAGCGGGAAAACGGAAGACAATTCCACAGGCATGCAGTTCTAAGAAAGAAGCTTTGTTCATGGAATCTACGTTTAGATTTAGGCGAAGATAAAGAGTGGGGGGAATTATTGATAGTGTTTTTAGCTAGATGAGTGTTTCTTGTGAAAGTTTGGCAAGGAGGGACCATAGACTGAAGCTCAGTCGAACACTTTCCATGAAAATAACGATAAAGCAGAGACAAACTCGCAACATCTCTTCTGTGAGATAGAGGTTGCAGGGAAGAGAAAAGGACATCTCCTATGAGGCTACAAAGTCTATTTTGAACTCTATCAAGGCAGGACAAGTCCTTTCTAGCAGCTCCTTCCCAGATGTGGCAACAGTATTCCATCCTTGGACGTACCTGGCTCTTATATAGATAGAGATTTGCATCAGCAGTGAGATATCTACTGGATCGATAGAAAGATCCCACCATTTTTCCAGCAGCCTTGGCAACAGATTTGATGTACGTGTTCCATTTAAGATCAGGAGTAAAGGTCAAGCCAAGAAGCTTGTCAAAACTTGAGGCCTCCTAAAGACGAGAGCCATTCATTTCAATTGATGAGAAGATGTGGCTAAGAATGTTGGTGATGTAAAGAGAGAAGCTTGGTTTTAGATGCATTAAAAGTAACCAGCCACTCCTTTCCCCATTGTACCACATGCTCAAGATCAGAGAGAGAATCGGAGAGAACGTGGTTGTTTACTGTCTTAGATGTGCTACCATAAATGGTAGTGTCGTCAGTATAAATGTCTACAAATGATGTAAGGATGTGATTTGGAAGATCATTAATGTAGATCAGGAAAAGAGTTGGGCCCAGGATGGACCCCTGAGAGACTCCAGCATTAATACTGTGAGCTTCTGATTTTTCCCCCTCAACTACTACTCTTATGAGCCTATCAGAATGAAATGATTTAATAACTGAGAAGACATTTCCAGCTATACCATAGCTAGAGATCTTGTGAAGTAAACCTTTATGCGATACCCTATCAAAGGCTTTAGATATGTCAAGAGCAATTGCCCTAGAAAGGTTGCCTCCATCGAGAGATTTGTCTAATCCTATGAGATATAACTGTAAGCACATCTGCTGTATTTTTTTTTCAACTGGAATTAGAAAATCATTTACTCAAAATTTTTTAAAACATTATAAAAGTCAATTTTTTTTTTTCATGCATTATGAAAGGTCTACTTTTTTTTTTCTTTTCTTTTCAACAAGTTACAGTAGTTAATTTCAAGAATCTTCTCAATGAAAATTTATAAAAGTTACTGATTTTTTATTTTTTTTTTTCAATCAAAATTTATAAAAGTCGACAGTACTTTGTGTGAACAGTAGCCTGAGATGTTGGAAATGTCACTAGTAAAGGTGCTGGAGGTAAACGTTTCATCTGGGCTGACATTACCCGCCTGTAGTCGAAGACCCGAACCTTGGATTAACTACTTAGGAGGCTGTCCTATCAGCAGGCGCAAAGTACTGGGACTGCTGTATTGCCATTTGGTGAATGGATTCTGGACCATGCAGTAGTCTCTGATGGGGCCTCTCAATGCCATACTAGTGGGTAATTGTTACGGCTTTACCTTATCATGTGCTACAAAAAAGACAAAACATTCTTGTGTTTTTCTCTCTTATTTTCCCTCTCTGTCCTGCTCTAACCAAGTCTGTCGACTTGTTACACAAATCTCAAAACCTCAACATGAAATATCTCCAGAAAAAAAAACACGAATAAACCCTAGAATACCATCCTCCAACGTAGACCCCTACTACCATGTCTCCTTCTCCAACATCAGGGGTCTACGTTCCAACGTTCCAGAGGTTGAAACCTAATTACAGGAGACAAAACCGGACATTTTCTTCTGAAGCAAAACTCGCATAGGGGTAACCACTTCCTTAGATGAGTTCATAATTAAAGGATACTCTAACTTAACATCTAAATCTGACCCCCAAGATCGCCATGGCCATGGAATATGTACCTACATTAAAGATGGCTTTCAGTGTGGCAGGGACATCTGCAGAGAAGACGCTAATTTACCTTATATGTGCTTCTGGGTTGCACTTGCTTACACCACCGCATTTATATTTGCCCTCTATAGACCCCACAACAGCAGAGTTGCTATCTTTAAGAGTATATCTGAGAAAATTGATCATATCCTTTCTGCTCATCCTTCGGCTAACATTCACATTTGTGGTGACTTCAATGTCCGCAATGTGGAATGGCTGACCCACTCAAACAAGACAGATGATGAGGGAAGGTTCTGTCATGATTTTGCCATTGCCTATGACCTCACTCAGATTATTCACAAACCCACCCGTGTGCCCGATACTACACGTCACTATGCAAGCCTTCTAGACCTTTTTCTCACAACTCCTCCTGAGCTATGTTTATGTTCCGTTCTATCTCCTCTGTGATCTTCCGACCACTCGGTTGTATCTGTTAAAATAAAAACGAAATATAATAAGTCTTCAGATATATCTCTCCACCGTACTGTATATCGATACTCTATGGCTGACTGGGATAGCTTCCGTACATTCATATCTGATCCATCTCTGCATTCTATGTTTAAAAAGGATGTGTCCTCTATAGTATAAGACCTGACGGAATGGTTAATTGTAGGCATAGACCGATTCATACCATCCAAAAAATTCCAACAAAAACCTAACAGCCAGCCATGGTTCTCCCCTGAATGTGCTGCTTCCATCACTCACAGAAATCACTTTTTCCATAGCTACCAACGTAATAGATGTATAGAGACTAAAGCTGCTTTCAGGACTGCCAGCAACCACTGCAAAAGAGTAATAAAAAATGCAAGATCCAAAGTAGCTGAGCAGCGGCTTGATTCCCACCAGTTTTGGCAAATAGCAAACAAGATCCTGAACAGAAGTATGCGTTCTATCCCAACCATCATCAATGGACCTGAGAGCTATGCAACATACAAATATCTGTGCGTGAGGTTGCCAAGCTAATCAAAAACCTGGATTCCAGTAAAGCAACTGACCCTGACAGCATTCCAATTACAGTGTTGAAAAAGCTTCAACCAGAACTTGCCCCCATACTTACAAAATTGTTTAAGTGTTGCCTTAAGGAGAAGTGCTTCCCAACACCCTCGAACACCACATCAGTATCCCCTGTATTTAAGAATTCAGGTGATAAGTCATCTATCTCTCAGTACAGACCAATAAGTCTCCTGTGTGTCATGAGTAAGTTGCTGGAATCCATCTATATATATAAAAGCGCAAATTTATGTATGTTTTTTTTTTTTTGTTTTTTTTACATAGGCGTCACCACTTATCAAGGCCGATAGGCCACTCAAGGATAAGGGTTAAAGAGTGTAGAATAGTCAAAAGGACAATATAGTAATCGATAGTAATGGAAGTTCGGTAAATTTGTTAACTTAAGTGGAACGGCTCATCAGAAACTTGTTCACGTTGGACTTGAAGACAACCATATTATAGACAGCTGGAAAACAGGAAAACGGAAGACAATTCCACAGGCGTGCAGTTCTAAGAAAGAAGCTTTGATCATGGAATCTATGTTTAGGTTTAGGCACAGATAAAGAGTGGGGAAAATTATTGATAATGTTTTCAGCTAGTCTAGCGTTTCTTGTGAAAGTTTGGCGAGAGGGGACTATAGATTGAAGCTCAGTTGAACACTTTCCATGAAAATAACGATAAAGCAGAGACAAACTCGCAACATCTCTTCTGTGAGATAGAGGTTGCAGCGAAGAGAAAAGGACATCTCCCACGAGGCCGCGAAGTCTATTTTGAACCCTATCAAGGAAGGACAAGTCTTTTCTAGCAGCTCCTGCCCATATGTGGCAACAGTATTCCATCCTTGGACGTACCATGCTCTTCTATAGATAGAGAATTGCATCAGCAGTGAGATATCTACTGGATCGATAGAAGGATCCGACCATTTTTCCAGCGGCCTTGGCAACAGATTTGATGTACGTATTCCATTTAAGATCAGGAGTAAAGGTCAAGCCCAGAAGCCTGTCAAAACTTGAGGCCTCCCCAAGACGAGAGCCATTCATTTCAATTGATGCCAGATGGAGATCAGAACGTTGATGATGTAAAGATAGAAGCTTGGTTTTAGATGCACTAAAAGTAACTGTTATATAGGAGTTTCATTGAGAGAGTCTTAGGAAGAGATGCTTAGAAAGAGTCTTATTACAGTGAGGGATGTTGTAAGACTCAGAGAGAGAGAGAGAGAGAAGTTGTATAAGTTGTTGTACGAGAGACTTAGAGAGATATTGTTCATTTATAAGAAGACTTAGAGAGATAGTTCATATTATAGTTCTTATATATTAAAATGTTCTTTCTTAGATCTTGCTGATGGAAGAAGTAGAAAGCTCTTAGAGTGAAGGGATATAGTGTTCAGACAGTTCGGACATTGTGTAGACATGATGATGTTGAGACGTGTATGTAAAGACATATAACACAAATATATAATACAATTGGACTTTACCTTTGTTAAGAATCATAAGACACAAGACGAGCTTTACAATAAACACTTGATGGTTTATTCTTCACACGGCCATGATTCCATCATCAAGAATTCAAAGTTTCACATTTTTCTCTTGAAGTGACGTCTCGCTTCCAGACGTCTGACTGTCCCTGAGTTTTCTCACTAACTGTCTTCTAACTAAAGTTTTTCTCTATTCCTAGAACTTTCTATTTTCCGTGACGTCATACACATGTTAAAACATGTGCATTCTTTCACGTGTCCTGGACATACGTGTCCAAAACTTTTCCTATTTCTCAGTAACCTATTTATCCAATATGTTAAAAACATTATCTTATAAGCTGCATTCTTTCAATTTAAAATTTCATAATAAACTTGACAGCTCACATTCTTTTCTTGAATATTTTATCTATATTCTAAACAAATTTTTGTTTTACATTTTTAAATTCTCACACGTAATCTATTTCTAAACTACATTACGAGGTTCGAATTCCGCCTATGCTTTTTCATTTTAAACTAAATTCTCCATTTTTACTACTTACATGAAAAGGGGACAGCCCTTATCATGTAACATAACCAGCCACTCCTTTCCCCATTGTACAACGTGATCAAGATCAGAGGAGAGAGAATCGGAGAGAACTTCGTCGTTTACTGTCTTAGATGTGCTACCATAGATGGTAGTGTCATCAGCAAAAATGTCTACGAATGATGTAAGGATGTGATTTGGAAGATTATTAATGTAGATCAGGAAAAGAGTTGGGCCCAGGATGGACCCCTGAGGGACTAATTAATACTGTGAGCTTCTGATTTTTGCCCATCAACTACTACTCTTATGAGCCTATCAGAGAGAAATGATTTAATAATTGAGAAGATATTTCCAGCTATACCATAGCTGGAGATCTTGTGAAGTAAACCTTTATGCGATACCCTATCAAAGGCCTTTGATATGTCAAGAGCAATTGCCCTAGAAAGGTTGCCTCTGTCGAGAGATTCGCTAATCCTATGAGATATAACTGTAAGCACATCTGCTGTAGATCTAGCCGAACGGAAACCATATTGAGTGTCACTAAGAAGGTTATTTTTGTTGAGATGGTTGATTACTTCTGTATTTAACACAGATTCCAGCAACTTACTCATGATGCACAGGAGACTTATTGGCCTGTACTGAGAGGGGGGTGAGTGATCACCTGAATTCTTAAATACAGGGCATACTGATGAGATTTTCCAGGGTGATGGGAAGCTATTTTCCTTAATACAACGTTTAAACAGTTTTGAAAGTATGGGTGCTAGTTCTGGTTGAAGTTTTTTGAGTACTATAATTGGAATACCGTCAGGGCCGGTTGCTTTACTGGAATCAAGGTTCTTGATTAGCTTGGCAACATCACATACAGATATTTGTATATCACAGTGTGTTTTCTGATACAGGAGGAAATATTGGGGGTTGGCGGCCTTGGTCGCAAAGGGTAGAATTGGCTGCAAAGTTCTTGACAAAGAGTTTGGCTTTGTCTGATGCTGATGAGATTAACTCAGGTCCATTGATGATAGTTGGGATAGAGCACACGCTTCTGTTCAGGATTCTGTTTGCAATTTGCCAAAACTGGTGGGAACCAAGGCACTGCTCAGCTTCTTTGGACTTGACGTATGTATGTATATATGCTTTTCCTCGATGTCCACAAAAGGCTTCTTTCAGAGAGGCGCTCGCTTGCTTCACAACTTCTTAAAACTTTTTATATCATCTATAAATTGTAATATCTCACACTTAACCACAGAGCTCGCCTGTCTATTTCAAACGTTAATTATTCAACATTTTCCGCATTGGCATGCGTTACATTCGGTTTTCGGTATAAACAAAAAGCGAAACTCGACTCAAATTACTGGCCGAAAGCCAGACTGGCCGAAAGCCAGACTGGCCTGCGCGCCCTCAGGGGCCCGGGCGACAAATTCAAAGTGTAGTATCTGTTCCGACAGATGCTGCAAGCAAAGACCAGCACAGACCATATGTGGGGGTAACCCCACATATCTGACCTGGGTCAATGTAGGGGCAACCCTTCATACCAACAGTTACTATCCAGCTCCCATTTCCCACCTCTCAGGAGCTGGTCCCCCCTTTCCCTCCCTCTCTCTCCATATTAAAAAACGGTCTTGTGCCTAATTTGCTCAGTGGGGAAGCAAATAAATACTACTGGCCAAAAGCCAGTGGTTTCTAGAGAGCTAAGTAACGTTTGGTCAATGTCGACTTCGTCATATCAGACGGTAGCTTTCATTTCGAGACGAGATGCTCCCTCTAATAAACAGGGAGTGGGTTTTAAAAACAAACAAACCGATTTATTGACCTCATTAAAAACTGTCCTGCACAAAATGCTAACTGCTGAATACCTATCGCCGTCACGTCAATCAAAAACGCGCACCTGTTTTGTTTTTTTTTCACACTTTACTATTTTCCAACTGCGTGTCAAGGCTTCGTTTTTTTTTTCACGGGCACCTGTTCTTTTTTCACATTTCGGGTTTTTTTCTCACACACCTACAAACACCCGGGCAACGCCGGGTACCCCTCGCTAGTATTAAATAAAGCAGTCAACCACCTCAGCAGATATAACATTCTTAATGACATGCAATATGGTTCCCGTTCTGCTAGATCTACAGCAGATGTGCTAACGATTATATCTCACAGGATTAGTGAATCTCTCAACAAAGGCTTCCTTTCTAGGGCAATTGCTCTAGACATATCAAAGGCCTTCGATAAGGTATGGCACAGAAGCCTACTTTGCAAGAATTCCAGCTACGGTATAACTAGAAATGTTTTCTCAATTATTAAATCATTTCTCTCTGATAGGCCTATAAAGGTAGTGGTTGATGGGAAGAAATCAGACCCTCAGTATTAATGCTGGAGTACCTCAGTGGTCCATCCTGGGCCCAACTCTCTTCCTGATCTACATCAATGATCTCCTAAAACACATACTTAAATCATTCATTAACATCTATGCTGATGACACGACCATCTATGGAAACACATCAAAGGCCGTAATAGACAAAGTTCTCTTTGATTCTCTCTCCTCTGATTTTGGGCATATGGTACAGTGGGGGAAGAGGTGGCTGGTTACTTTTAATGCATCTAAAACCAAGCTCCTATCTTTACATCATCAACGCTCTGATCCCCATCTGGCATCAATTGAAATGAATGGCTCTCTTCTTCGGAGGCTCCATGTTTTGACAAGCTTCTGGGTTTGACCTTTACTCCTGATCTAAAATGGAACACGTACATCAAATCTGTTCCCAAAGTCGCTGGAAAAATGGTGGGATCGTTCTGCTGCAATTCTCTATCTATATAAAAGCTAAATCCATCCAAGGATGGAGCTGCTAAAAACTGCTTCTCCTGCCTTGACAGAGTACAAAATAGACTTTGTGGCTTAGTGGGGGGTGCCCTTTTCTCTTCCCTGCAGCCTCTCTCTCACAGAAGAGACGTTGTGGGCCTGTCTTTGTTTTATCGTTATTTCCATGGGAAGTTCTCATTTGAGCTCTAATCTCTGGTTCCCCCTCGCCAATATTTCACAAAAAACACCCGTCTAGCTGAAACCACTGTTAATAATTTTCCCCCTCTTAATCTGTGCCTAAATCAAAATGTAGATTCCATGAACAAAGCTTCTTTCTTAGAACTGCACGCCTGTGGAACTCTGTTCTGTTTGCCCGTTTCCCACCTGACTACAACTTGGATGTCTTCAAATTCCTGATAAACCGCCCCCTTGAGACACTTTATCAAATCTCCATTACTAACAATTACTATAATATTATCCCATTGATTACTGTACACGCAATAACCCTTATCCCCGAGTGGCTTCCGGGCCTTGATAAGTGGTGACTACTATGTAAAAAAAAAAAAAATGTTTTTTTTTTGTTTATTTTTCCAATCAAAATTCATAAAAGTTACTCAGTTTTTTATTGAACTAGTCTATTTCCTCTCATCTTGACCGTCATGATCAGGATCTCCCCTGGTAGTTCGTGGGTCAGTTCCAATAAAACAGAAAAAAAGAGAAAAGAAACAATCAAATGCACTCTTAATGCATCCGTATCTCGTTCTTTGGAGGAGTCTCGACACGTGTGCTGCCTTCCCTTGGTTGCTCATCCGGAACTGGGTTTTCTTCAGGTGGGGTCATCTGGGCTGCAGGTGGGTTTGGACCGGAGCTACCTTTGTCATCAGCGCAAAAGCGTCCAGGTGTTTTTCGTTGTCTTTCAACCTTAATCATCCTCTTACACACCACTGCCACACCTTATGTCCTGTACTCTCAGGTATAACTGCCCTCCCCACTTCACGAATGTCAACAGTGTGTCAGAGTCGCAGACGCACCCCTGGTGCCGGCTGACCCCTGACTGGGCCTTAGTCGAGAACCACCCAATGCACTTTAGGGCAGATCAACCTGAAGATCAGCTCGAAGGTGAGAAAACACAAAAAGAAATAATTTTTATTTATTAGCTTCTCAGTTTATCGCTAAAATTGCTTCACATGTATTTTTTTTTTTTTTTTTTTTACATAGGCATCACCACATTATCAAGGCCAAGAGGCCACTCAAGGATAAGGGTTAAAGAGTGTACAGTAGAAATTGGACAATATAGTAATCATTAGTAATGAAAATTTGGTAAATTTGATAACTTATATGGAACGGTTAATCAAGAACTTATTTACGTTAGACTTGAAGACAACCATATTGTAGTCAGCCGGAAAGCAGGAAAACGGAAGACAATTCCACAGGCGTGCAGTTCTAAGAAAGAAGCTTTGTTCATGGAATCTACATTTAGGTTTAGGCACAGATAAAGAGTGGGGGGAATTATTGATAGTGTTTACAGCTAGACGAGTGTTTCTTGTGAAAGTTTGGCGAGGGGGGACCATAGATTGAAGCTCAGTCAAACACTTTCCATGAAAATAACGATACATCAGAGACAAACTCGCAACATCTCTTCTGTGAGATAGAGGTTGCAAGGAAGAGAAAAGGACATCTCCTACGAGGCTACGAAGTCTATTTTGAACTCTATCAAGGCAGGCCAAGTCCTTTCTAGCAGCTCCTGCCCAGATGTGGCAACAGTATTCGATCCTTGGACGTACCTGGCTCTTATATAGATAGAGAATAGCATCAGCAGTGAGATATCTACTGGATCGATAGAAAGATCCCACCATTTTTCCAGCGGCCTTGGCAACAGATTTGATGTACGTGTTCCATTTAAGATCAGGAGTAAAGGTCAAGCCAAGAAGCTTGTCAAAACTTGAGGCCTCCTGAAGACGAGAGCCATTCATTTCAATTGATGCCAGATGGAGATCAGAATGTTGATGATGTAAAGAGAGAAGCTTGGTTTTAGATGCATTAAAAGTAACCAGCCACTCCTTACCCCATTGTACTACGTGCTCAAGATCAGAGGAGAGAGAATTGGAGAGAACTTGGTCGTTTACTGTCTTAGATGTGCTACCATAAATGGTAGTGTCGTCAGCATAAATGTCTACAAATGATGTAAGGATGTGATTTGGAAGATCATTAATGTAGATCAGGAAAAGAGTTGGGCCCAGGATGGACCCCTGAGGGACACCGGCATTAATACTGTGGGCTTCTGATTTTTGCCCCTCAACTACTACTCTTATGAGCCTATCAGAATGAAATGATTTAATAATTGAGAAGACATTTCCAGCAATACCATAGCTAGAGATCTTATGAAGTAAACCTTTATGCGATACCCTATCAAAGGCCTTAGATATGTCAAGAGCAATTGCCCTAGAAAGGTTGTACCGTTGAGAGATTTGCTAATCCTATGAGATATAACTGTAAGCACATCTGCTGTAGATCTAGCAGAACGGAAACCATATTGAGTGTCACTAAGAAGGTTATTTTTGTTGAGATGGTTGATTACTTCTGTATTTAACACAGATTCCAGCAACTTACTCATGACGCACAGGAGATATATTGGTCTGTACTGAGAGGGGGATGAGCAATCACCTGAATTCTTAAATACAGGGCATACTGATGAGATTTTCCAGGGAGATGGGAAACTATTCTCCTTAAGACAACGTTTAAACAGTTTTGTAAGTATGGGCGCTAGTTCAGGTTGAAGTTTTTTGAGTACTATAATTGGAATACCGTCAGGGCCAGTTGCTTTACTGGAATCAAGGTTTTTGATTAGCTTGGCAACATCACATACAGATATACGTATATCGCATAGCGTGTTTTCTGATACAGGAGGAAATATTGGGGGTTGGCGGCCTTGATCCCAAAGGGTAGAATTAGCTGCAAAGTTCTTGACAAAGAGTTTGGCTTTGTCTGATGCTGACGAGATTACCTCAGGTCCATTGATAATAGTTGGGATGGAGCACACGCTTCTGTTCAGGATTCTGTTTGCTATTTGCCAAAACTGATGGGAACCAAGCCGCTGCTCAGCTACTTTGGACTTAACAGATTGAGCATACAACTCTCTTGCATTCTTTATTACTTTCTTACAATGGTTGCTGGCAGTCCTGAAAGCGGCTTTAGTTTCCATACATCTATTACGGTGGAAACAGTGGAAAAAGTGATTTCTGTGCGCAATGGCAGCAGCACATTCTGGAGAGAACCATGGCTGAAACTTTTTCGAGGGTATGGAAACGGTCAATACCTACAATTAACCATTCCGTCAGGTCTAATACTATAGAGGACACATCCTATTTAAACATGGAATGCAGAGGTAGATCAGATATAAATGTATGGAAGCTATCCCAGTCAGCCTTAGTGTATCGATATAGTGTACGATGGAGAGGTACGTCTGGGGACTTATTACATTTCATTTTTATCTTAATTGATACAGCAGAGTGGTCGGAAGAGCCAAGAGGCGACAGAACAGAAACTGAACATAGTTCAGGGCAAGTTGTGAGAAAAAGGTCTAGTAGGCTCGCATACTGGCCGTCATTGTCGGGCACATGGGTGGGTTCCTGAACAATCTGAGTGAGGTCATAGGCAATGGAGAAATCATGACAGAACCTCCCCTCATCATCGGTCTTGTTTGAGTGGGTCAACCATTCGACGTTGTGAACATTGAAGTCACCACATACGTGAATGTTAGCTGAAGGATAAGCAGATAAGACTTGGTCAATTTTCTCAGATATGCTTTGAAAGATAGTAACTCTGCTGTTATGGGGGCGATAGAGAGTAAATATAAATGCAGTAGTGTGAGCTAAAGCAACCCGGAAGCACATATAGGGTAAGTTAGGATCTTCCCTGGAGATGTCCCTACCACATGGAAATCTATCCCTTATATAGGCACATATTCCATGCCCATGGCGATCTTGGGGGTCAGATTTAGAAGTTAAGTTAGAGTATCCTTTAATTGCGAACTCTTCTAGGGAAATAGCCTGTCCAATGCCAGTTTCACTTAAAAATAAAAGGTCTGGTTTAGTCTCCTGTAATTGGGTTTCAACCTCTGGAAGGTTAGAACGTTGACCCCTGATGTTGGAGAAGGAGACATGGTAGTAGGGGTCTACGTTGGAAGTTGGAGAACCGGGTTTAATCGTGTATTTTTTCTTGAAACTTGTCATAATGAAATTTTGGAATTTGTGGACTAGGTCGTCAGATTTACTTAGAGCAGGACAGAGAGGGGAAACTAAGAGAGAAAAAGAAATGAAGAATTTTTTTTTTATTCGTAGCTAATGATAAGGTAAAGCCGTAACAATTACCCACTAGTATGGCATCGAGAGGCCCCACCAGAAGCTACTGCATGGTCCAGAATCCATTCACCAAATGGCAATACAGCAGCCCCAGTACTTTGCACCTGCTGATAGGACAGCCTCCTTAGTGGTTAATCCAAGGTTCGGGTCTCTGACTATCAGGCGGATAACGTCAGCCCAGACAAAACGTTTACCTCCAGCACCCTTACTAGTGACATGGCTACAAGGATAGACATAGAAACAGAAAATTTCCGCCATCTCTGCCAACTGTTCACGCAAAATACTGCCAACCTAGAAAACAGCTTTTTCTTATCTCTTTGTCAGAAAAATCACTCATTTAAAAATGAGGACTGAGGGACAAATAAGAAGAAGCGAGAGTAACAGGAGCTTCCGATAACGCATCCACAGTGTGTTTTCTACTCTCCATTAAAAAAAAAGAAAAAAAATTATTAAGTATTGTACTTAATAAAAGTCCAACAGACGTGTTTAAGGGAAAGTATGGTGATAGATTCCCCTCTCACAAACTAAGAATGAGTACAAATTCGTAATCTATTTTTGCAATCAACTTGGTAGATAAATAAACATTTATGGACGAGAAAAAAAGCTAGCATTTAATAAAACAGAAATACATAAATTAAATACTGAAATAAAATTGAGTTATTAATATTTGAATCTAAAAATAAAAAGTATGATTAAAATTGAAATCACTTATCTCAACAAAAACACGTCCGTCTCCAAAATGTAAACTGAAGTTATTCATTTCTCTATCCCCCCGCCTTGCTATAGAGCTTAACAAGTAGACGCCTTAAAATAAGTGGAAGAAAAAAAAATTTTTTTTTAAATGTTCTCTTAACACTACATTCATCACATTCTCATAGTGGTTTCCATTCTCGCCCACAACTCTCTATCCATTTTCACTAGCTTATTTTTCAGCTTGTTTTCAGATGAATTTAACTTCTCATCCACTGAAGGAGGAATCTTTCCAGACTGAGGATTTTTTTTTTCTTCTCAAAAATAAATTTAACCCTCAAAAATAATACTCTTATTTATTCTCGATTAAATTCCTCTAATATCCATTCTCATTCACGATTAAATTCCACTAATATCCACTCATTCATGAAGGACTGAGGAAAACAAATTTTTTTCTTTTCATTCCTTAAAACACTTCTTAAACTACTGCCCGATTAGTTTAAATATTCAAGAACAGAATTTCAACCTTAATAGGATATTATTTAATTCCCAAAACACATACTTCAATCATTCGTTGACATCTATGCTGATGACACGACCATCTATGGCAACACATCAAAGGCCGTAAATGACGAAGTTCTCTCTAATTCTCTCTTCTCTGATCTTGAGCACGTGGTACAATGGGGGAAGATGCATTCAAATGCATTCAAAACCAAGCTTCTATCTTTACATCATCAACATTCTGATCCCCATCTGGCATCAATTGAAATGGATGGCTCTCGTCTTGGAGAGGCTCCATGTTTTGACAAGCTTCTGGGTTTGACCTTTACTCCTGATCTAAAATGGAACATGTACATCAAATCTGTTGCCAGGGACGCTGGGAAAATGGTGGGATCCTTTTACCGCTCCAGAAGATATCTCACTACTGATGCAATTCTCTATCTATATAAAAGCCAAGTACGTCCAAGGATGGAGTACTACTGCCACATCTGGGCAGGAGCTGCTAAAAACAGCCTATACTGCCTTGACAGAGTACAAAATAGACTTCGTGGTTTAGTGGGGATACCCTTTTCTCTTCCCTGCAATCTCTCTCCCACAGAAAAGACTTTGCAGGCCTGTCTTTGTTTTATCGCTATTTCCATGGCAGGTGCTTGTCTGAACTCCAATCCCTCGTCCCCCGTCGCCAATCTTTCACGAGAAACACCCGTCTGGCTGAAACTACTGTCAATAATTTTCCCCACTCTTTATCTGTGCCTAAATCCAAACATAGATTCCATGAGCAAAGCTTCTTTCTTAGAACTGCACGCCAGTGGAACTCTCTGCCACTTGCCTGTTTCCCACCTGACTACAACTTGGACGTCTTCAAGTCCAACATAAACAAACTCTTGACAAACCGCCCCCTTAAGTAAGACACTCTATCAAAACCCCCAATACTAATGATTACTACAATACTATCTCATTGATTACTGTACACACAATAACCCTTATCCCTGAGTGGCCTTCGGGCATTGATAAGTGGTGACCCCCATGTAAAAAAAAAAAAAAAAAAAAATTTATCAGTCTGTTTTTCTGGTTCCGTCCAGTTTTCTCGGAAGCAGCGTCTGGCCAGTTCATTCCACTGGGGGCTTACTGCCTCCTCTGGTCCCAATCGTAGGGTGAACTTTTAATGTCAGGGATTTACTTCCTTCCATTCGCGGCTGCTGGTGCTCGCTTAATAAGGATAGGGGAATTTCATCTTCCTCCTCCCATGAGCTATCAGAATCCTTCTGGGTCTCACTGTCCCCATCAGGGTCATCCTTAACATCGAAGCCTTGTGTGGGTCTCTGGTCAAGTATCCGCTCTGACTGCCCCCCCCTTCTCCGATTTCTAAGCATTCTCATAACATCCATGTCCAGTTGGATGGACTCCCCACGCTTCGTCGGAGGTCTCTATTTCTTGTGGTGCGACTCAGGTGGCCTTACGTGGGTTCTTCCCCGACCCTGTAGAACGGGTTTTATATCAAATTTCAATTTTGCCACCTTAAGGTCATTGGTGTGTACTCTTTCCAACAACCTGGTTCCAGAGGTATGAAAGAAAGGGGACCGGTTTGCTCCACTTTGAACTCCACCTCTGTCCTATCTTTATTCAACTGAGCATTCCACTTGCTAATGCACTCCCTAGCCTGGACAAACCTCTTGTGTTGCTGTTCCAACAATAACTGGTGATGCTCTTCACTCAGGTAATTTCTACGTGGCTTCAGGAGATTGTCAATCGAGAGAATCACATCCCTCCCAAATACCATCTCAAATGGCAAAAATTTCTGAAAGGGATACTGCAGAACGTTTGTTTCCGTTAGTGGAGCAAGCGGTTGGTATCTACTGTGAGTCTGACATCTTACACATTGGTTTACCCATTTAACGATCCCCTTGGCCAGTCCCGGCCAATAATAGTTTCTAGTGTTTTTTCGATTCCCAGGTGTCCTTGCACCAGGATCTCTCTCCAGAGTTGGGCTAGCACTACCATTTTTACTCCCATTTCTCCGTCCCGATCAGTGATATAGTACAGCTGTTCTTGGTGGAGGGTATATTTTTGAGTCTGACTTTTCTCCACTCTGGCCCTTAACCCAGCTAATTCTTTATCTCCCTGACCTTTCTCTTTTACTTATACCCAGTGTGGGTCAGCTTCAGCTTCGGTTGTGTCCGTCTCACTC
Source organism: Euprymna scolopes (assembly GCF_053919585.1). Lineage (NCBI taxonomy): Eukaryota > Metazoa > Mollusca > Cephalopoda > Sepiida > Sepiolidae > Euprymna > Euprymna scolopes. Next base: position 79,599,338 of record NC_136490.1, read on the forward strand.
CATTCCGGTATTTTCTTTAAGATATGAGAATTGATCACTCCTACTTGGAAAGCCCTATCATCTAATCGGATAGCTTCGAATTCCAACTGCTCTGGAATCCAGGACAAAAGATCCGTGCAGGTATTCTCCTTGCTTTCCAAGTACTTGATCCGACACTGATAGTCAGATAACTTGAGTGTCCACTGCTGGATATTCTTGTTCATCCAGTCTGCCTCAAACAGGTATTTCAAAGGTTTGTGGTCATTTTTCACCACGAACTCGGCTTCGCTTAAATAGTAGTTTAGCTTTTGTACCGCATATACAATTGCAAAAGCCTCCTTCTCAATCACCGGCCACCTCTGCTGGGTTTCAGATAGCTTATGCAACAAGAAGTATATTGGAATTTCCTCCGATATGCCTTCCTTCTCGGGACACGGCTGGGTCAACACCACCCCTATGCACGTGTCACTCGCATCTGTATATAGGACCATAGGCTTACTCAGATCCGGATATTCCAGTAATAGTATAGCAGTCAACTGCTCCTGCAGGGTTTCAAAGGCCCTCTGACATTCTGGGGTCCATTTGTAACTAGTATGCTTCTTTGTTAACGCTATTATGGGAGTAGCCAACCAATTAAAAGCAGGTATGAACTGGCGGTAATAGCTGATCATCCCAATGAACCCTTGCACCTGTCGCATTGTCTTTGGCTCAGGCAGAGACCTAATAACCTCCACTTTGTCTATAGCAGGCCTTATTCCCGCCTCATTAATCTAGTAATACACACGGACGAAAAAACGCTTTGGATAATCACAGATTTCTACTAAAATAGCCATATTTTTTTAAACCAAAGCACTTCAAGTCTTCAAATTACTACTGTTTTGTTCGGAAATGAATATACTTTCAAATGAATTAATAAATATGAATGTACATTATATATTTTAAGAGTTTTAAGCAAATAAAGTGATAAAAATGTGAACGTCATAAAATGGCATTTTCGGTAAGGTTTTGTAATGCCCCCCCCCTGTTTTCTAAAGGTCCGTACCGTGATTGTATGAAGAATTTCGTCATGAAATTTGGGAACCAATCAGAAGAAGTGTTAATCTTAATACTGTCAAGTGTCCAAAATATTTGTGACCATTTCTTTTTTTATCGTGTTAAAAATAAGACTTTAATATGACGAGTATCGGACATTTTGAAAAAAAAATTCTTCGGACACCCAGTAGTAAGTAAATCAATCTTTTTACTATCTTTATCAATTAAAAGTATTATCTTATGTTGAGTAGGACCGCGGTAATTGATAATTTAAAAGGACCTACCCGAAAAAAAAAATTGTTTCTATTTCTCGAATTTGGTCAAATGAAGTTAGTATTATTAGCAGCAACTCCAGTCTGTAGAATCAGCGATAGCACAGTGTAAACAACTATCGAAAAATTAATTTCCTAGAAGTAATAAGACTGCTCAGTCGAGAAGTTGTGAAAGAATTGCCCCTTTCGCGACGTGACAGTCAGTTAACAAAATAAGTAAATCAATGTAATCATCAGCATCAGTAAACACCACTGAAATTGTAACCATCAGCAGCAAATTTGTAAATACAACTGAATTGTAACAACAAGGAGTTTGATTACCTCCCCTTATAGGTCTGAAAAGGTCATGTGATCACCATCACATGACCAAGGTAAAGCTTTATAAGGCTTCTAGGAAACAACAACTCTTTTGGTTAGTAACAAAGTAAGTGCACCTACTCCCCTCTCTCCTGAGCAACCAGTAACTTCTAGTTTTTTCCACACAACATGCGTTCTTTAATTTTTATTCACGAACGAATTAAGAAAAACATGAAAATATGAATATAAATGTTATTATTTTTAATTAGAGCTATTTTGTTATCAGAATAACATTAGTTTAGAACTATTCAGTTTTCAGAATGTATAAGAACAACAATCCCAACCAATTCGGCATTATGAATCTGTTGCAATTTCTCACATTTCTCGTCAAATTTAAAAACATGGTTAAAAAAACAAAATAAACTTTTGTAGATTATATAGCTTGCATGCACTTTTATTCTTTAAATTAGTTTTGAACAGCAAATTAAAACAATGTTTTTACTGCGAACAGCCACAAATGTTTTTTTTCAAAATCAAAATAAGTATCAAAATCTCGTTTATACATAGATTCGAAAAAGTTATCAAAAAACAAATATATAACAAATAAATGTTATAAAAGGCAAGATAAGTTACTTTTCTACCTAACTGGATAATTTTCTAGTGTTTTTATTTAATGTAACATGTTTATTCAGCTCGAAAAACGTACAGTGTTTACCAATGTATTGGAAAATTAAAAATGGCGCCCGGCCCGACTCTCTTTGACACGGTAAGTTTGAGAAAAGGAGTTAAAAATAAAAAACTATACAAAATATTGTTAAAAACTCACCGAATATATGTCAGCCTATGTCACGGTAACATATATTGAGCGAGTTTCTAGCAGTATTTTGTCTACTTTTTTATTTTTAACTCTTTTCCCCAAACTTACCGTTTCAAGAGAGTCGGGCGCCATTTTAAATTTTCCAAAACATCGGTAAACACTGTTTTCAAGCTGAATAAACATGTTACATTAAATAAAAACACTAAAATATTATCCAGTTAGGTAGAAAAGTAACTTGCTTTTGATAACATTTATTTGTTATATATTTGTTTTTTTGACAACTTTTTCGAATCTATGTGTATAGTAATACAAACCCTCAAAATCTATATCAATATTCTTGAAATTTTAAAAGCAGTTAGAAAACACATCAAACTACAATTAGGAAGCTTTTTATTTCGTTATTTTTTTTTTCTACTTATTAAGCGAAAGATATTTTTACAACCTGCTCCAGCGTAGTATAAACGGCCTATGGAATTAACACTTTCAACCTCGAAAATAGAAATCAACAAATTTATGGAATTTTCTTTGACTTCACCTCTAATCCAAATTATGTGTGGCAAGTCTCCTCCTAAAACACTCTTTAACCCTAACAATAACACTAAGTTCGAGTGGCAAGCCCCCCCCCCCAACAAAATACCTCTGTAAGCCACATACAAGCATCTAAAACAGACAAACAAAAAATAGATCCTTCCTTAAAGAAAAATACACATAAAAATAAATTGGTTAACTGTCCTAAAATGCTAGAATGGCCAGGAAATGGTGAATTATTTTACATTAAATTTTTGTGAAACTAACCGCTCCCCCCTCTAATATTGTTTTTGTTAGCTTTGTCTCTGTCAAGTTTTCAGTATGTTCACACATAATTTTCCCTAGCCCTACAATTAATTCAAAGTCCGAATGGCAACCCTCCCCATATTCTCATTGCATAGAAACCCTCTTAAAACTACACATAATCATTTAAAAAAAAAAAAAAAAGTATGCATATTTTCCCATAGAAAAAAAAACAGTTAACTGCTCTAAAATGCTAGAATGACCTGTAATAGGAAATTATTTTACATTCAATTCTAAAATAATTTGTTTATCTTTCATTAAAGTTTTTCATGGCATTTTATACATAATTTCCTAAAAAGGTAGAATCACATTTTGGAGAGGTGGTCAGAAGGAGTTGAGTGGGGTTAAACAGAAGGTGTTAATCTACAATAATACCAAAGAAATATTGCAATATATTCATTTTTAAATGGTCTTATGTTTAGATTTAAGTTTTTTGTACATAAAGCACATTACAATTCAACTTTGAGTTCTCCAACTTCTTTTCTGTTTATGGATACATGGCATTTTTAAGGGATTGCTGCATATTTATGCACATTTACTGCAGATTATTTGGAAACCATAAACTTTGGGAGATTTTCAGTTGCATATTCTGATTCCTTGTACAAAAATACACTTATATGGTAAATTTAATTTCTTAGTCTTGTGTTTTAACAAAGATATGACAGTTTTACTGAAAAAGTAGTGTAAAAAATGTGACGAAACGCATATGGTCTTAAAGAGGGAAAATATCCAAACGTGTGAGGCACAAAAATAGCCATAACTTCCTTAATTTTAATCAGATTTTAAAAATTTAAAAAGATTCTTTCTTAGCTCATCAAGCTCTTTCTATGCATACCAATATTGAAATATTTCAAGCTATTTCAATTTTTTCATGTGTATTGTAATCACAAATCCCAAATACTTAGTTTCTTCCTTGAGAAACTGACACTTATATTTTATTCTCAATTGATGTTGACATAATCTTAAATACTTCCATCAAATGTTTGAAGTGCTCCTCAGGCGTCCGTGAGAAAATTAAGATATCGTCCAGGTACGCCACGGTAAACCCCTCCAACCCACGCAAGACTATCGACAACAGTTGTGAGAAGACCCCCGATGCATTACAGAGGTCAAATGGCCTAATCCTGAAGTTAAATAGTCCCACATGACATGCAAAACCCACTTTCTCCTGATCCTCCCCATTGAGGGCTACTTGCCAGTAACCTGACCTCAAATCCAGGGTGATAAAGCACCTTGCTCTACCCAACAAAACTAGTATGTCATCTATCAGGGGTAATGGCACCGCTAAGAGTTTTATAATAGCATTCAGCTTCCAGAAATCCACACAGAATCTGTGCCCCCCCCCCGTCCTTCTTCTCCACGATCACCATGGGAAAACTCCACAGAGAGGTGGAGTGTTCAATGATTCCTGCCTCCAACATATTGGACACCACTTCCTCAACAACTTTTCTTTTATGGATTGGGGTTCAGTAGGGTTTCATTCTTACAGGCGGGTGGTCTCCCGTGTCAATTCTCATTGTTACCGTATTGGTACACCCTAACTCACAATCGCTAGAAGCGATAATATCCTGATTGCGCTCTAGCAATTTTATCACCTCCCAATGGTACTCAGGCGGGGCTATCACTTCCTTCATTTTTATTTTTGTCAGTTCCCCCACCTTCTTCGCCCAACTACCCCAGGTTTCTATCCTTTGGACCCTCTCAACAGGGCAGGATTGACCAACCTGAGTTCCACTTTTAACCCACACCATTTTGTTAGAGTTGTTCGTTAGCAGCACCTATGGCATCACTGACCTCCACCTCTAAGTCTCCCTGTTCCTCTTCTAGGGACGTTACCTGGTAACCATCAGGGCTTCCACTTCTTTATCCCTGGATCTCTCCCGTCATGGATACTACCGTTCGAGGAGGAATTTCTACATCCTCTAAGGTCATTACAGGGAGATTCTCCGGTTGTCTTCGGCCACTTAGGGGAATACTCTTTCCCCTTAGCCATAGTGTTGGCGGGATGAAGCTGACCGTAGCTCCCATTTCTTCCAGCCAGTCATCTTCACATAAATCTGGCGCTACATAATCCTGTAGTTGTCCAGACATTCCCTCTATCTCATAGGGGAGCCTGGCCAGCCTTTCCAGGGGTAGTCGGGCTTGATCCGCCCAAGTTAATTCTAGGTTGGTGCAATCAATCAGTTTTGGCCGGCCATCTTCTGAGATGTGCTGGATTTAACCAGAGATACCAATGCTCCGGTGTCTACTAGGGTTGCCACTTTCACCCCTCCCTTACCATCTGACATCTAAGATTCTGACTCTCCTTTAAAACACAGCAGACTTCCATCCGTCTTGGCTTTTGACTCCCTCCTTGGGTAAACTTTAGTAACGGCTGCCCCTCCCACTTCTGAATTGGGGAGTCTCCCCTTTTCCGGGAGCATTCTCTTCGCAGATGGCTTGGCTCCCAGCAATGCCAACATTTCCTTTTCGGGCAGCCTCTGGCCATATGACAACTGACCACAGGTCCAGCAACTCAGGTGCCCTTTTGCCTCTTGGATCGCTTGGCTCTCCAGTCTGTGAGTGTCATCTGGTCTTAGCTCCGTCGGCCTCCTTCCTCTGCCGCCCCTGGGCAGGCTGAAAGCGGTCTCAACTCGGACCATTTGACCTCTCGATCTCTTCTCTGGCGGGTCAGGAGTTATTTTATCCTTATACCTTCTTATTCCTAACCTGGGATCCGCCGCGTCTGTACATCGACCAGCCACCTGGCTGAAGTTACCACACTTCTCGCAGATCGGATTACTCTCTGTTCCATGTCCCTCCCATCTACATGTGTGACCTTGCAACGTGACCTTGTACACGACTTTGAACCTCTGATCGCAGCCCAGTTATGATCTGCACCCTGATCGGTACAGTTATGATATGTCGACTGGGCAACCAGGTCTGCCAACCGTTAGTACGTCGCGTCACCCAGTGAGTTCTTCGTTAAGGCGTTGGGGATTCTTCTCGGATGCTCGGTTCTCAAGGCCTGTTCTCCGTGGATCGTCTAGTTATTCTGGGTGTTCGTTGACGGATACGGTGTCACAAATGGCAAATAAAGAAATATACGCATATAGGGATCAACGCACATCAACAACAAAACTCCGAAGGTTGGTTAATATAATATATATTTCGGAAATTCATAAAAGAAGTATTTACAGCATATACATATAGTTGACAATTAATTCAAGCAAGCAGTTAGTTCTACAACTGAGCTTCTGTTGTTGAAATACCTGGTCGGTATCGCGGACTTTGCATAATTCTCATTAAGTGATCGACACATTATAAGCGTTGAGTTATCAGGCAACAAGCGAGGGGGAGAGAGAGGAGAGGTGATTCTGCCGAGACTTAGCTCTCTTTGACTCTGATTCCGGACTCTCTCTTCTTCTTACTGACTACTCTGTTCTGACTTAATCTCTGATTTTTCATTTCTTTTATAATACAATTATGGAATGATGACGACACCCATGTTCGTCATCGACCAATCAAATTGCTTGATTATAATTCGACGGGGCCTTTTCTCATTGGTTGATTATACTTCGACAGGGCCCTTTTTCATTGGTCCATTTCCAAAATTGGACTGACTCCTCCTTTAATTAACGCCCAACTTACACGTTGTATTAATTAACTCCTCCCTGGCTTACTAATGGAATTTTTTTCCATATCCAGGAAAATTATTTTTCCTTTGACTTAAAGCAAATCACGCGATTTTATTTGTTTTAAAATTATCTATTGATCTCATTTTTCGCTTTGATAATTCAAAGGAATTTTAGTTTATCTTTGAATTAAGTTCTGGTTGTCGGCCATTCCATTATATCAGACATTTTGTTTACGTCAAAAGACCAAGAATGCATTTGTCGCTTTGAACTTATCGGACAACACATTTTCCCATCCGAGCAAAAATATTTCATAACTTCAATTTTCGTTCGACCTGATTCACCAAATGACAATTCTTGATACGTTATATTATTGTTTGAAATTTCGGACAATTCATTTTTTTCCTATTCTTTGTTCTAAAACATAATGCCGAGTCACTGCGTGTGTTTCTCTCAGATCAAAAACAACCTGACTTTTCAATTGTCAAACTCACGGGTCAACTTGGCTCATAGTTTTGCCAATTGCGGGTGTGAAATCCCCAACCCTCCGGCTCCTGCATAACTATGATTTCGGTCATTGTAGATCAAACGCCTGTGTATTTTGGCTAAAATATTTTATGCATTCTTTTTCGCTTTTGAAGTCTAGAATGTGATTTAACCTCTCGCTACAAAGGCACTCTTGCCGCTGCCATCTCAACAACAGACTTAGCTCAGAATTTATTCACAAAAAAAAATTTATAATAATTTTTATTCCTTCAACCCGATCATCGTCCGGGAACAAAAAATTACTTTTAACCAAAAGAAACGTCACATCAATCCTACAGGTCTGATGTGGTCTCTCTTTAGTGTTACACAGGCTAAATGAGCCAGTCTCTCTGACCTGGAGGAGGCATAGGGCACATTTGTCATTCCCTTCTCCTCTGATATCCGTCTAAGCCCCTTCTTCTCCAAAGCAGAGTTTCCCACCTCAGTCAGCATTCTCGGATGTTTGTGGCTCTTCGTAACATCTTCCTGTAGTATGGGACGGCGGATTTGTATCCATACCCGTTCGCTATTCTGGGCCAATTCAACTGCTTCCCATAATTCGACCGGGCTACCCTTAATGACATCAGCTCGGACGTCTCTATCCCTTAAAGCCTCTCCAAGTATGTTTTTTGTTTTGCTTTTACTTCACAAATATATTTCAAAATTGTTTTTTCCTTCCTATAGGTATCAGCTGAGTTTCAAAGAAATCCTTGCCTATGAGCATGCTGATTCTGATGATGCAGATATGTTAGAAAAGTAAGTACTTTTGCTTTAACTCCAAATTTTATCACCAATTTTTTCATTTCAAAATTAAATGGATGTTAAATTTATAAATATGCAAAATAAAATATGCATTAACTTAAAATGTAGCAAAACACATACATCAAACTTATTCATTTATTAGCAAATCTTAAAATATTTAGTTTGTTGCTCATTCTGAAATTTACGAGGTTTTATTCTTAATGTATGATGGCTTGTTAGCCCAATGACCGGCACCTACTGGCTTTTTAATGATTACTTGAAATATCAACAATTTGCAATTATGACCATTGGATTGTAAACAGTGATTTTAAAGAAGGGAGGGGTTATCTTGGCATGTCAACACAAACAATTGCTGTTGTTGAGCAAATGAGACTTGCATAGAGACCATTGAGGTCGGTCTCATGATTACCTGGTCAGCATGAAGTTCTTATTGACCATAGCTATTCATTATACTTACAAGATTGCAGGTTTTATCCTAACAGAGCAGCAATGCCTAGCAGTTGCATATTAAGTTGGGGAAAGTTTAACCCAGAACATAAAAATGGTATAGCAATAACACATGCACAGAATAAGGAATAAGGAATAATTCTATGCTCATTAATTGCAAACTTGTAATTTTGACAAATTACAATATGATATATTTTACTAGCACTGATTAAATATTTTTAGCTTTATTTTTTTATTCAGACTTTCAGATTTAAAAGAAAATTCATAGAGATTTTTTTTGTTTTCTTTTTGTACTAATATATTTTGAAAAAAAAAGCTGTGTTTTTCTTCAGCCTTGATAAAGAATATTTTTAAAAGAGTATGGAACAGCCTTTAAAAATATATCTATGTAAGTTTGAAGAAAAAATGTTTGTCTACTTTTTGGTAAGCAATTCTGTTTTTGTTTTCTTTTCTAAATCGTACATATATGAGTATAATAAATGAACTAAGAATTTTAATTTATATGTTTAATGTCAAATTATTAATGTATTTAAAACAAAATTGTTATATATGCAAGTGGGAAAAAAGAAAAAATCGTAATGAATTATAAATATATCAACATTATTTCATTCCAAGAAATTGAGAAATAATAAGAACAATACTCAGAAATAAAATAGAAAGAAATAGAAAGAAATTTTGACAAATAGATTTTATGTCCATAATTCCATATAATCTCTGAGAGAACAATATGGCGAAATCAGTATTACTTTTTATCTGTTTTCCCTTTTTACCTTTAATTCAGTTGTATTCATTTTGGGTGAAAAATACTTGTTTTTGGAGAAAAGATAAAAGATAGTGTTTTTCAGAATTTATTTTTTTATTTATAATTATGTCTGCAAGTCTGAATAAATTAAAAGGTTATAAGACTGAGACATTAAATTAATCATTAAATTTTTAATGTAAATCAAAATTCTGCCAAATGTAATTTCAAATAAAATTACTTAGCTAATCATGTTTGTATAACCATATTTTTTTGAAAATTAATGTTGAAAGTGAGTTTGCAAACATTATTTTTATAATTCAGTTGCTAAATCTTTAGGAAAATCAAATCGCTATATCTTAAGGACAATCAAGTTTTATCTCATCACTTGTGTCTAAGAATGTAAGAAAAAATATTAAAAAATAATTTTGTGATAAATAATGCCATTTTAAAATATATTTCGCAGGACAAATGTCAATAAGATATGGTTGAATTACAGTTTAATTACTCTGCAGAAACACTTATGTTTTTGATTTGCAAACACAGTTTCGTATTATCATATTTCGGTGTATTATCATGTATTATAGTGTAGAATTACTTCCAACTCATTATGTTGTCTCTTTGCCCTACTTTTCAATTTTAGCAATATTACTTTTTCATTTCTATTGGTATATTTGACTGATTTATTTCATTGTGGTATACACAAAAGTCTTGTAAATTTTTAAATAAACATTTGAAAAATGTTAAATTTGCATTTTAAAAATAAGATATTGAAATATTCAGTTTTTCTTTTTACTAGAAAATAGTAGGCATACCTTGATTTCCTCATTTTTCAGAGATTATGAAAGAAAACACTATTTTAAATCTATTTTTAATACACATTAAAGAATCTTTCCAAGCAAAGTAATTTTAATTTTCAATAAAGCTATAACTGAACTAAAAATCGTAGAATGAGGGATTAAAATTCTGTTAAAAATGAAACTTAACAAAATATTGATATAATTTATATAATAAACTGCTTATTCATCTCCATCTTTTTATTTTAAGAAGTAAAATGATATAACAACTATAAAAAAAATATATATCAATATTTTTTTGCCATAGAAACGATTTTCTTCATTAAGAAGTTGCAAGACCATGCTATAATAAACATTTTGTTATCTCAAATGATAGCTAGAAAAGTGCCCTGAAACATTCCTGTAAAAGGCTATCATCTTTAATATAGATAAAATAAATTTTATATTTTCAATTGGGTTGGATGAAAGAGGAAAACAAATTCTTTAAGTCTCTTAAAATCAGCCTCCAGCAAACAGGGTGAATCTCATTTTTATGAAATTTTGGATTGACCATAAGCGCTCATTTATTGATCATGGTTTAAAATCTATATGGCTGGATTTTTTTTTTACTTATATTATTTTAAATAGTCATATTCCTGTTTTTTTTTTTAATTTGTTTTTTTTTACTTTATTTGGAGATAATTTAATTATTCTACAGTTCATAAATATATTTGTGAGAAACATGTGTAAACTGAAATACTTGAGATATCATCAAATGTTTTAATTTTGTATCTTTTTGAAACCTATTTGAATATTTCTATTCAGGGATATTTCATTTCTCTTTTCTTTTTTTTTTTTCAATTCAGAAAAAAAAAATGAACATTTACTGATTGTATTTTATTTCCTTAAATTAAATGATCATTCAAAAATTGTTAGAATCCTTTTACTTTATTTTGGCTTCTGGTTTTCTTCTAATCTATTTTCACTTTGATTTTTTTTATTAAGAATAACTTTTCATGTTATGCTCTTCATTTATAGTGTAGAATTATTCCCAACTCCTCACTATATGTTGTCTCTTTGCCCGACATTCTTATTTTGGCAATATTACTTTCTTTTCATTTCTATTTATGTATATTTTGGCTGATTTATTTTTAGTTATTTCGATAAATAATAGAAATGTTTTTTGTTGTTCTTCTTTAAGCTTTCTTTCACTTTTTTGCACTTATAGTGTAATACCACCCTAGGCGGGTTTTTGTCATACACACGGGCAAGAAAATGTGCACTAACCCTTGGTGCTGGTGGTTATATTTTTATCTTTGTCTAGTGGTGGACCTTCCAAGTGTGAGCAGATTCTCACTGGTCACTGGACAAAAATGCTCAGAATGCACAAAATGTGCACGACCCTAAGTCTGTGTGGCAACACTGTTTACTTTGGCTGGCTGTACATCACTTCGACTTTGTGCTGAGTTCTCTTCTCACAATGGCTTAGTTTGTGTTCTCTTCTCACAATGGCTTGGTTTGTGTCTCCACCATCTGAGCATAAAGATAGCTCTGAAATCGACTGCACCTTCAATTCGACAGGCAAATAAAGAAAAACCAGTAGTCATTTTTCTTATTAACAAAAAAATAATTATTCATAAGATATTCAGGGTATACTTTGTGCAAAGGAAAGTTAATTCTTCAGGTTCTTAATGGCTTCATGATGCAGGATGTTTTCAACAAGTTTGTTCAAACAGCTTCTTAGTCCAGAGCAAGTTTTTTTTTTAACTTAGCTCTTCTGGGGAGGTTTATGCCTCCTGGGCAGGAGCTCAAAGCGGTCCATACTCTTTGATGTGAGCAAGAAAGTCCTCTTTCATTTCCAAACACAATAGTTTTTTATTGAACCCTAATTCCGACTGACAGCTCTTTGAGATTAGCATTTCCTCCTCTGTTGTTTGGAGATTGATCTTTCTTTTCTCTTTCCTTTTTCTTTCCTTTCTCTTTCCCTTTTCTTTCCCTTTTCTTTCCTTTTTCTTTCGCTTTTCTTTCCCTTTTCTTTCCTTTCTCTTTCCTTTTTCTTTCCTTTCTCTTTCCTTTTTCTTTCCTTTCTCTTTCCCTTTTATTTCCTTTCTCTTTCCCTTTTCTTTCTCTTTTCTTTCCTTTCTCTTTCCCTTTTCTTTCCTTTCTCTTTCCCTTTTCTTTCCTTTCTCTTTCCCTTTTCTTTCCTTTCTCTTTCCCTTTTCTTTCCTTTCTCTTTCCCTTTTCTTTCCTTTCTCTTTCCCTTTTCTTTCCTTTCTCTTTCCCTTTTCTTTCCTTTCTCTTTCCCTTTTCTTTCCTTTCTCTTTCCCTTTTATTTCCTTTCTCTTTCCCTTTTCTTCTCTTTCCCTTTTCTTTTTCCCTTTTCTTCTCTTTCCTTTTTCTTTTCTCTTTTTTTCTGAATCTCTTTTCTTTCTTTATCTTAAGCCATATTCTCTTCAATTCTCTTTACTCTTTTTCTGTCCAACTCTTTTTTCCTTTTTCTTTCCTTCTCTCTCTCCAACTCGTTTTTTCAAAGAAACTGTCGTATCAGCTATGCCCTTCCATCTTTCAGTTTAATTCCCATCATTTATAGATGGTCCAACACTTAAAATAAAACACATGACCCAATGACAGTATTTTCAGAGATATCAGGGGCAGACTCCTTGTCGCCAATGTCAACTTTGCTGAGAAATTTCTTTTCTGTCAACTTCATCAGCTAAAAAACAGTTTTGGAGAAAAGAATAATTTTCTTGAACCTCGTATCAAACACCCCACCTAACCCTTAGTCCGTAAGCAAGGTGAATTGGTATTACCTAGGCATGCAATATTGTTATAATAAAAATGGATAGTTTGATAAAATATTACATGTAAAAGGTTCAAATTTTGAATTCCAAATTATTATTAAACAAGTAAAAAAATATCATTGCTCAGATAAGTTCATTGCATGATTAAGAATCTGGAAATTACTAAATCGTATATAAGTGATATTAAATTTTTAACAGAAACATGAATAGTTTGAAATAATGTATGTAATATCTATATAAAGTTATATGTATATGTAATCTACATAAACTTAGATATTTTTATATTATATTTATATATTTGTATGTACAGAATTCACTCCTAAACTAATTAACCGATCATGAATTTTGAAACACAGCTGCTAAATGTAAGGAGTTATCACTTATCATCTGAGCTATTTTTCGTTTTATTCATAGGTGGTAAAAGGGTGGAGGGTGATTTTCTTTGTGAAAATTAAGATACTTCCTATTTTTGTGAAGTTTTGACAATAGTATTATATTATTCCCCAAATTTCAATTTCTTTGGAGCATTTTAAAGAATTTCTTGGAAACATACTATAGACGTAAACTCCCATTGAAAAGCTCAATTCTCATTTTAAAAATAGTCATTGCTAATCAGGCTCGTGTGCTTCTGTGGGTCAGATCCCACCCATTGATTGTAGGTTGCCAACTCTTGATTTACAATATAAGACTAAGGGTCATAGAACCACAGGTTAAGAATCCCATTTCCAGGCTTAGCATTTTTTTGTTTGTTAAATTATGGTAAACGAAGTGATTTTTTATGGAAACCGCTCCAGACAAGGCATGAAGCCACTTAATGTAAGGAGCTAAAAAGGGGTAAAAATTAATCAACAATACTTAGATTGTGACACAGAAAACAATTGTTTCCTTTTGTCAGAAAACAAAGTTTTTATTTTTTTTTTTTATTTTGTTGGTGCCCTCCTGACCCTATCTGGTCACCATGTATATCACCTAAAATAATGTTTTAGATTTTTTTTCCAGTTTCGGCACAAGCTAAAAATAAATATCACAATGAGTTTATCAAAATCTTGTATGCAATGCATAAAGGAAAAAATAGGAGTTTATCAAATAAAAAAATTATTTTAGAATTTAGAGTTGGGGCACATAAATTTAAAATAGTCCTCCATTTCCGAGCCATTCTAACTTTTAACAGCAGTTAACACAATTTTTTTACCACTGTCCTAAATCCAACTGACAGACTCATAAAATCACAAAGGATCACTTTTTTCATATTACAACTCAGACTTAGTAGTAAGAAGCAACATGGGTTTTACATCATTTAACAATAACATTTTATATTAAAGTTTGATCAGGAATGCCAAGAGTTGAAACAAATAAATTTAGTTTCCATGTCCTTAAAAAAACCGTCAGATGAATATTTTACATTAAATTTATATGTAAAACTGATTTTTTGTTATTTTATTAGGCTTTTTGCATGTAATCGCTTAAAAAATGGAGAAGCACATATTTGGGGGGCGTGAATTAGTTAATGATGCAGAGTTCTAATAATACCTTATAATAATGATAAGTGAAAAATAATACATTATAATAATAATGATAAGTGAAAAATAATACCTTATAATAATAATGATAAGTGAAAAATAATACCTTATAATAATAATAATAAGTGAAAAATAAAACAAGCACCGTTAATTTCCTAAGAATTACCGGAAAAACATTTTCAAATGAAAAAAAAAAAAAACATTTTTGTCAAGAAAAAATTACTGATAAACAATTATAAAACAATTTTGTTTAATTTTAAAAATTTAATTTTTTTGTTGATGGCTTTTGTCCTTATTTAAATTATTTTAGTGGCTTTGTAAATCTCTCCCACTAAAAAAAATTATCCTTGTTTTTGTAAACAACCTGAAAACAAAACAATTTAAGAATTTACAGTAGGGGGGCAGTTTTACGCATAAATTTAATGTAAAATTAACGATTTCCGAGATATTTTAGCATTTAAGAGCAATTAACAATTTTTTATTTTGCTCTGGGAAATCAATTCTGTGCATTTATTTGGGATGGTAGGTGAGGGTCAACATTTTTAAGCAATTGTATATGATTTGACATCTTTAGGATTAATGGTAAAAAATTTAATGAGCATCCCTAGAAAGTTAAAATGGCACAAGAATGTTGCATGGTGAAGCTGTGCATGCATGACAGCTGGTAGCCAAAACGCACTGAACAATTGGGGTCAGACCGTCAAAACAGATGTCACCGGTCATCACAGTTGCCGAGTTTAGTGCACCTGCAGAAAGCAGGTCACATATATAGCCTAGTGGAGAAGCAAACAACCAGCAGGCAATGCAACATGAGACGAGCTTGTGATTCCATCCACCCACCCTCTCCATCTCTAGCTTGACACACACACGCATGAGGCAATAAAGAAAAAAGAAAATATTTTTTATATTTTATACAAAAACCAAGTTTGTGTTGCATGTTTTTTTTTTTTTGCTGACGAAAAATCAACCAGCATGCATGCAACTACACCACTTATGTTTATTTGGTGCTCGTTGATAACCAGTTATTCTAACAAACGAATTGTGAACACAATGATAAAAAGGGTCCTGTGAAGGTGTGCAAAAAAAAAAAAAAATACAATAAGGTAGGTGACATTCGATTTTTTTCAACCACGTGTTAATGCTCGAAAAAAAAAATTGCTCAAAATTTTTTAAAGCTTATTTTTTCTCATTTTTGTGGTTTGTAACAAAATTTAATTTTGAGTTGTGTTATCTTTTTCTTTCGTCAGTAGCATACTATTGTCTTAATGGAGCAGCAGCTATTTTCTAATTTTTGTGCAGGAATTGACTTTAGAATTGAAAAAGGCAGTGGGGTCCGTTACAAGACCGATAAGAGAGGAATCTCTTCTAAGGAAAATAGTGCTGTTGGAAAATAAAAGGAACAGTGACTACAGTAGGTAGGTGAATGATGTAGAGCGGTATTTTAGGGTGACCAGAGCAGTGGATGAGGAAAAAATGTCAGATAGCTCTCATAACCACAAGGAGCCTGGTTGGACAATTCATAAATAGTCTCCTCTGTTAAGCAATGAAAGTTTAACATGGGCGGAATTGAAGAGGTCCCTAGAGGACTACTATGGAATTGTCGCAAACCCTAACAAACACATAGTTGAATTAGCGAACATGAAACAGAGTAGTCTAGATGGGATACAGGATTATATGCAAGGATAGTTAGACTAGCAGAAATCACACGATCTTCAAGTGGCTTATCAGAAGTTGCAAGCCAGGAGTTGCAAGCCAGGAGTATGAGGACAAATCCATAGAGGTTTGTCACATGAGATGGCGGATTCCAGTTGAGGCTATGGGTCCGGCCAGTTCCCCAAGATATGGAGATAGACATAAAATAAAAAACCAAGTAGAGAGTAGGGGCTAGTATTTAAAACTAGAGAGAACGAAGGAGGCAGGCAGGTAATTAGGTGTTACTGTTGTGGTGAGGTAGGCAAGGAAATTTTGCAAGAAGCTATCCAGAGAAACAGTGCGCACTCCGTTCATACAACAAATGGAACAAGAGCATACTGATGTACACAATCGGTAACATGGGCGCATCAAATTCCATTTCAATTAAAATTGAAGGAAAGAATGATAGAGCTCTGGTAGATATGAGAGCAGAGGTGTCAGTAATAAATAGTGTTTTTAAAGCACTTAGACATAGATCTGAACCATATGATAAAAATATTTAAGAACAGCTAATAGATCCCCATTGATTAGAGGTTTGCGTAATCAAGAGTAGGGATAGGAAGTCAGTTACCCACTAGGACTTCTTTGTTGCAGAGAATCTCGACAGGTGTGATACCAGGCAGCGACTGGCTTCAGAAAAATGAGATGAGGATGTACTTCAATTTAGGAGCAATAAGAATAGGTGACGAATATATAGCTTTGGACGATGATACCCATATTTCATCAATAGTTGGGTTAGCACAGAAAATTACATTAAAACCCCAGCATCTGCATACATGCATGGCTTGTGCAGGTTTTAGAAATGGTCAAGGATTAGAATATAATAAATAAACAGTGGATTCGTTAGTAATCTTAGCAAGAGTATCAGCAGCTAATGTAGTAGTAAAGGTTGAGGGGTCTCGTGAGTTTATGCTGCTTATAATGAACAATATCAACCAAACAGTCACCTTGAGAAGGAGCTGCCAAATAGCTAAGTGTAGTGTGGTTGGTAACATTACTGAGATTAGCATGCCGGATGAACAAAAGAATGAGATCTCCGAAAATAATTGGAAGGGAATTAAAGTACCTGAAGAATTCAAGTTGGAAGTTGATAGGTTGCTGAAGCAGAATAGGGAGTTTTTTCATCACGGAGGATAAGGACTTGGGCAGAACCGATATGGTGGA
The DNA here is from genome assembly GCF_053919585.1 of Euprymna scolopes. Taxonomy (NCBI): domain Eukaryota; kingdom Metazoa; phylum Mollusca; class Cephalopoda; order Sepiida; family Sepiolidae; genus Euprymna; species Euprymna scolopes. The sequence continues at coordinate 79,616,606 of NC_136490.1, forward strand.
GTTGGGTATTGATACTGAAATGCATGCGTCCAGACGGATATCTGTATCGAACATTGCTAAAGCAAAGAAAGTTAGTTGACTCAGCAATAGAGGAAATAATGAGGGCAGGTGTAATTGAGAGATTGAATAGCCTGTGGAGTTTCTTGATAGTGTTAGTAGAAAAGAAGGCTGGTAGTAAAAATATTTGTGTAGATTTTAGGGCTTTAAATAAAGTCACGATGAAGTATACTTGAGCGTTACCGATCATTGATGATATATTAGCTTTGCTTAGGTTGGCAAAATACTTCTCAAAATTAAATCTAAAGTAAATTGAGGGGTTTATGCTGCTTATAATGAACAACACCAGGTTAAATTAAATAAAGCAAGTTAGCAGATGTGCTTACAGTTATATCTCATAGGATTAGCAAATCTCTTGATGGAGGCAACCTTTCTAGGGCAATTGCTCTTGACATATCTAAGGCCTTTTATTGGGTATGTCATAAAGGTTTACTTCACAAGATCTCTAGCTATGGTATTGCTGGAAATGTCTTAATTATTAAATCATTTCTTTCTGACAGGTTCATAAGAGTAGTGGTTGATGGGCAGAAATCAGAAGCTCACAGTATTAATGCTGGAGTCCTTCAGGGGTCCATCCTGGGCCCAACTCTTTTCTTGATCTACATTGATGATCTTTCAAATCACATCCTTACATCATTTGTAGACATTTCTGCTGACGACACTACCATTTATGGTAGCACATCTAAGACCGTAAACAACCAAGTTCTCTCCGATTCTCTCTCCTCTGATCTTGAGCACATGGTACAATGGGGAAAGGAGTGGCTGGTTACTTTTAATGCATCTAAAACCAAGCTTCTCTCTTTACATCATCAACATTCTGATCCACATCTGTCATCAATTGAAATGAATGGCTCTCGTCTTCAGGAGGCCTCAAGTTTTGACAAGCTTCTTGGCTTGACCTTTACTCCTGATCTTAAATGGAACACGTACATCAAATCTGTTGCCAAGGCCGCTGGAAAAATGGTGGAATCTTTCTATCGATCCAGTAGATATCTCACTGCTGATGCTATTCTCTATCTATATAAGAGCCAGGTACGTCCAAGGATGGAATACTGTTGCCACATCTGGGCAGGAGCTGCTAGAAAGGACTTGTCCTGCCTTGATAGAGTTCAAAATAGACTTCGTAGCCTCGTAGGAGATGTCCTTTTCTCTTCCTTGCAACCTCTATCTCACAGAAGAGATGTTGCGAGTTTGTCTCTGATGTATCGTTATTTTCATGGAAAGTGTTCGACTGAGCTTCAGTTTATGGTCCCCCCCCTCGTCAAACTTTCACAAGAACACTCGTGTGGTTAAAAGTAAAGAACCTTACCTCATGCATCGTGCGGTTCGTGTTGGGAAAGAAAAAAAAAGAGAAAATAAAAATGGCCGCCCCCTGGTATTTATGGACTGAAAATCACGTGATGTGATGAGAGGGGGGAGGGGGTATGCAAATGAGATGTGGTTGGGTCTCTCTATAAAATAGCCGTCTTCTTTATTTTGGGTGTCAGTGTGGAAAGTGCAGAGAGAAGAGAATGAGACTTTTGATCTGAGGTTGAGTTCAAATTTAACGTTAAGCTATTTTGGCACAGTGACAAAAATGGTAGACCGAGTAAGATTGAGCAGCGATATCCTAAGGCCATTTACTGGAGAAGGTGTCGTGGTGCGTGGCTTAACAAGCTGAAGTTGGTGGCAAGGCTACAGAAGATCGAGGATGTAGCCACGTTAATACCAATGTATTTGGAAGGAAGTGCTCTAGCGGTCTATCTAGAAATGGGAGAGACAGATCAGGCCATTACTGAGAGCGTTGAAAACCGGTTAAAGACCGCATTTTCCGAGAGTGTGTTTGAGGCCTACAACAAGCTCAAAAGAGTCACCTGGACTGGGGAGTCTGTGGACGTGTACGTGGCAGAGATAAGGCGACTAGCAGGATTGGCTGGCTATGGCTTTGAGAAGACTGTAAAGCTGGCACTTGTAATTGGTTTCCCTGATCACATCTCCATGGAACTGCAACGACTTACTGATATTGAAACCATGGAGGTGGAGGAGATTCTAAGGCATGCTAGAATTTTGGCGAAACAGCCCGATGAGCAGGGGGCAGTCGCGGCTGCTGTGGCAAGCGGAAAGGAGCGACCAGTGATGAAGCAAGGCCATGCATTTACCAGTAAATGCTTTCGATATCAAGGACCACACCTGATGAGAGACTGTAGGGAGCCACGGCCAGACATTATCTGTTTTCGGTGTGGCCAAGTAGGGCACATTAGCAGGAATTGCCCTTCACTTCCGGGAAACGAGTAAAGGGGTGCTATTGCGGCAGTAGTCACCCCTTTTATACTGAACAGGCATATGAGAGTTTGTTGCCACAGTTAGTGATCACAATCAATGGAAAGAGGGCTAGAGCTGTTGTTGATACAGGATGTACAACAACACTTATTACTACGAGTGTCGCCAACTCTTGGAATGGAACCAGCAACGTTAGAGCGGTGGATGACAGAGAAGTGGAATGCTGTGGAGAGGCCGATGCGGAGATTGTAGTAAGGAATATACCATTGCGACTAAGAGTGATCGTGCTGGATAGACTGGTTGCAAGAATTGATGTGGTGCTGGGCCTGGACGCGATAGACCGACTGGGAGGAGCTACTATTGCTAAAGGCCAGGTGCTTCGATGGCGAAAAATGGATGGTAGAATAGCGATGAACCGCGGAGCAACCTGTATTGACGAATCGGGTCAGCTGCTACAAAAGCACACTGAAAGTTGAGAGATGGATAAATGAAGGAATATTAATGCCGTGGTCAGGGAAAGTTGAAGGAATTTTGCCACGCTGTGGTCCAACCTATTAAGAAGAAAGTTAGGCCAGTGTTGGATTTCCGTGAGCTGAACAAGTTTGTCGCTTGTCACACAAAGGGCGGAATCGATGCGTGTGAAGAAGTCATAAGGAAATGGAGGAGGATGAAGCAGGCAACTAAAATTGTGGACCTGAAGTCAGCCTACCTCCAACTTCATGTGGATGAGAAATTGTGGAAATATCAATTGGTAGAGTACAAAGGTCAAGTTTATTATCTGACCAGATTAGGATTTGGTCTGAACTCCGCACCAAAGATAATGACGGCAGTTCTTAAGACAGTGTTGGCCAAAGACGATGCAGTGAAGAGAGGCACCTGCTCTTACATCAACGATGTACTAGTGGATGAAATAGAGGTGACTGCGGAAAGGGTGAGAGAGTATATCAAAGCATATGGACTGACAACAAAACTGCCTGAGTCACTGGAAAACTGAATGGCTTTGGGATTTTGACTACAGAACAATAAGGCAGGAAAATTGATGTTTGGGCGAGGAAATGAGATCCCCGAAGCCAAGGTTGACCTAGCCAAGAGAGAGCTTTTCTCTATATGTGGAAAGCTGGTTGGTCACTACCCAATAGCTGGATGGCTGCGAACTGCATGCAGTTTTATTAAAAGGCAGACTGGGACAGACAGTTGGGAAGATGCAGTTGATCTAGAAGTGCTTCTCATGATACAAGAAGTCATTGCAGAAGTGAAAAAAAATGGACCCTGTGAGAGGAGAATGGCATGTAAAGGAGGGCCATGAAGGGGTGATATGGACTGATGCTAGCAGTGTAGCATTAGGGGTATTATTGGAAATAGGAGAAGTGGCTGTTGAAGATGCTGCTTGGCTACGCAAAAAGGATGATAGCGCCCATATCAATGTTGCGGAACTCGATGCTGTGATGAAAGGCATCAATCTGGCTCTAAAATGGGGGCTACAGATAGTGAACGTTAAAACAGACTCTGCAACAGTGGTGTCGTGGATTAAATCGGAGCTGTCTGGTGATAAGCGGATCAAAACAAAAGGAGCAGCGGAGATGCTTATCAAGCGTAGACTTGGAGCGCTGGGAGACTTGGTTCGAGAATTCGAACTAAAGGTAACTATTACCTTAGTTCCGTCACAAAAAATAAAGCAGATGGGCTGACAAGAGTCAAGAAAGCCTAGCTACACAAGGAAAGAGAGCATGTTGTGCAGTAGAGAATTTAAAAAACCTGCATAACCTGCATCATTTTGGAAAGGAATGGACCCTTTACCTGGCAAGAAAAGTAAACCCGCACATCACAATGTAAGACGTCCAAAAGGTAGTGGAACAATGTAGGGAATGCCAATCAATCGACCCTGCACTGGCTAGATATGAAAAAGGGGAACTGCATGTTGAAGAGAATTGGCGGAGATTGGCCATTGACATCACACATTATCAACATGAACCGCATGTAACTATGATTGTGGGCCTGGGAGAGTAGCGATATGGCGGAAAATCAAGAATGAAACAACAGAAGAGGTAAAGAGAGTTGTCGAGGAGGCTTTTATGGAAAGGGGGCCAGTAGAAGAGGTGTTAGTGGATAATGGTACGTCTTTCCGCTCGGAAGTTTTTAGAGACTTATGTGCGAAGTGGAATGTGGGGCTATATTTTAGAGCTGCATACCATCCAAGTGGAAATCGAATTATAGAGAGGCACCATCGCACTATAAAAGCTGTGGCATCAAAAAGCCAGATTTCACCCCAAGAAGCAGTTTTTTGGCACAATATGACACTGAAGGCTGGTCAAGACGAAAATTCAATGCCATACCTGTCTATTTTTTCTTATGAATGGCGACATCCATTGGCTGTAACACAGAGAGAAGAACAGGCCTGCGTGGACATCTCAGTTGGTGAAGAGGTGTGGGTGAAACCACCCAATTCTCGTTGCACAACTCGCTGAGGAAAAGGTACAGTGACTGAAGTACTCTCCAAAAACAAGGTAGCGATTGACAGAATGCCTCATCACATTTTAAATATACGGAGAGTCTCCTTGCCATCAGAGGAAGGGGAGGTTGATGCTGATGTTAAAGTGTCTGAAGAAGAGCCTCTTCGATAATCGCACCGCAAACAAAGACGCCCAGCGTGGATGGCAGACTATGATACTGATTATTGATCTTAAAGATCAAGGGGGCGTGTGGTTAAAAGTAAAGAACCTTACCTCATGCATCGTGCGGCTCGTGTTAGGAAAGAAAAAAAAATAATAAAAAAAAATAAAAATGGCCGCCCCCTGGTATTTATGGACTGAAAATCATGAGATGTGACGAGAGGGGGGAGGGGGTACGCAAATGAGATGTGGTTGGGTCTCTCTATAAAAGAGCCGTCTCCTTTATTTTGGGCGTCAGTGTGGAAAGTGCAGAGAGAAGAGAACAGTTGGATTTGAGTTTGAGACTTTTGATTTTCGGTTGAGTTCAAATTTAACGTCTAGCTGAAAACACTACCAATAATTCCCCCCCACTCTTTATCTGGGCCTAAACCTAAACGTAGATTCCATGAACAAAGCTTCTTTCTTAGAACTGCACGCCTGCTTTCCGGCTGACTACAATATGGTTGTCTTCAAGTTTAACGTAAACAAGTTCTTGATGAGCCGTTCCATATAAGTTAACAAATTTACCGAATTTCCATTACTAATGATTACTATATTGTCCAATTTCTACTCTACACTCTTTAACCCTTATCTTCGAGTGGCCTCTTGGTCTTGATAATGTTGTGATGCCTGTGTAAAAAAACAAACAAAAACAACTATGTTCATCTACCATTGGGGTTTATTTCACTTTAATGTGATGCTGTTCGGACTCATGAACGCCCCCGGATTCTTTCAGGAATTAATGTCCATAGTTTGACAGGGACGTGAAGATTATGCATTACTGTATTTAGATGATATTTTAATATTCTCAGATATGATGGAAAGTCAATTAGGTCATATAGATAAGGTACTAGCCAGTTTACGTAAACACAACTGTAGAATATTGCTAGGGTGAGCCAGCTAATCCAATGAAGATGTTGTGTTGAATGGATGCGATAATTGGCAGAGTGTAGTTCCTGGCAGAAGTCTAGAACAGTAAAACCCCTGAATGTCAGGGCAGCTAGCATTTATAGAGTGGCACCTGCCCCTCCTGGTATGTTTAGCCAATCAGGCGCTTCAAAATAGAACAATCCACCATCCCTGACTAATTGTAGGCTGGTCCAATGGCAATTAGCATACCACTAATTGCTACTGAATAAATATGTTGAAATTAGTTAAATGGTCCATAATGTTGGAGAGGGAAGGTAAGCGCATTCTTGATTCTACATCTCCCCACCCCCATCACATGGGGGTAACGGCCTCCGAGGAGGAATGAGCTCCTCACGGCCAGGTTGATTATGTGGGAATAGCCTCGCAAGTGCCCGCGCCGACTTGGCTGGCATTGGTCTAGGAGGTTCAGGTACTTCTTCTGGAGTGATGTTCCCGCCGGGTTGCTGTGTCCGAAGGTCAAATTGAGGGTCTGATACGACAGGGCTGTTTGTCTCTGTCACTTGGGGTATGTGAGGTGGGGCCCCTGGTAGCGCTCTTGGGATGGGCTTTGGAGATGTGGGAGTCTCAAGTTTTCTGAGGAACCGCCGATTTCACAAGGTGATTCTACCAGAGCCATCAACTCTGATACGGTACTGCCGATTGGGGAGGGCTTCAATCACCCGACCAGTGATGTCCCAGAGACGGTTGTTTCTTTGTAGTACGACCAAGTCCCCACTTTGTAGTGGGCGGAGTGAATGGGCCGTACGGTTATGCGTGTTGCGCCGAGACAGGGTTATCTCGCGCTTTCGAGCCGCGGCGATCCATTCCGGTTGTGGCTTGTAAAGAGTTGGGTGAGAAGGGAGGTAGTCTCGAAGTCGCCTATGGAGCAGAAGCTGTGCTGGGGATAGGCCGATACCCTGTATAGGGGTATTTCTGTATTGTAGGATGGCCCTGGCAGCCTTGTCGTTATCTAAGGACCCTAAGTGCGAGTTTTTTAGGAGAGAAGTACAGTATCTGGGGTTCAAAGTAAGTGAATAGGGTATACAGCAAGACCTAGAAAAAGTCAAATCGATAAAATCTATTTCAACTTCAACTACTCTGAGACAAGTGAGAGCTTTCATCAGTATGACGTCATATAAAAAACATTTCCCAGATTGCCGACCCATTAGCTTACCTTGTAAGGAAATATGTAAGGTTCAAATTGAACAGCACATGTCAGTTTGCCTTCGATAGCCTAAAAACAAAGCTTGCAGATATAGTTATACTGGCTTATCCCAATCCCAAGAAGGATTGTACATAGATGCCTCCGATCATGTGATTGGGACATGTCTGTCACAAATGGTCTATGATCAGAGGGAGGGTTTAAGAGATTTAAAAACCAATTTACTTCTTATCCCATAAACTTATTGAGATGCAGACAAGATAGTCGAATAAAGAAACAGAAGCATATATATTCGACACTAGGCAGCACTTTATTAGAATGGCTATTTTAAAAATCTACTAAAAAATAGTGTCAACAGTATTTTTTTTTTTTTAAGCAAAAGAACACATGGACAGACATTCATTTAAAATTGGAGAATTCATCTATTTTGAAGAAATTAGCAAGCGAATCACAAGCCACAAATTGATAACAAATTCCAATAATAAATTTTAACAGTAGGATTGTACATTTAATTCTGAAATCAATATAATTAATATTAACATTTGCAACTTATAAAAAAGAAAATAAATATCGCAAATTCACAACTTATCCGCTAACAGTGTCCATCTTCAATGCATAACTATTAAGGATCATCTTAGCTTGATAAAGCTCTGCACCATACAGTACCGAAAGGGGAAGCACAATATCTGTGCAGGTCTCTTGTCACACGTGGTTGATTTGAGCTGAGTCAATGACGGTTCTCCTGGTAGAAATAACTTGGTAGAAGCAATAGACTTGAATTGTTTTGAGCCAAAAGAGTTTGTGTCATATAAGAACATTGAGGACTCATCAATATTGCACAAACGTCCTATGTTATCAGGTTTAAGTTTTAATTAGGGAATAAGACGTTTAAGTTTTAATTAGGGAACAGATGAGACAGATAAGGAAAATTTTAGATTTAAAAATGCAGATGAAGAACGGTAAATTATCCAAAATGGAACAAAAAAGTTCATAGTGATGGACGAAATAGTGTATTACTTGTCACAACCCGACGACGAACCATTGATTAGGTTATATGTACAATCGCAGTAGGGAAGGTTGATTTGCAATTTTTCAGAAAATCAACATGGCACTGGTGATGATAGTTGGGATTTGATGTGATAAGAACATATACCAAAAATTAGATTCCTATCTTGAACAGAAAATTGAGCATTTAATTTTTAAAATCGTGTAGAAAAATGCTGAAAAATCGTTCATTTTCATAGCATTTTACACAATACTGACTTCAAAATTTCGCTATTTTTATAAAAAAAAATTCAATTAAAATTGATATATTTATATGGAATATATTGAAAGAAAAATAAATACATGACTTATAATTTTAATTATGAATCACAACTAACAAAATATCTCAACTTTTACTGCATTGATTAAACAAAAATTGTAAAAGAAGCTAATTAGCAACTAATTCTTTTAAATTTCACATTTCAGAAAGATATGTGGATATGTGTTACACAATATAACAACTTGATACAAGTTACAGAACCATGTATTTTAATTTTTTATTAAATGCAATAATATAAACTGTTATAATAGAACTAAATTGTTCTGTATAATTTTCTTTCGAGGAAAATGAAGGTCTGATTTGAATGGACAATGACTTTGTAATAATGTGTCTATGTCTTGCTTCCTGCCCATATACAATTTTTTGAGAAAAATCAATCAAATTTGACGAGTGTGTGGCTGCAAAATTGATAGCAGTAATGAACTCAATAAATACACACATCAATTTCAAAGCTCATTCTCTCACATACACACATCAATAGAATAGCTCGCACATCACTTCAACCAAGAAAACCGCCAGATAAGGCTGCACAACAAAAGAGAAAACCAAAATTAAAACACAAGCATTGCAGCAAATGCAACTTAGATACCATATTAATGCAAATAAATATTACACAAAACATTGCAACAATTCAACACCAACTAGGTTACATTCACAACTTTTTCAGCTTTAAAGCAATATAACACATGCATACATACACCAAACAGACGATTCCCTACATCGCATTAAGACACAATAAACAAACACAATTAAAATAGCAAAATATAAGCTACTTATCAATTTGCCCTTTGTTTTTAACTACGTCCGCAACACCACTATAAAAACAGTAGCCGTCGCGACAAAAAGTTAGTCGCCTAGAGTCACAGCAGATCTACAGCATAGGATAATCATCGGCTCCGTCGGATTCCCCTTCCCCCGACGTTAAACCCACTTTCATGCACATCATCCATCAATTTCTCCACATGGCAAGAACTAACATTTTCACTTCTTATTTCATCACAATTTCATATTAGCGCTCAACTTTTCTCTCCTAAGAAGCACAAACATTAACTTTACGATGAAACTCTTCTTTCCTGAACATTTTCACATCCTTACGAACTTTGAACACTTTATTTGTTTTGCATTCTCATTAAGTTTAATTTTATAAATAAACGATTGAGAAATCAATCATTTAAAATTTAAATACATATTGTTTGTCTGGTTCCTTCTCACCACCATACACTTATTATTAATATAACATAATGGAACCTGAAAATTGCAAAATTTGCATGTTTAATAATAGAGCCAGATTACATGATAAATACCAATATATTATTTTATTTTCCACAAAAAAGGAACATAATTACAGGTGAATCTGAAGAATTAATTTTACCTCCTTGTTAGGCGGACAAATGTGCCTTTTTGATAATTTTCTGTCTTGCACTTTACTGCAAAGTCATCACATCTCAAGACAGGAAATTGGCAGCTACAAGAAAATATATCAAACAATCTGTCTAGCAGTTCCTTCATTCTTTTCACTTGGATACTGCAAGAGATTTCCTGTCAATTTGTTTCGCCCTCTTATAGCAAAATGTATTGATCTTCTGTCCTATATAACGTTCCCCTAACAAGGGCAATTGTGGATTAACTGCTTGCCAAATACTAATTAATTCCTTAGCAATTAACTTAGAAATCTCACTATTTTTTAAATGGGGATAACTGTTTTCGAGGAATTAACTAAACTGGATGACTTGTCGTGAAGTTGGGGGTGCTGTTTCATCAAAACGACAAGGTGGACCAGCAAATTTTGTGAACCACGGGTTAAAACTGAACGTTGTGCTTTTACTGACATTCTAATCTGAAAAGTAAAATAAATAAATGGATTATAACTGAAGGAAACTGTATTAGGCTATCTTCCAGTTTCATATATAAAAAAATAAGCGCTAGTTATAAGAAATAATGAAAAACTTTGTAGAGTTGAATTAGATGTATTGAAGAGAGAGGACCAAACCAAATCAGAGGCATAGTTGTGTTTAGTTCAGACATTTTTAGCTCCTCCTTCGATAACATAAATTTATTCATAAAGAGATTCCTTCTTGCTGTAGCTGTACCATTTTAAATGAATGTTTAGAGTTTGAAAAACCAGTGCTTGTGCATCTGTTACCATGCTATTTTTAATAGTATTTTCAAGTTAAATTTAATTTTTATGAAATTTTTGTTTACTAAATTGTTAGGTGAAAGTACAAAATAGTTACAACACAACCTCCTATCTTCCCATGTTAAGAATGGCTTTCTAAATAATAAAGTTATTTAGCACAATAACATGATGCACAAATAATGGAAAATCTTTAAAGCAGTTTCCTTATTTACTCGTATTAATCTTTGTAGGTTATCTGATTTTAAAACTATAATTTTAGAAGAAAAATACTGCTTAAAAACAATTACTCCCTAAAAATAAAAGAAATAAAAATTTGATACTTCTTTTCTGCAAAGTATTTTTTTATTAGGTAGAAAAACTTGAAAATTTACGTGGTTATGTTTCATAAAGAATGTGTAGAATAAAATTGTATGGACTATTTTTTTTTTTAAATATAAAACTGGAGTATTATCATATTTTAATAAAAATTTCAAATAGAATTTGTAGGGGAATATTAGGTTGGCGCAAAAAATAATGTTTTTGACGTTCATTTGAACGTCAAAAAAATGACAGTTTTGCACCAACCTAATAGAAAAACAAATTAAAAAAGATAAAACAAATATGTTCAAATTCACTGCAGACACTTGAAATATAATAATATATGTTAAACAAGTCTATTTCGTTTGTCCTTTCAAAATAATTAAGCCTAAATCGTAATGTTTTCAAATTAAATAATAAACAAACGTTAATTTTCAATATCAATAACGAGCGTGTTTTGCAACAGTGAAATCTAAAATGTTCCACCCAAAAAAAGTTCCTGAAATGAAAAAGAAACTTTGGTCGCTATTATGTAAAAAAAAAATAATTTTGCCTTACACTTAATATTTATTTTATTAATTCATTATCCTCACTCATTTTATTTAAAAATTTAGTTTAAAAATTATTCTAAATAATGATTCTATTTTCTTAACAGTACAGATTGTTTTGATGACGGAACGTTCTTGACAATTCACTAAAAAATTTTTAATCCCTTCAATTTTTCAACTTTTAAAGTCATTTCCTCAAGCAAAGATAATGATTTTGAAAAAAAATATTTTGTGTAGGTCTTTTCTATGTCAAACCCTAACTATCATCACCATTGCCTCACCGGAGTTCCAAAATCAACCTGTCCTATTAATGCAGTACCATGATGATAATGGTCACATGGGCGTGGAAAAGACATTTCACGCCATTTAAGCAAAAATATTTCTACTCATACTTATTTAAAGAGGTGAATGAATGTTGCGTTGTTATCTCTAATAAGGGATTAGAAGAGATGGCATATATTATATATTTGTTGTATCATAAAGGGGATCAAGTGTGATCGTCTAGCTGTTCTTTCTATCAAATGATATGTTCATATGCCGTTGTGTGTGTGTGTGTGTGTGTGTGTGTGTGATACATGTATTTTCAGGCATACCTTCTGCGTTTTCGATGTTGGTCCATCTGGAAATCTCTTATCTTGGAGGGGAGACTGGTACTTGTTTTAGACGAATATTCATTCACTCCAACACGATGAATTGGTTTTATAGTTTTTATTTCACTTTCCAGATGTCTCGCAGAGGATGGAAAGTGAATCTCTGGCCTGTGTTGTTCTGTTCTACACACATCAACGTCCCCCCCCCAGTGAAGGGGAGGAGACGTCTGTGGTAGCCGTCTGTCGCTTTCTATGCCCAAACCAAATCTCTACAATTCAGCTAACCTGATCATGTGACTCACACGCAATCCGATCAGCTGATCCTGACTTCCGGTCAACATGTCCAGGATATACTTTACACACCTCTCTCTCTTTCTCTCTCTTCATCCATTCTCTAACATTCATCTAGCCTTATTTTCAAAAAATGTATGCATTTTTAAATTCTAGTACATTTTTTCTATATCCACACTTGGCTAAGAAAGATCAGGCTAAAAAAAAAAGTCCTTTAGTCAGCCCTTTCCAACTGACTTCACAATTATTATTATTTATTTTATTTTGTTTATTTTTTTTCTTTATTAGATCAAACCCTCTCTGATCTTCTTGGCATTACTTTTTGGGTGTAGGGTATTCCTCTCCTGATCCACGTCAGCTGCTTTATCCAGCCACCCTTATGCCGTAAACTAGAGGTCTCACTTTACCTCTTTCAAAATTGACGACTCCTTTCATTCCAAATGTGCTCTGATTATATCCTTTGCCCGGTTGTTCTATTAAGTATGGCTTTGTTTTCATTTTGTAACTATCTTATCTTTTCCGGGACATCTCAAAGCTCATAATTAATCTTTGTAGTTGGCTTCCAAAGTTTAAGATATACCTTTCATCCACTGATTCACTTGGATTTCCTTGCTCGGACTCTTGGAATTTTGATGAAGGTTTTAGAGAATGTCACCCTTAACTAATTAACCCCCAACTTTGCGCCATGATTCCTATTTGCGCCTAATTTCTAGTTAATGGCCCGATTTTTTTGTGATTTTTCTTTTCTCTCGTCAGAACTTCCAAGATCCAGCAAAGATATCCCACATTCATGCACCTCTAAAAAAAAAAAAAAAAATATAAGGTTATATCTTCTTATATACCTACGGTATATTTTACTTTTCTCTCACCTCATTAAACTATATGTGATTTGCCTATGGTATTGCCTCTCAGAGGTTCCTGGTACCCTTAAGGATACTTATATCCTCTCCATGCCTGTCTCTAATTAATTAAGCCAAGTCTTACCTCCTGCTTGGAATCATCACATGCGACCAGCTTTTTTTTCAAGCACTTAATTACCACAGGGGCCATTTTATTCTCCTATGGGGCATCTCTAATGCTTTTCCGGCAAGTTACTCTTCTTGCAAAAAATATTTATGGACTTAAAAAAAAATACAAAAAGCAATTTATTAAAAAAGAAAATCCCTCTTTTGGCTTATCACATCTGTAAAAACTTCTCAAAAATACCCGTTTACGTAATTGTTATTTTTCTCCCACTCCTAAAATTTTAATTTATTCTAAGCCAACCATTTCCAGTACCATCTTATTTTTTCCTAAATCATTTCAATTCTAATGTATATACCTAAGAATGACTACGCATCCGGAGAAAAATCCCACAAAAAAAATTCTACCCATTTCGAAAATTAGAATAAATATCGACTGAACCTTTGACTCTTTCAAAACTTAAGAACTAGTTCAACCCAGTAGTGTGTCTTTTTTTATTTCTTACACTGCTTATTTCTTTCTCTTTTTCCCAATTTTATTATTACTATCATTATTACTTAATTAACAACATGTTTTTACTTTTTAAATTTTTCATTATTTTAATAAACCCCCACAAGGCAAAGATTCACTCCTCCTCCATTCATGAAAAAAAAATGCATGTCAAGAACAAGAAAATCCGCACAATACCGATTCGAGAAAAACATCAATTATAAAAATAAAAAAATTCTTATAAGCATTCACAAAGTCTCATCTCACCAATAATAAAATTCCAAATAACAAAACACAGTTTCGTGGAAACCCAATTTTGTCCACGCCATCAATTCTGAGGTCGGCTACATCACCTTTACCACCTCACAGAATATCAAAAATAAAAAAAATAAAAAAAATCACAGTCGTTTACAAAAAATACATAGACATTTACAATTAAAATACATAGTCGTTTCCAAAAACAAAAAAAAAAAAAACGACTCACTTATAAACTTCCAGACAATCCTTCACAAAACAAAAGTTCAAATCGATGGAAACTAAAATTGTCCACGTCACCCAACTCTAGGGTTTTTTGTTTTTTTTAAAAGAAAAAAAAATCACATTTTACTTATCCGAGTGATTATTATTATTATGGCCTCTTCTGCCATTTCCTAAAATACATACATTTTAACATTTCATAAAACAGTTTACACCGATTTACATACAATTTCCATACCAGAAAAAAAAATCCCTAAGCCAAAAAAAAGTACAATTAGATTAAAAAAAAAAAAAAAAAAAAAAATTTCACTTTGCAGAACTTGCCCATTGTCTCTTAACAAAAAAGTACACATTGTTTTTCCTAAAAGTACGCGAAGCTTTTACAGTTTAAAAATTGCAACATTTTAACTGTATATAATTCTGTAACTTCTAACTCATAACAAATATTTATGATTGACGTATTTTCTCTGGTAATGTGAAAGGTCCTCATTTCACCACACTATCACTAAATTCATATGTTCTATTTCTTTACTTTTTTTTCTTTCTGTTTTACACGTTGGCTATATATTCAAAATCAACAATTTATTATCAGTATGTTGATTGATATATCTTTTTTTTTTTCAATTTCTTCTGTTTATTTTTCTATTCTTTGATCTTATAAATCCACATTTATTCATTATCTGATCTTCCATAAAAATAAAATTAACATAAAAATGCTCATCTCAAAATAAAAAAAAAATAAAAAAATTCCAATTAAGGAATAATATATATATATATATACCAATCGGTACGGACCCGACTATGGAAAATCAGATAATGAATAAATGTGGATTAATAAGATCAAAGAATCCAACCTTGATTGCCCTTCGGGGCCCGTGGCGCAGTTGATAGAGACGTTGAATCTCTACGGTTCCAGATGAACATTGTCTGAAGATAGCGGTTTCAATCCCACCCAAAGCGTGCCAGAGGTAATTGGTCAAAAATGTGGTGAGACGACGACAACTACGGATGGCAGTGATGGCTGAGAATGCAGTTAGGAGATTCAAAGTTCCTATCCGTCGCGGTTACCACCTGACGAAGGCCAGAGGAAGTTGGCCGAAACGTTGTGAACCAATAAAAAAAACAAACAAACAACAACTAATAAAAATGAGACTAATAGTCCGAAATAAAAATAAAATTAACATAAAAATGCTCATCTCAAAATAAAAAAATAAAAAATTCCAATTAAGGAATAATATATATATATATACCAATCGGTACGGACCCGACTATGGAAGATCAGATAATGAATAAATGTGGATTTATAAGATCAAAGAATCCAACCTTGATCGCCCTTCGGGGCCCGTGGCGCAGTTGATAGAGACGTTGAATCTCTACGGTTCCAGATGAACATTGTCTGAAGATAGCGGTTTCAATCCCACCCAAAGCGTGCCAGAGGTAATTGGTCAAAAATGTGGTGAGACGACGACAACTACGGATGCAGATGGCTGAGAATGCAGTTAGGAGATTCAAAGTTCCTATCCGTCGCGGTTACCACCTGACGAAGGCCAGAGGAAGTTGGCCGAAACGTTGTGAACCAATAAAAAAAACAAACAAACAACAACTAATAAAGATGAGACTAATAGTCCGAAATAAAAATAAAATTAACACAGTCTGCTGCTATTTGTATTTTCCAAATATACCGATAAACACTGCATGTTTTCAAACCGATTAAACATTTTACATACCATAAAAACACTAAAATCTTATCCAGTTAGGTAGAAAATTGAATTATCTTGCCTTTGATAACATTTATTTGTTATATATTTATTTTTCGACAACTTTTTTGTATCTGTATTTAGTAATACAAATCCTTTTTATTTAATGTAACATTAAGTCGGCTTGAAAAACAGTGTTTATTGGTGTATTTGAAAGATACAAATGGTGGCAGACACTGTTGATTATGTTAAGTTTGAGAAAATGAGTTAAAACTAAAAAAAAACTATACAAAATACTGTCAGAAACCCTCTGAATATGTCAGCCTATGTCATGGTAACATATATTCGGTGGGTTTCTGACACTGTTTTGTATAGTTTTTTAGTTTTCAGCTTATTTTCTCAAACTTAAAGTATTCAACAGAGTCCATGACCATTTGTCTTTTTCAAATACATTGATAAACACTGTTTTTCGAGCTGATTAAACATTTTACAGTAAATAAAAACACTAAAAAATTATTCAGTTAGGTAGAAATGTTACTTACCTTACCTTTGCTTTCATTTATTTGTTTTTGAATAACTTTTTCGAATCTGTGTAAAGTAACCCCCCTCCCACCAGCACCTAATATTAATTAAAAACTCACATTTTTGTATGCTAAAAACAAACAAACAAAAAAAAAACTCAATTTAGTATTTCAACATTTTAGCTACGTTTGGCTTAATCCACTGATTGTGTGTCAAGCCCAAGCCATGATTGACGGAAACTCCTGAGGATCTGGATTCAATTCTGCAAGAGTATCATTTTTTTTCATTTTCGCCTTTTTCACTTTTTGGAGTGGATTGCTGTACTAAGAATATAAGAAACATGCATTTTCTCTTTTTATTAAATTTTTCCATTACACCAAATTGAACCATATTAAATAAAAAAAAAAAAAAAAAAAAAAAAAAAATTTTAACTTAGAATGACAGTTATTTCTGTAAATAAATTATTTTTATTAACACATTGTTTTAAATAAAATATTTTTATGAAAAACTGTTTTTGGTACATAAAATATTTTTATAAAAACATTAAATCTAAAAAAATGTTTTAAAATAAAATGACAGATGCTTTTTCTAAAATTATTTTTGTTAACACATTGTTTTCAATAAAATAGTTTATGGTTGTTTCTCAAAGTGTTCTTTCAGTTTTCATTTTAGTTTCAAACTTTCAATTTTGCCTTGTGTTTTTCGTTTCATATTCCGGTGATTCGCGTTTTAGGTCATCAAGTTGACGAATTTTTGAGCAGCCAATTTACCGCCATATTGGATTTGGCTCATGGACTTTGGACACATTTAAAATGTAATTATCTCCAGTTAACTTGCTTAAAATGAAATAATTTTGAAGTCGAAATAACTCCTCATGTCATAATATTTAACAAAAAAACATTTTTACTGTTGGCACAGAATTATTTTTTATGCTAAATAATTTTCACGCTTCCTTTGGAGATTACCGAGGATCCGTTCTGAAAGGCCAAGAGTAGATTTGAGTTTGGAAGAGGAACATGTGAGAAGGAATTGTTTAGGTTGGGTAAGATCTATATTCTGTTTTTCGGCAGGTGACTAATAAGAGATGTTCTAGTTGCAGAATAACAGGCTGTATGCTGGGGATACTTGTATTACTCCTTTTAGTAACTTGGGTGGCAGAGGATACCAGAATGTAATCTTCCTAGAGCAAAATGAAATATCTATCATGTGGACGAGGTGGCTGGTTACATTTTCAATCAACCTTGCGCCATACAACCGGGCTTCCAGGTTCCTGAAGGAGAGCATAAGCAACGTTCAGTCAGGAGCCAAGAAGGATTTTCCACAGGAATTCCTGGAGGATGAAACTTTTGAAACCCTCCTAAAAACGTAAAGGAAGAGTTTGCAGATATTAAGGAGTGTCAGCAATAACTAGAGAGATAAAAAACTACAGGTTAATGTCCAGCAGATGACGTGCGTTGTTACCATTTGTGGGGGGTGCATTGGGCTACCTTTTCGGAGTGACTACAGAGGCTATGAGTAATCCAAAAGGCAATGAAGAAACTAGAGAGTATACAGAATCAGCTCGATCATGAACGTAACAAGAGGTAAGATGGAGAAAAACAGGGACAAGATAAACAAACTCATCTCGAGTCTAAGGAGTATCATGGCTTCAGTGATAAATGTAACCGAAAAGCTGGACAGACAGGTTTCCCAACTAGAAGTTCTTACCCACAGATATTGGCTGCACAAGATGATGGTTGACATACTGAAGAAATATTCCCTGAGCGTTCACTTGTTGGTGAACCGTCTGGATCTACAGCTAAATTCATTATCTGTTGGGCATTTGTCACCTAGCATAATCACCCCACACAAACTAAGGGAACTACTATACAGCATAGCTCAAGCACTTCCTGGTAGCTTCAGACTAACAAGTGATCCAGAAAGAGATATCTGGCATTATTATAGAATACTGCACTGTGCGATGCTTTTCGACTCTAGATCTGTAGTGATTGTCGTGGAAGTCCTGTTACTGGGCGGGGATCACTCTTACATAGTTTATAGACTGCTAAACTTTCTGCTCCAATTCCCCACAAGCCCAGAAGATAAAGGAAAACCCAGACTGTTGGCTAAGTTCGAACTGGAGTCAGAGATGATCGCTGTAAATAGGACCGGAATACTATATATACTGCTAGATCACACAGAAGCAGCACAGTGTTAAATTGTGTGAGATCTCCAGTCCTGTCTACAGTACTAGTTCGAGAGAGTCTGGCAATATGTCGCTATCCCAGCATAATCCAAAAGAACTGCCGAGTGGCAGTACAGATAGGTGAAAGATCTTGGTTAGTGGCGACAACAGAGGAAGTTTATTTCAGCATGATGTGCGGAGATAAATCCAGAGAATGATCATCGCGCAAACCCTGATGCCCACTATTCAGATAGAGAAAGGGTGTGTCCCTTATAGCAACCATATGATGCTAGCTGCGCAGCTAAATGGCAAGTTCAGATTTGAGGGAGTTGGGGAATTGCAACACACACACCCATGAATGAACGTTACTATTCTGGTGGTGTAGTCTCTGATAATAACCAGGTTTTCAAACTTTTCGGTGGACATTATTCCCAATGAGTTGAGGAGTATGAGAGAGATCCCTATAGTTATTGGATGTTTTAAAACGGGCAGAGGCGGATAGTGATCCACACTGTGGTGCTCCCAGTGTGGATCATAGTTGTTGGTTGTAGCATGGGCAGTGTAGTTGTGCTGGCGTGTGTAGGTCTTATAGTAAGAAGACGAGCTGTCAGATGACAGATAAGTGTGAATAGTTCAAAGACAGAGGCGAGATCAGAGAAGAATGACCCTCCCAGAGATGTGGTATCCAAGACTAGATACAGATGACTGTTGGCACAATGAGTCCAGGTCCGGACAGGAAATTGCGCCTCACAAGTTTACAAGGAGGAACTAACATCTGGTCCTCCAGGGGGCTATAGCATCACCATCTGTAAAATACCTTAGAAAAGAATATTCGTTATCGAGGTTCATTTGATGTGTGACACTTTGGAAGATGATTGCGGCTAACCATTTCGACAAAGTATGTGAAGCATTGAGAATGAATTATAAAAAAAAATTATGAGAAAAACAAAAGAAATGAAAGTTTTATTAAGTCTAGCAGTAAGCACGTACGGAAGTCATCGACTGTCATCTGATGCTAAATTATAAATTACGAAGCGGTTACTGTGAAATGGTTTTCACCATGCATCGGGTGTTCCCTGTAGTTAGACATTAATAAAAGAAAAGAAAAAACTTATTCTTGGAAAGAAAAAATATTAATGATAAAACTGTAATGACTTGAGTTAACAAGACAGTAATGAGATGAAAAAAAGTATATATGATAGATATTCGTACAGACTGTAGCTTGCAGGCAAAAAAAAAAAAATGTTAAGCAAAATGTACGAATATAATGTTTATGTAAATGAAGAAAAAAGTAAATGAAAAAAAATATATGCATATCATACTGAAGGGGAAAATGATTTTAAATGTTGTACAATCTTCATTGTTGGTTATTTTGTGTTATAATTGTCTGGAGGTCATTTTCTAACGATTCTGCCATTGTTTTTTATTTATATACATTCGTTCTTATGTTATAGAGCGTTGTTCATCAGCAATAATACCCATCTCAGACACCATATTATCAGGGAGGTCGTTTATGATTATCAGGAATAATAATGGTCCAAGGATCAACCCCTGAGGCACTCCTGCATTAATGTTATGCTGCTTGGATGTACGTCCATCAATGACAACCTGTATGCTTCTATTGTTTAAGATGGATCTAATTATATTTAGTCCGGTTATAATGTACGATTTAATTTTCATTAGCATCCCTTTGTTCCTGACAAAAGCCTTAGACATATCAAGGGCTACAGCCGTGACTTTACCTGCTTTATCCAGTACATTGTAAATGTGTTCACAGATGAATGTTAAAATATATGCAGTAGAACGACATTGCCTGAATCTATACTGTTTGTCAGAGAGAAGATTTACTTTTGCGAAGTGGTGAACTAGTGCTTGATTAATTAAGGTCTCAAAGATTTTAATGAAGAGGGGGAAGAGACTAATGGGGCGATAATAACGAGGGTCTGTTCTTTCACCAGAATTCTTGTACACTGGAACCATAGAGGCCATCTTCCAGTTATTAGGGAAGTAAGATTCAGCAAGGCATTCATTGTAGAGCTTGGAAAGTATGGAGGCTAGCTCAGTTAAATATTTCTATGTATTAGTATAGCAGGGATGAAATCAGGCCCACACACCTTTGCGGTGTCTAAGTTTTTTATGATATTGTGGACATGAGAACGGGTGATTTTTACATAATCTAATGTGGTTTCAGTCTGCATAGGGAAATTTGGGAGGGAGTTGTTTGTTGGCTCTAAAGTGGAGTTGGAGGTGAATTGTCAGGCAAGCAGTTCCGCCCTTTTCCATTACCATGCATGCAACCTTCTGGTTGTTGCTCAGTGGAGGAATTACTGATTGTCCTTTATTCACTACACTAGTATGGATTTTTTCAGAAATCATGAGTTCCTATCTTTTGCGATTCTATGCGTTCCCTGATTATTTCAGCATGCTTTCTTTTGACTGTCATTATTTCTCTCTTACAGTGATTTCTAGCATCTACGAATTTTTGTCTATTTGCCTATTGACTTATGATGTACAAATCGGCAGAATGCATGCTGTCTTTGTGCAATAGCAGCTGTACAATCTGTAGTGAACCATGGGGGTGAGTGGGGCTTATTTTAATACGTCCATATGGGAACATGTGCTTCAATGCCCGCTTTGCACCATTCAGGTATCTCATTGGCACACAATTCAGCAGGAAAAGAGAAGATGAGGCATCTCGGATGTGTTCTCTAATGGTTTCCCAGTCAGCCCTGTTGTAGTACCTTGTTGTTTTGAGAAATGGTTCCTCACCTTGAGGTTGGGATTTAAATGTGATGTCAACTGATACCACTAGGTGGTCTGCATTTCGAAGTGGACTGTGAGCATTAATCATACAATCCTCAATCATACAAGTAGCCCAGTTGGAAACATTACTGTCTGTGTGAAGGAATGGGCTATAGAGAAGCTATAAGTAGAGCATCCAGCTGCATCTGTGTAACCTGAGAAACCAAGCCAATTTTTATGGTGGACATTTAAGTCACGAAATGCATGTATTTGGGAATTACTATCCAAGGAGAGTGCTGCATCTATACTATCAGAGACATGATCGATTAGGGTACAATCCTGACTCGAGAGAAAACGGTAGAGAGAATATAAATAACCAAGCAATGATGAAGTTTTGGCAAATAGCAAACCGGATCCTGAAAGCACATAAAGCCTAGTCATCCGATTCAAGATTTTCTCTCTAGTTAAAGAGAGAGTGTTACGGATATAGACCCTAAGCCCGTGCATATATCTATCTGAGTCCTTACGGCAAAGAGGGAGGTATTCTGTCATGCTAAAGTAGTAAGAGGGGATTGAAGAGTGTAAGTTTGTTTCATTTAATGCTAAGATATCCAGGGAGTTTACTAAAAGATGAGACTCTACATCATCTATATTACCCCTAAGCCCATGTGAAAGTGAGCCTTAAGAGCGGAGGCGAATTAGTTTTGTTTGGGTGGTTGTCTGGTTTTATCATATTTCTTGGGGTTGTCATTTAATTACGTTTTTGTTTAATGGCAGGTTAGGGGAAGAGTGTTGAGCAAAATGGGCCTGTTTGGACGCCAAGTATACACACAGTGGTCCAGGTGTGGTCTCGTGAAAGCCCACCAGATATAGCAGCAGGGTACCTTTCCATGCACGACATGGCCATACAACTATTCTGATATTATACAACTGGATAGAGCAGCCGGTCTAAGCGTTACCAAAGAATTAGGGATCCTGTACTGTCTGTCAGAAACAGCAGCCAGACAAACTGTCAATCAGTTACTTCTCAACCTCTCAGACTAGATTGGCCCAAACAAGTCTAGTGAGTGCGAGTGGCATGCAAGTAAACCCAATTTTCTCAATTTCTGCGAGAAAGAGAGAAATTTCAAATAGGGAATCAATGTTCTAGTCAGGAAACATGGCCAAGCACGGGGTGGCTCTGGTGAGTTCCTGGTATTGTACCACTAATAGACAAAGGAGATGTGTAAAAACCGGTGATAGTAAAAGCCTATCTCCTCCTTAAGCAAGTAAGGTTTGCAAACCGGGAATTTGTTTGAGTCACCAACTCCAAAAACGCCTCTCTGTTTTATTATCAGAGTTTTCTTAGATGGATGATCTGACACCGAGAGGGATAACCATGCACCTGGTTTCTACATCAGGTATTTCTGCGCCCCTGAAGATATTGAAAGTTTTTCTCTATTCTACATAAATAAGTGCAGGATTGGAGATAGATTTCCCTCTAACATTTACAAGAAAGGTTATCTTTCAAGTACTGTGAGAAAACCAATCTGCTCTAGCAACTAATTTGTTTTGAAATAAATGAATAGGATATTAATAATTATTTGAATATGTAAGTGAATATAAAGCAAAGAAAACAAAAGAAATAGTGGGACTAGATCTACATAAAGAGGTTCTACACAACATGGATATATAGATGCACTTGGTGTTCTTCGAGCAACCCATGTTGCTCTAGCTAAAAGACCAGTGTCTCCACATGGAATGAATTAAGGTGCAAAGATTAGCATTTATTTGAGAGCAGTCAGAGGAGAGAGGGAGTATTTACTTAAAGAGCAAAATGTGTGCTTTGATTTTAATAATTCCTTCTTTTATTTAATTGAAACGGTATAATTTTTTTTTTATTTCTGTATTAATAATTTAAAACATACAAACTTATTTACCAAAGGTGATGAATGCTAGAAAAGAGATGTGTATTTCCAATTTTTCTATTGTGTCTATACATATATTGCTAACTATTATTAATATATTACAAACAAATAACATGCGATAAAAATCTGGGAAAATAGTTTCAAGTGGGTAGATAGCATGGAATATAGAGATGGAATTAAAAAAAAATTACAAAATGAATTATTTTTTTAGTAATATCTATTTTAAAGGAAGATTAAGAGATGGTTAAAATTTTAAATAGATTTAAAGCTTTTTTTTTATGCAAGTCCCCCTTACAAAATTTGATTATCATATTTTATTTAACATGGGGAGTAGACTCGCCAGTTAAAATCAATTCAGATAAGAATGGAGTTTGGAAATGTGGTTAAAATACACTATAAATACATTTAAAAATACAAACTATTTTAAAGAATAAGTTAAGATAACAAAAGGATAAATTTACAATTAAATTTTATTATGCTCTCAGTTCAAAAAGGACTACAATATTACGGGATAGGGAAACCACTTTAGGACATGGCATTTCGAGGCCAAACGCTTCTCATCGGAAGAGGGGAGTAAAGACGCATATTCTACAGAGGAGAAATTTTTTAAAAGATGATATTGCCTTTATGGAAAGAGGATGAAAGGAAAAACATGAAGCTGTACTGAGACTAAAGCCGATTCTAGGACTGCCAGCAATCACTGTAAAAGAGTAATAAAGAATGCGAGAGAGTTATATGCTCGGTTATCACCAGTTTTGGCAAATAGCAAACAGGATCCTGAACAGAATTATGTGCACTATCCGAACCATCATCAATGTAATCAAGGTAATCTCATCAGCATTAATAATTTTGCAACTAATTATACCCTATGCGGTCAAGGCCGTTAACCTCCCGTATTTCCTCTTTTATCAGAAAACACTATATGACATACAAATATCAGTGTGTGATGTTGCCAAGCTAATCACAAACCTGCATTCCAGTAAAGCAACTGGCCCTGATGGCATTCCAATCATAGTGCTGAAAAAGCTTCAACCAGAACTAGTTCCCATACTTACAAAGCTGGAAATCCTCATCAGTATGCCCTGGATTTAAGAATTCAGGTGGAATCCATGTTAAATAGAAAAGTAGTTAACCATCTCAGCAAAAATAACCTTCTTAGTGGAATGCAATATGGTTTCTGTTCTGCTAGATCGACAGCAGATGTGCTAATGGTTATATCTCATAGGATTGATTAATCTCTCAATGGCATCTTCCTTCCTAAGGCAATTGCTCTTGACATAGAAAAGACCTTTGATAGGGTATGGCATAAAGACTTACTTCACAAGATCTCCAACTACGGTATACAGTGATGATCATATTTATTGGCACGGTAAAATAAAAGTTAAATTTTGTCTAATAAATTCTAAAAAAGGGATTAAATTAAAGAAAATAACAAAGTATATTATATATTTTTAACTGGCCTTTCCGATGCAGCAATCGGATTTTAGAAAAAATAAATAACAAAGGAACAACAAACATAATTGCAAAAAACCCTTGTTCAAAATTATTGGCACGATTTATTTAATAATCAATTGTATAGCCTTTGGCCTTGATTACCTTCCTCAGTCGCTTTTCATAGTTTACAACCAAGTTGTTGCACTCTTCAGTAGTAATTTTAGCCCACTCTTCCTGACAATAATCCTCCAATTGAATAAGATTCTTAGGCTTCCTTTGCATTACCCTCAATTTTAATGTTCTCCATAAATTTTCAATTGGATTAAGGTCTGGGCTTTGTGATGGCCACTCCAAAACATTAATATGATTGTCCTCAAGCCATTTCTTAGTCAGTTTAGCCGAATGCTTTGGGTCATTATCTTGCATGAACCATCAACGACGACCAAGTGAGAGCTCTTTAGCAGAGTCTTTCAGGTTTTCATCCAATATTTTAACATAATCTTCCTTTTTTATGCTACCTGTGACCTTAACAAGTCGCCCTGGTCCAGAGGCAGCAAAGGATCCCCAAAACATCAAACTGCCTCCACCGTGCTTCACTGTGGGTATGGTGGTTCTTAGGCAGGAAAGCTTCGCCAGATTTTCTGTAAATATAAGACACTTTATTATGGCCAAATAACTCTATTTTCGTTTCGTCAGTCCATAGAACACGTTTCCAGAATGCAACATCTTTATCAATATGACGTTTTGCAAAGGCTAGCCTTGCTTTCAGGTGCATAGGCTTCAATAAGGGAGTCTTTCTCGGACGACATGCTTTTAAACCAGCTCTCTTCAAAACTCTACCAACTGTATGTCGAGATACATTCACTCCAGAGGTGCTCTGTTCATCAACAATCTCCCCAACAGAGATCCTTGGGTTTTGTTTTACTTGTCGAACAATTTTCCGTTCATCTCTTGGGGAAAGAATCCTTTTTCTCCCTCTACCCTCTAAACTCATAACATGGCCTTGCGATTTGAACTTGTTTATTATGGCTCTAACAGTGGATTTGGGAAGGTTTAGCTTCTTTGAAATCTTATCATAGCCCTCCCCATTGGTATGGCATGCTACAACAAGCTTCCTGACGTCTTCGCTGTGTTCCTTAGTTTTAACCATGGCGATTGAAAATTATAATTTAGTCAGTTATAATAGTTTAAATAAATTGCTATCTAAAAATTATCTGAAAAAAATTATTCACTGAATTAGCGTTAAACAAGCATAATATGGCTATAAAAAAGTTCAGAAAGCACGTAAACCGGAAATTGATTGATATTATACTGATAATAAAAAGAAAAAACAAAGCCGTGCCAATAATTTTGAACAAGGGTTTTTTGCAATTATGTTTGTTGTTCCTTTGTTATTTATTTTTTCTAAAATCCGATTGCTGCATCGGAAAGGCCAGTTAAAAATACATAATATACTTTATTTTCTTTAATTTAATCCCGTTTTTAGAATTTATTAGACAAAATTTAACTTTTATTTTACCGTGCCAATAAATATGATCATCACTGTAGCTGGAAATGTTTTCTCAATTATTACACCATTTCTCTCTGATAGGTTCATAAGAGTAGTGGTTGATGGGCAGATATCAGAAGCCCACAGTATTAATTCCGGAATCCCTCAGGTCCATCCTGGGCTCAACTCTCTTCCTGATCTACATCAATGATCTTCTAAATCACATCCTAAGATCATTCGTATACCTTTATGCTGATTACACTACCATCTATGGCAACACATCAAAGGCAGTAAATGCCCAAGTTTTCTCTGATTCTATCCCCTCTGATCTGGAGCACGTTGTGCAATGGGGAAAGAAGTGGCTGGTTAATTTTAATGCATTTAAAACCAAGCTTCTATCTCTACATCATCAACGCTCTGATCCCCTATCTGGCATCAATTGAAATGAATGGCTCTTGTCTTAGGGAGGCTCCATGTTTTGACAAGCTTCTGGGCTTGACCATTACTTCTGATCTGAGATGAACACGTACATCAAATCCATTGCCAAGACTGAAAAATGGTGGGATCCTTCTAGTGCTCCGATAGATATCTTACTTCTGATGCAATTCTCTATCTATGTAAGAACTACGTACATCGAAAGATAGAGTACTGTTGCAAGAAAAATCTATACCATTCCTTGACAAAGTTAAAAATAGACTTCGTAACCTAGTAGAGGTGCCCTTTTCTCCTCGCTGCAACCTCTTTCCCACAGAAGAGACATTGCAAGCCTGTCTCTGCTTTATCGCTATTTTCATAGTAGGTGCTCGTCTGAGCTCCAATCTATGCCCCCCTCTTGCCAAACTTTCATGAAAAATACTTGTCTAGCTGAAACCACTATCAATAATTTCACCCACTCTTTATCTGTGCCTAACCTAAATGTAGATTCCATGAACAAAGCTTCTTTCTTAGAACAGCACACTTGTGGAACTCTCTTCTATTTGCCTACTGTCCAGCTGACTACAATTTGATCATATTCAAGTACAATGTAAACAAATTCTTGATGAGCCATCCCCTAAGTAATCCAATTTACCAAATTTCCACTACTAATGATTACTACGATATTGTCCCATATACTTCTGTACACTCATTAACCCTTATCCTTGAGTGGCCTTTGAGCCTTGATAAATGGTGACTCCTATGTAACAAAAAATGGAAAAGGCTATAAAGGGCTATAGTGCCATGGGTTGCTCCTTATTTATGCCTAATTTTTTGGGGGGGAGGGGATAAGATTGTAATTCCGGATTGATCCTAGTACTAATCCGATTGCCAAATTCCATTTGATTCAGGAACTGAATAACTTGCAGATTACAATTCGATTGTTATCGAATGTAATCCACAGTAATCCCACTCAAAAACAACTTTCATTGCTCCTGTGTGATGTCACAACAAAACGAAAACAGCTGTTTAGACAGGATTTGCAGTGGTCCTATTGACCAAAGTATTTTGATGAAGTAGAAGCATTACAGTACAATACAGAATATGATATATCTCCAAAAATAAAAGCAAAACCATACAAAAACTGCAAAATTGTGCAAACCACTGCTTATGAAGCAATTAAGTTATTGCTTATTCACCAAACCTGTTTTCCTGCTCTTATTTACTTATACTGTTTCCTTCTTTTTGGAAATCATAATTTATCGTTCCATGACTAAGTGCAATGTTTAAATATAAGGCCTATACTGGCCACATGTATATTGTTACTGATGTATGTTACTAAAATAACTGGCACAAGTGTCATTTCTAAATGTCTGCTTTAAAGGGAAAATACTTTGCCTCCAAGACGCCTTCCTGTCTGTTTTGCATGATAAGCATTAAAAATCCTTATACTCTTAAATCTTCCTCAAATCACTGTATATCTATATTGTATATTAATGCTGTGTTCTTGTAAGTTATATCATCTCTCCTGTTTCAACTGGACAAAAGACCAATTGCTCTTCTCCCCAAGCTGATATAAAATCACATACTTTGCATGTACCTTGGGAGGAGGGTTTAGCTTCCGGTCTTAAACTTTAGTATGCTGGCCTTTTAAAAATCGATAAATACTAAACATCTATAGATTTCTATTGCTAAGGGGTGCATTAGCTTAACCTATATTTATACTCTATAGAAAATCTATAAAATAGATAACTGTTAGCCACAGATTATGCCCAGATTCTAAGTGATCTATATTAACTAGCAACTATATCCTTCTTTCACTAAGTACTGGTGATTATCTTTACATGAAAACTAACACCTAAAGTACATTTCAAAACGCACCCTAAGCCTTATACTATAATTTTCCAATTAGTCACTAATCCACAAACCATATTGGATCTTTTCTTAACCCTAGTAGATATTAATCTTTAATCTACACCCCATACTCATACATACCTCCTTTAAAAACGTAACCAATCTTAATCCTATTCTGAGGAGTGTAACTTCAAAGCAGATACTAATTCTTTGATACTAACTCTATTGATCCTAACTATCCATGCGGGAGCATAAAAATACCTGGCTTTGAAAGCAGACGTGGGGAACACCCTCTTGGTGCTGATGGGCCCATAGATCTGGTCAGGTCATCCATCTAGGATAAGGAAAACTTTGATTTGTAAGCCTGTGCCACTGACCTCATATGTCTTGGCACCAAACAGGGAGGGAGGCCTCCTCAGTCCCAGACGACAACCTCCCTAGAGCTGGTGACTTGATCAAATCACCATGTAAACCTAAACTGCTTAGAGTAGATAGGCTCTGCCTATTGCCCAGCTTCCAGACTCCTTCTTTGCCTAGGTGTGGCCACAAGGACTCATTAGAGACACCCAGTGCTTAGTTTGTTTGCTGACTAGGGCAATTAATACTGTCCCCCCCACATTTGCCTTATTCTCTTCTCATATACCTGGGCATCTTGGGGGTGCTTGTTTACCATGTATGCTAACATGATTGGACTGGGCCACTCCTGTCTGACAGGTTTGAGGGTAACGGCTTGACAGTTGCTGGTTGCTGTCTTTGATGGGTATTCCCAAGGCCACATTCCTGTGGATGAGGAGCCAGCTGATGGTCTACTCGTGTTGCATGGTGGTGGCTATGCACATGCGTTTTGCCTAGCACCTCAATCTAGATCTGAAACTACGAAATAGAATGAAATCACAGCTTAATCCAAAAAAAACGTTCAAACCAGACACACTCAAATAATTTGCCTCCTCAATTCAGCTCGCATTTACAAATATCCGAGGACTTAGAACTAACTTAGATGATGTAGAACCATTTCTCCTCACAAACTCCCCGTATATCTTAGCACTAAGTGAAACCTAACTTGTACTCCTCCATCTTCTCTAATACCTTTAACATGTCTGGTTATCTTCCACTTTGTCGTAAAGACTCTGACACACATGCACGGACTTGGAGTCTATATTCGTAACACCCTCCCCATGTCTAGAGAATCTAAACTAGAATCAGGTGACCAGGCCTTCATGTGCTTTAAACTAACTTTACAACATAGTGTTAGCTACCTGTATTTTCTTTATCGCTCTCCATCAACCCAGGACTGTACTATAATCAATCATGTTTCTGACAGCATAGATGTAAAACTCCCCCTTGACACTAGCACCAAAATACATGTATTTGGTGACTTTAATGCCCACTACAGAAATTGGCTTGGCTTCTCTAACTACACTGACACAGTGGTAATGTCATCCATAACTTTATATCCCATTCCTTGATGCAGACAGTAACATTTCCAACCCATCTCCCAAATTGTCAGGATGAGCAAGCCTCACTTCTGGATCTATTTCTGACAACAGTTTCTGAAGATTGTGTAACAAATACTCATTACCTGCTTGGGAATGCTGATCACGCTGTGATAATGATAGATATCACTTTTAACTCTTGACCTCAACTTGAAGAGTCATTTCTCAAAACGACAAGGTATTACAATAAGGCTGACTGGGATGCCATTAGAGATCACATCAGAGACGCCGCATGGGGAAATATCTTTTCTCTTCTTGCAGAATAGTGTGCAAACGGGACTACTGAATCGTTCAAAGCAGCAATTGAAGCACACGTTCCTACACGGAACTTCTATAGTGAATTCCACTCTTCTCTATGGTTTACTTCTACTTGCGCAGCTGCCATTGCTCAGAGGTAACATGCGTATCATAGATTTATCCGGCATAACTCCTGTAAAAACAGACAAAAGTATATAGACGCTAGAAGTAATTGTAAGAAAGAAGTAGTGACATCTAAGCGTGAATATACTGAAACCACCAGGAAACGCATTGAAGCGCAGAAGTTAGGAACTCATGATTTCTTGAAAATCTGCAATAGTGTAGTAAATAATCGGCAATGAACAATGCCTCCACTATCCAACAATCATGAGGTTATTTGCACAGCAACTGAAAAAGCTAATATGCTTCAACCTCTACCTTGAACCCAGCAAACCATTCCCACCCTGATTTTCCTCTGCAGACAGAAACCACACTAGATGATCTGAAAATCACTCCTCCCTAAGTATATGATATTATAAAAAACCTAGCATGTGGACCATATCTCATTCCGGCTGTGGTATTAAAACCGCTGAGGTTGCTCCAATTCTCTCTAAACTCTTTAACAAATGTCTTAACGAATCTTGCTTTCCTGACAGCTAGGAAGCTGTTTCTGTGGTACCAGTTTACAAAATCTCTGGCAAAAGAACTGACCCATTAAATTATTGCCCAATTAGCCACCTCCCGCTTTTCACCAAAATATTTGAGTCTTTAATTAATCAAGCTAGTTTAATTCACCTTACAGCTGTTAAACTTCTGTTTAACCATCAATATGGATTTAGGCAAGCCCGTTCTACGGCAGATATCCTAACTGTAATCTCTGAACATATATACCAAGCACTGGATAAGGCAGGAGAAGGGAAGGCAGTAGCCCTAGATATAAGGCCTTTGACAGGATATAGCACGATGGTCTTTTAATGAAAATAAAAGCCTATGGTATTACTGGACAAATGCATAGCATAAATAGATCCTTTTTAAATGAAAGAAGAATCCAGGTTGTCTTCGATGGGTGCAGGTCCAAACAATATGATACAAATGCGGGTGTACCTCAGGGATTGATCCTTGGTCCTTTATTATTTCTGATATTCATAAATGACTTACCTGATAAAATTGTCTCTTACCAACCACCAATAGGCTGAAGATACATAACCTGAAAGTACTTCGTTTAAATTCTTCGGCTTAACGTTCACAGGGAACATGAGTTGGAATGCATTGAAATCATTGCCAAGGCTACTGCGAAGAAGGTGAGCTCTCTACCATGCTAAAAAGTTACGCCTGAAAGTTTCCTGTACCTCTACAAAGCCACCATTTACCCATATATCGAGTACTGCTGTCACATTTGGGCTGGTGCATCTGCTCCTAGTCTCTCGCTCCTAGACAGTGTTCAAAAGAGTCCCCAACCTGATAGGTCCTGAACTGTCATCTAAGCTTCAGCCCCTGTCTCTTCGACGAAATATTGTATCCTCTGCTTGTTTTAGAAATATTTTAATGGTGGAGGCTCTCTATGAACTACAACCTCTTGTACCCCCCTCGATGAAAATACCCCCCCCCCACAAACCTGATAAGCAGCGAAGTCCCACCCTTATACAATTGAGATACCTAGGTGTAAGAAAGCCTTTTACTCTAATAGCTTCTTTCCCAGAACTGCTATACTTTCGAATTATCTTTCGGGTTCCTGCTAGCCCCAACTATATTGACATGCAGAAGTTGAAGTGTAATATGAACAGACATCTTGCTGCTAAACTCCCTACATAGTCCCCTGCAACTTATTGCTCTGATAGTAGCCTCCTACATCAAAGTGACAATATGCCTTGTTTGGTTAGAGAATGTAAAAAAAAAAAATACTGGTGAAACCAAACAGGAAAACCATGTAAAAAAAAAAAAAAAAATTATTAGATTTAAGGAGTCGGAGTCAGATAAAAAAAATTCCGACTCTGACTTCTAGTACTCTTTAAACTCCGACTCCAGCCAAAACCTCCGACTCTGACTCCGCAACCCTGATTAACAGTATTACTTTTATTATGTTATGTTTTTCCTTTTACTGTAATCAATCTAATCACTGAACAAATTTTTAAAATAGGATAAAAAAAATATAAACCTTTAATGGAGAGAAGGTACACAATAGTTAACAAAGTCTACCTCCCCGGCCACCCCATGTCAAGAATTCTTTTCGAGATAGTAAATTATTATTTAGGAATTCTTTCTTTATATGGACTTACACCATCTTATTTTGCATACCAAGCTTTGATTATTTTCATTTTTTGATGAAAACATTAAAATAGCATTTTGTTGAATAACAACAAATTAGTTGTCTCATAATTTTCAATCAATTACAAAGAAAAAATTTGAGAAAAAATACTGAAAAAGATCTATTCATGTAGATATACCCTGTTCCATAAGTATTTTTTTTATATCTGCAAACAGACATTACAGAAAAGTTTTACAATAATTTAAAATTTAAAAAAAAAAAAAAGAAAGCAATAAATCTCAAAATATTTAGAAATTTTAGAAGAATCAATAATTGTATCAAAATAAAGAAAAATCGGAGTTTGGAATTGTCTGATCACTAGTAGTTGACTCTGTTAATGTAGACATTGGTTACCTCCCTTGCTTCAGTTACATGGTTACCTCCCTTGCTTGTGGTGATATAAATAGGAGTCGGCCATCTTGGTTTAGTCAGTTCGTTCGTACAGTTTAGACAGACTACAAGTGTCTTAAACAAATGGTAGCAGAGATATCCCTCTGTGTGCGACAAAACGAAAAAAAAAAAAAAAAAAAAAAAAATTTTTTTTTTTTTTTGTACAGCTTGTCTGTAGCACTAGACAGATCGGATATCGGATATGGCAACTTCGAACAAACAACCTCCATTGTTGGAGGGGGAGGATGTTTACGAGAACTGGAAACAAGACGTTGAAATGTGGTCGTTGTTCACGGATCTTTCTGAGGAAAAAAAAGGGCCAGCAGTGTTTTTGACGCTACCACCGAATATTAGAGAATGTGTTCGTGAATTGCCAACAAGTGACATCGGCGGACGAGATGGCTTGAAGATCTTAATAAAGAAACTGGATGACATATATTTAAAGGATGAACACACGCGCGCTTACATGACTTTTAAGGAATTTTACACTTATAAAAGATCGTCAGGTACCAGTATAAATGACTTTCTTGTTCGTTATGAGTTTTTGTACCAAAGATTAAAAAAAATTCCACATTATTCTACCGGAAGGAGTGCAAGCTTTTCTTGTTTTGAACGCGGTTAACATATCGGAAGAGAACGAAAAATTAGCGCGGACAACGTGTTCTGTTTTGACGTATCAAAACATGAAGGAATCGATAAAGAAAGTATTTGGTGACATTTATCGTGATGAAAATGTACCGGCAGTGAAATCACAGCCCGATATCGTCAACTATAATTATTCTAAACCGGGTAACAACAAAAGGCGTTTTCGTCGAGGACAATCTAATCCATGTGACCGAAGTGGAAACGTGTTGTTGTGTTACAAATGTCAGTCTCCGAACCATCTAATTAGAGAGTGTCCTAGAAATACGCCCAGGTTTACGGAAGCGACAGAACAAATACACATTACGTTGTTCAGTCAAGAAAATATTTATTTGAACAGTACAAATGAAAAAATTTCAAATCTTGTAAAGGAAACATTTGGAATGGCAGTCTTGGATTCTGCTTGTACTCGCACACTGGCTGGCGAAGTGTGGCTTGATGTTTATTTGGATACTTTAAATGAAAGTGACCTGCAACTAGTGAAGTATACGAACTCAGACCGGAGTTTTTGTTTTGGTGATGGAGTGGCTGTCACAGCAATTAAAGTTGCTAAATTTCCGGTTACACTCGGAGGTATAAGAGTTTATATCGAAGCAGATATTGTGAAAAACGACTTGCCTCTTCTATTAAGTCATAAATCAATGAAGACAGCAGGAATAGTGCTAGATTTCCGGAAAGATATGTGCTGGATTTTTGATAAATGTATTGAACTAAAGACCACAACTTCAGGGCACTATTGTCTCCCCTTAACAAATAAGTTGTTGGATCATAGTGGTACTAAGAACATTGTATTACATGTTCAGAATTTTGGTCAGTGTTCTTTCACAGGAAAAAAAAAAAAAGCAGAAAAACTTCATCGACAGTTTGCTCATGCCTCGAAGGAAAAACTCGTTTCCTTGGTTAAAAAAAGTGGCAAATTCAATGACAAGGAATTTATAAAGGCGATTGAGGAGGTTTGTGAAAACTGTCAAATTTGCCTTAGATTTAAAAAAGCTCCACTGCGACCGGTTGTGGGATTGCCTCTTGGCAATAGATTTAATCACACAGTTTGCATGGATTTGAAAGAGTTCATCCACAATGAGGTGTGGATACTACATCTCATTGATGCCGCTACCAGGTATTCAGCGGCAACATTGATCAAAACAAAGAAGAAGGAGGAGATCATCAAAAACATCTTTATGATGTGGATTGCCTATTTCGGATCTCCTGTTCGTTTTCTGAGTGATAATGGGGGTGAATTCAACAACGAACACTATAGACAGATGAATGAAAAACTCAACATAGAGACCTGTACTACTGCCGCAGAAAGTCCATTCAGCAACGGTACTGTAGAACGTCATAATTTGATAGTTGCTGAGGCAATGAAAAAAACAATTGACGATGAGAAGTGTGAACCTGAAATTGCCTTGGCATGGGCTATTTGTGCAAAAAATGCCCTCCTCAATTACTCTGGACACAGTCCAAATGAACTTGTATTCGGTTTCAATGTAAATACACCCTCAATTCTGACAGACCAGTTACCTGCTATGGAGTCCTCTACTACAAGTGACATGGTGAGAAAAAATTTAAATGCTCTCCATAGTGCAAGGAGAAACTTTTTGGAAGCTGAGTCCAGTGAGAGAATTAGGAGAGCTCTCGGGTCTAATGTCAGAACTTATGCTGATGAAGATTATGCTACCGGAGACCAAATCTATTATCGGAGGCAGGGTTTTAAAGGATGGCGTGGTCCAGCAAAAGTGTTAGGCAGAGAAGGCCAGTTTGTCTTAATCAGACATGGCGGAGCATTTTATAGGATGCATCCGTGCCAATTGATGAAAGTGAATAAAAACAACGAAAAAAGAACAAAAAAAGCTGAAATGCTGGGAAACACTACAGAAGGGAAGAATGAATACCTTTCAGTTGAGGAGGAGGAGTTGCAGAATCAAGTGGTAGAAAGTGAAGATATAGACAGAGAAGAAGTTGTTGATAGTTCTACCAGT
This sequence comes from Euprymna scolopes, assembly GCF_053919585.1. Lineage (NCBI taxonomy): Eukaryota > Metazoa > Mollusca > Cephalopoda > Sepiida > Sepiolidae > Euprymna > Euprymna scolopes. Next base: position 79,652,026 of record NC_136490.1, read on the forward strand.
TTAAGAGATAAGACTGAAAAACCTGGCCGAAATAAGACCATAACTTATAAAATAAATGGAAGTGAGGAGTGGAAGAAAGGAAAGGTTATGTCAGTACAGCCTAAATCAACTGGCAAATATAGTCATTGGATCAATATAGAACCTGAGGATGAAAACGAGGATCAAGTTTGTATCAACTGGAATCATATTGATCATTGGAGAGAAGTGCCCCAATATACTGAACAGGAAAATGTAGTCCTGCTCACCGCTGAACAAGAGCAGTCGAAAGCTGTAATGGATGCCAAGCATAAAGAAATAAAAAACATGAACACCTATGAAGTATTTGAATGTGTGCCATACACAGGTCAAAAAACAATATCCACAAGATGGGTGATTACTGAAAAATTCAAGGATAATCAGAAAACAATGAAAGCTCGCCTTGTAGCACGAGGCTATGAAGAAAATAGTAATCTGAAAACGGACTCCCCAACATGTAGCCGTGAAGCTATGCGAATGGTCATGCTAACCGCATCAATAAAGAATTGGATGCTGCAGACCATAGATTTTACCTCAGCCTTTTTGCAAGGTGGTATTTTAGAGAGAGATGTGTACCTGAGGCCACCATCTGATGTTTGTCCTAAATCTCAAGTGTGGAAATTAAAAAGATGCATCTATGGATTGAATGATGCTCCACGGGCATGGTACAAGAGAGTTACTCAGGCTTTGATTAAATTAAAAGGAGTAGCAAGTGCTTATGATAATGCATTGTTTTTGTGGCATGATATTAAAGGAAATTTGACTGGAATTCTTGCTATGCACGTGGATGATTTTGTTTTCTGTGGAAACACAGAGTTTGAAAGGGATGTGATTGCAACATTGAAAGAAAAATTTAAGGTGGGATCTCATGAAAGTGGAACATTCAAATATGTTGGACTGAATGTTAATCAACAGGAAAATGGGATCACTGTAGAACAAGATCTATATGTATCTTCCATATCTCCAATAGAAATAAGCAAAGGGAGGATACTGAGGAAAAATGATGAACTGAATGAAGAAGAAAAGCATGAGTTGAAGAGACTTGCAGGTCAGATGATGTGGGTTTCAACTCAAACACGCCCTGATATAGCTTTTGATGTGTGTAAAATGAGCAACACTGGAAAGCATCCCAAAGTAAAAGCCTTATTTGAGGCGAATAAAGCCTTATCAAAATTGAAATCCAAGAAGGGTTCTATAACATTTCCAAAATTGGGAAAGCCGTCAGATTTACACATTTTGTGTTATACTGATGCCTCTTATGCCAGTCTGGGAGATGGATCTTCACAGGGTGGTTTTGTTGTCTTTATTGGAGGAAGTACTGACAAAATGGCCCCCATGTGTTGGGCGTCAAAGAAATTGGACAGAGTGACAAAAAGCCCATTGGCCTCAGAGACTCTTGCTCTGAATGAGGGAGCTGATGCTGGTGTTTTGACTGCGGTTATGATACAAGAGGTATTTCAGTTATCTAAATTGCCAGACGTTCTCTGCAAGACAGATAATGCATCACTTGTGGAGACATTGAATTCCAACAATCTGGTAAGCGATCGACGATTGAGAATAGATGTAGCAAGGCTGAAGGAAATGAAGAGTAGAGGGGAGATACAGATAGAATGGATCAAGGGTTGTGATCAGGTCTCTGATTGTTTGACCAAGGCAGGAGCTTCATCTGAGCTTCTAAGGGACTTGTTAAATCAGAAATAAATTATTCACTTGAGGACAGCAGCAATGTTAATGTAGACATTGGTTACCTCCCTTGCTTCAGTTACATGGTTACCTCCCTTGCTTGTGGTGATATAAATAGGAGTCGGCCATCTTGGTTTAGTCAGTTCGTTCGTACAGTTTAGACAGACTACAAGTGTCTTAAACAGACTCGACTATCAACCCTAAAAAGCAACTTGTACTGACCACAATTCTGTATTAAGTATGTAGAATCTTGAATGTTAAGAAAACACAGCACAAAATGAAGTCGAAAAAGCATTAACATCAAGAGCATTAAACAACTTGCTTGTTGTATGAAGTTTTGTCAGTACACATAACGTTGATAAAATTGGGAAGGTATGAACTCTTGTCACTGCCAACATCTCGAATTACATCACTTTGTTTGTCTTATCAAGCCAAATTTCAGATATGAAAATTATGGCTGTACATACAAATAGCCTAAATCTATAAATTAGAGATATCTGTAAAGTCTGATTATCTTAAATACATCCTTGTAGAATAAGTTTTCTGATTCACTTGTTTTAATCTAGGTTTTTTATGTCACATCTGATTAAATTGCAAATCTGCATTTTTATTTAAACAGTGATGTTTTTTTTTCTCTTTTTCTGACCACTTCCATGAACTTTCTTCTCGATGCAATGCCACCAATTTTGTGAAAGAAGATTGCCATCTATCCAACCAAGTTATGATTGCTTTTATTTCAATCTGTTATGGCGAGATGAGCAATTCACCGCCGGAACTTTTTATTGAAAGAACGTTGTCACCGGTCACCGGTTGTGAGAGCCTTCCCTGGGCGGGAACACTTAAAAACGTAACATGCTGTCTCTGTAAATATTCTCAATAAACTTCTCCATTTTCTTTATTACTTCAGAACCTCTTTATCCATTTATTTTCCTTGTGGAACACCTTTCTTGAATATCCTTTTATTACGGCCACCCACCGCAGGATATATCAACTGGCGACGAAGATGAGATACGAACTGTAAATTCATCTAAAAAAACAAAAAAAAACAAAAAAAAACACGTGGTAACCGAGAACATTCTGAAAATTGTTGTTCACAAAGTTCACTTTTAATTGAAGAAAAAGCTTCTTAGAAAGCGAAAGACTGGTGTCTGCCACAAATTTACGCAAGTAAAAAATAATTTTTATATTATTGACGAGTTAAACTCCGTTTTTCTCTTTTTAAACTCCCAAAGAGTTGACGTTATATAATGTGTGTGTGTGTGTGTGTGTGTGTAAATTGTGACTTTCTTCATGAGAGATATTTTTACGTGTTTTTTGTATTTGGTTAATACGATAAAAAACCAACAAATGAACAATACTGAGGAATCTGTGTTTATTTAATAAAGAAAATTTTTAAAAGAAGTTTACGTGTGTCTGCTGAAGTAGACGAAAAAGAGTCTCTTGAAATTTTGTTAAGTGTTATTTTAATGGTGATTTTTTTTTTTCGGAACTTTCCTATATGTTGATAATTTTCTGTGAAAATAAGCATCTTGTTTTTGAACAATATTTTTTTTTTTTTTTCTCTGTGGTATACGTTAACTTGCTATTGATACATTTAAATAGAAAATGACATCGGAACAAATAGCGACGTTGATGAAAACGTTAACTGAGAGTTTAATCGCTCAACAAAAAGCCCAAACAGATTTTCAAAAACAAATGCTAATTCAACAAGAACGTTTCGAAACTCTTGTAATACAACAAACGACGGATAATCGCTTATTTTGTGAAACGATTTTGTCAGAAAAATCTAAGGAGGGTGCATCCAGATTTTTTTCGGCTGAGGGTATAGCGAACTCGCTTTCAGAGTTTAAATATGACCCAGAAAAAGGTGACACTTTTCCAGCCTATTATCGTAGGTTTGAAACGATATTTACAAAACGATGCGAGAAGTGGTCGGATGAGGAAAAAATAACACTATTACTCCAAAAAATGGGCACAGAAGAAAATACTAAATTCACGAATTTGATATTGCCTAAAAAAACGGAAGAGATCTCTTTTTCTGAAATGGTGAAAATTTTGTTGCTATATTCGGTGAAAGCGATAGTCTTTTTCATACACGGTATAGGTGTTTAAATATGTCAAAAGACGAAACTGATGACATTGCCACATATGCGGGCAAAGTCAACGCCCAGTGTGAACTGTTTAAATTAAAGGATTTATCAGTGGACATGTTTAAGTGCTGCATATTTGTCCAGGGACTGACAGCACCGAAGGACAAGGATTTAAGGTCAAGGATATTATCAATCATGGAACAAGACCCGGAAATGAACTTGCAAAAAGTGACAGATGTCAAAAATTGATAAATGTAAAAAGGGACACTACGAGGATAGAGGGAAAAGTCACATCCCAAGTCCAGGTAGTAAAACAGAAGACATTTCCAAAAGACAAAGGGAAAATTTTTGAATGTTGGAGTTGTGCGGGTCCGCACTTAAGAAAAAACTACCCTTATAAAGACCAACGTTGTACCAAATGTGACCTAGTGGGACACCGAGCATCCTACTGCCAAACTAAGCAAGACAAAAGATGGAAATGGAAGCCAAAAGTAAATGTGGTCTTGTCCAAAGAAGAAATAAAACAAGGAGGGAAACGTAAATTTGTTCACACAAATAAATGGTCACTCAGTGAAGCTACTTTTAGACACAGGTAGCGACATATCAATTATCGACGAATTGACCTGGAAGAGAATTGGTGGTCCAAAACTGAGAAAAACACAAAAAATTGCAAAAGGTGTTTCCGGAGAGCGATTAAAATTCATGGGAGAATTTAATTGCAGTGTTTCTCTTGAATCGTAAACTTTTTCCTCAAACCTTTCAGTTGTTCCAAGAATAAATTCTTGCCTTTTTGGAATTGATTGGATTGTTTTGTTTGATTTATGGGAGCTACCCATAAATTCATTTTGCAATAATGTAAGAGCGTTGGAAAAGAAAAATTCTAAACAAAATGACCATTTTCTAGGACTTTTCCGACTAAAAAGACTTCCTTTTGGATTAAAAGTGGCCCCAGCACTATTTCAGCAAATAATGGATACGATGCTTGCTGATTTAGATGTTGCAATCGCATATTTGGATGACATCCTTGTCAAAAGTAAAAATGTACAGGAACATAAGGAACACATCAGAGCAGTTTTCCAAAGAATTGAGGAATTTGGTTTCAAGTTAAGTGCCGAAAAATGTGAATTTTTAAAACAGATAAAATATCTTGGTCAAATTATCGACAGCCAAGGCAGAAGACCGGATCCTCAGAGAACAGAAGCAATTGAGAAGATGCCAGCACCCAATAATGTTGCCCAGTTACAATCTTTTTGGGGTTTGGCTCAATATTATGCTATTTATATTCCAAACATGCATAAGTTGAGAGCACCATTGAATGATTTGCTAAAAAAAAAGGACAAAAGTGAATTTGGTCAAAAGAATGCCAAAATGCGTTTGAAGATATTAAGAAATACCTGCTATCAGATTTAGCTCTATCACATTTTGATCCACAGAAAGAATTGATTGTTGCATCAGATGCAAGTGACTACGGAGTAGGAGCAGTTCTTCTCCATAAACTTTAAGATGGATCAACAAAGCCAATAGCCCATGCATCCAGATCGCTTTTGCCGGCTGAAAGAAACTATTCCCAAATTGAAAAAGAAAGCTTGGCGATTATTTATGCCATTAAAAAATTCCATAGATTTATTCATGGAAGGATGTTTACTTTGCAAACCGACCACAAACCCTTATTGACTATTTTTGGCTCTAAAAAAGGCATACCTACGCACACTGTGAACAGACTCAAACGATGGAGCATAATTCTACTAAATTATAACTTTAAAATGGAGTACATTTCATACAAAAATATCGGACATGCAGATGGATTGTCCAGGCTCATCCAAAAGTGTGATGAACCTTTGGAAGCTGCATTGACAGAGGAAAAAGAACTCTGGATTACTGTGCAACACAATCAGAGAGTTACCAGTGACTCTAGACGAAATAAATAAGGCAGCAGAAAAGGATGATTATGTTGTGAAAATGAAAAAGTTGGTGCAACTAAATGGAAAATCAAAGAAAGACCCTAAAATTTTACCATTTTCCATTTGTGCTCAAACCTTGATGTACGCAGACAGAGAAGAATTTAAAAAGAATTTCATAGTGGTCATCCAGGCATGTCGAGAATGAAAGCTTTAATGCGTGGATATACGTATTGGCCTAGGATGGACCAGGACATTGAAAAACTCGCAGCAGCTAGCAGCAAAGGCACCACCTGTGCAGATACAACCGTGGCCAAAGACTGATACACCGTGGACTCGGTTACATATCGATTATGCAGGTCCTTTAAATGGACATTATTTCTTAGTGGTTGTCGACAGTTTCACAAAATGGCCAGAAGTGTTTAAATACAAACACCCTACTTCGATGAGTACAATAGATGCACGAAGAGTTCTCTTCAGTCATCTTGGAGTGCCTAAAACTATTGTTAGCGACAACAGCACCCAATTTACCAGCAAAGAATTTGAAGAATTCTGCAAGGCTCTAGCCATTGAACATTTAACAATGGCAATTTACCACCCAAGGTCAAATGGCCTAGCAGAGAGGTTCATCGATACATTCAAAAGAGCCTTGAAGAAAAACCAAGGCATGGACACTGACGAGAAGAGTCTTGAACAATTTTTATCGGTATACAGGATAACTCCGAACCCAAACACTGATACCGGTTCGTCACCAGCCGAACTGATGTTTGCACGGAAAATCAGATCTGTATTTGACAGAATTTTACCAAGTGCAACCAGAGTAACAACAACAAAAGAAAATTTTCCAACAGGGTTTTACAAACCTGGTGACAGAATATTCTTCCTGAATTACAGGAGTGGAAAAAATTTTTGGGAGGAGGGGATTATCATGAAAAGAATCGGACACATGCTATATTCTGTAAGAAGTAATAAATTTGACTGTCGCAGGCATATAAATCAGCTAAGACCTCGACACACTGATGACTACAAACAGGCAGAAGAAAATGACCTGCCCCTAGAGGTTTTGTATGATTCTTTTAATATTCCCCAACCCTTAACAGAACTTACTCCAGATTTGAGAGTTCCAGCTTCTCCACCAACTTCACCTACTCAAACGATATTGAGGAGAAAAAGTACAAGGGTGAAAAGAAAAGTTAACCGGCTGAGCCCCAAGCCAAAAAGCAAACAATATTAAGCCAAATTTTCTTGGGAGAAATTGTCTTAGGGGGAGCTGTTATGGCGAGATGAGCAATTCACCGCCGGAACTTTTTATTGAAAGAACGTTATCACCGGTCACCGGTTGTGAGAGCCTTCCCTGGGCGGGAACACTTAAAAACGTAACATGCTGTCTCTGTAAATATTCTCAATAAACTTCTCCATTTTCTTTATTACTTCAGAACCTTTTTATCCATTTATTTTCCTTGTGGAATACCTTTCTTGAATATCCTTTTATTACGGCCACCCACCGCAGGATATATCACAATCATTTCCCACAATGCTTCCTTCATTCATGGAATAAATCCCTCCTTATTCCTAGTTGTTTATTTCTTTCATTTCAGCATTGGCTCTAGGTAGGTACATTTTCCCTTTGTCAACACAATATAAAAACTATCAAATTTGCAGATTAAGAACTATCTAAGTAAAAGTTACTTTTAATGATTCATTTAATATATTTTTCCGTAAACATTAATTTTTCTTTTCTATATCTATTTTCTTTAAAATCAACATGGAGTTTTTAATTACTGATTAAAATAAACTATACCATGTCTTATCACCTATGTTTTATTTGAAAGTGAAATTGAGTTCTAATAATCTGAGATCGCAGCAATATTATCAAATATTATTACGATGGTTGTGATTCTTTAGCTCCTTATTTTGCATGAGAGAACTAACAAACTGCTTGAATTTTGTTTAAAGCAGATGCACATATGCAGTTGTGAAAACTGCAATCAAAAAAAAGATTGGCATAAATACAACAAAAATGTACACCAAAATAAAAAGGTACAATATTTTACAAATAACACATGAGATAGATATGAACAACAATACCAGATATATATGAGAAAAAAAAGTTATTATCAAGACCACCATGTAGAATAAGAAATCTGATTGCCAAATATACAAGTAAAATCTTGGTAAATATTGAATATATATATATAGTAAGTTATAAAATATATACTAACTCTATCTATGTATTGAGCACTGTTGAAGTAAATACTTAAAGTTTACGCATAAATTTATACTTTCGTGTATTAATTTATGTGAGTAAATGAAGTAGTTATATCTATATATATAAAAATGTAACTCTTGGTTCGTTCGTAATTAATAGTCTAAATAACCACTGGAATGACTGCTTCGGCATTTTAGTATATGTTTACTGTACCCATGCGTGTTTTTATATATCTCTTTTTAATTATAACATTATACTTAATTTTTCTATAATAAATAGGTGGTTTTCTTTGTACGGGTGGGCCATTTTTTTTTATTTGGGGACAATTATTTCACACCGCGTGCCATCACGTGACATCACTAAATGGAATTCGTCGAAAAATGGAATTTCTCTTTCGTTAATATATTTTTTTTTTTAATATTTCGTGTTTTATATATAAAGTACAATTGTTGAATGTTATTCTTTTGATTATATTTGTTTGGGAGAAGCACAATTAAAAAAAGATTAAAACTGAGTGAAATTTAAATTTCCATTCCATTTTTACAACAGCCGTAAACAAGCGCATACTTCGCAAGTTTTATCGTAAGTTAACGAGCAACCCATAAAAATCTGGTAGCTGAGTGTCAAATCTGCTTAAAATATTGTAAAAAAAAAAAATATATATATATATATATAACCTCTCCCTAACATACTGGCAATAATTTGGTTCTGTCCTTCCCTTGAGTGTTCTAATAAGAGATATTGATTTACTAGGATTTGTATTAGAAGCTGAGCAAAATTATTTAATTGTTGAATTTTTTGCATTTTGGTTAAATTTGTTAGTTTGCAATCGCTAAAAGCCCACACAAAAAATTGAACAAAAGACAAAATTAAAAAGAATGCTACTCCTGCAGAATTTACCCCCCCCCCCCACACACACCGGATTCCAATTAGTTTAGGGTTCGACCGGCCATCATCACCGGATTCAGCCGACCGTTGTCCAAATGTTGAAACACTAAATCAACATTTTATTTTTTTGCATAATTAATTAATGATGGGAGTATTTTTTTGTTTATTTTCTTAACATCTGTTGACAAAAAATAATTTGTACATTCTCTTGAAAATAAAAAACAGAATTTATTTAGATTAGGTTCACCTCTACAATTTTCTTTTAAATGACAAGATTTCGACTATGCTGACTACGAAAATTGCATTGAATTTTGCAGAAGTGATTAGTTATCAAGATATAAAAAGTTGTATTATGCATTGTATTTTTTGGCAGCCATCTTTTTTTACGCACATCCAATGTCAGTCAGAGATGAGTAGATTTGTTTATGGCACGCGCATGCGCGTAAAAATGGCCGCCAAAGAATACAATGCATAATACAACTGTTTATATTTCGATAACTACTTACTTCTGCAAAATTTAAATGTGATGTTCGTATTCAGCATCGTCGAAAACCTATAAAAGTCGTCATTTAAAAGAAAATTGTTGAGGTGGGCCTTATCTGAAAATTTACCTTAAAGTGGGTTGTTTATTTTCTGTATGGAATATACTCCCAAAATAAACTATTAAAGTTGTTTAAAAAATAATAGAAATATTATTTTTTATTTAAAAAAAAAACAGTGTTTACAAAATGCCGGTGTGCCTTCATGCAGCCATTTTCTTTACATAATAAAAGCAATAGAATTTTATGAGTTAAATATTTTTCAATTTTTAAACTTTAAAAATCTATCAAAATTTTTCTATTGGTTCAATTTTTACGATATTTTCAGGGTCAATGTGAAATTTTATGCTCTTTCCAATAAACCAAATATAATATTTTAGACAAACATTTTTATTTTCAAATTCACACCCCCATTTTGAAATGTTTATTAAAATTTTAATAATTAATTTGGTACTTGTACAGTTTAGTCAAGACATTTAAAAATGAAAATGTCGAAAAAAGTTTAAATTGTATGTGTCCGTTATGGAACGAAGTTCTCCGGAAAAAAATTTCACCACTTAGTAGTTTTTTTTTTTTTTTTTTTTTTTTTTTTTTTTTTTTTTTTACAGCGGAAAAAAACACGTTTTTATGAGAGCACATTGAAGGTAGCCATCTTGGATTTAAAAAAAAATTTGTTTGAATTTTAGAAATGCCAAAGGGAGATAACTCCAGTTAAAGTGCTGACACCCCTCCCCATCTTTAATACTAGCTTTTCTTCCTAAAAATCGAACATTTTGCTCGGTATCATAACAAATTGTTTTTTCGCTGTAAAAAAAAAAAAAAAAAAAAACTACTTGAAATTAAGTGAAATTTTTTTTCGGAGAACTTTGTTACATAACGGATACATACAATTTAAACTTTTTTCAATATTTTCATTTTTTAATGTCTTGACTAAACTGTACAAGTACCATTAATTTATGTGCCAAAGTTTTATATATTACAAATTGAAAATGAAAGATCAATAAACAAAATATTCTAATTTAAAACAAAAAAAAAAGAAGTTTTTTGGAAATTTACCTGTAAAGTCCAAAGTGTAAAACTTTTTTTTAAAAAAATCATGTTGATTTTTTTTTTTTTAAATGAAAGTTCATGCTATGCTTACATTGTCAAGTAAATACCAGATGCTGACAGCAAAGTTTTCTATTTCATTGAATGTTTTCTTTTTTTAGATATTTAAAAAAAAAAAAATTTAGTTGATGAAGAAGTATTAAAATATATCAATCAAAAACTTGTGTATTTCATTAAAAAAAATTTTTTTAAATCGATGAAGCGGATTTTTTGTTCTAGGGAAAAACTTATAAGTGAAGGTGCGTTTCTTTTTTAACTACGGAGGATGAAAAATACTAATTTTGGTTAACACACGCCAATAAAAAAGAGACATTATTTATGCCCTTGGACGAAACCATACTTCATAAATTTCATTTTAGCAGCAGCAGCTATTTAACGCTTTGCGCAAAACACGTTACAAAAATGCGATTTTTTATGATCCTCGCTTTAAAAAATCCTTTTATTTAAAAAATAAATGGAATTTAAAACATAAATATGGATAAATTCTTAACACTGAAGAATGGAACTACTCATTTAATAGTATTTTTTTAGGTAAGTGATTTTTTGGCATTTATATATATATATATATATATATATATTTATAAGCAAGTCAAATGTTGATTTTCTTTACATATTTTTTTTTAAAGAAAACCGCTTTAAAGAAACAAATATTGCATGATTTGCTATTAAATCTGTTATTTTTAAAAAATTTGGTCTTTGCTCCTTTAATTGAAAAAAAAATTAGGGTTTGAATTATATTTTCAAGTAGTTATAAGCTTAAAAAAATAGTAAGTTGAATTATTAAGGTTCTGATCATCATTTTTAATGGCTACTTTCTGATACACCTATCGAACGTCTCCCAAACATACTGACAATAATTTGGTTTCGTTCTTCCCTTCAGTGTTTCCAATAAGGGGATTGATTTACTAGGATTTGTATTAGAAGCTGGGCACTTATTAAAATTATTTAATTGTTGAATTTTTTGCATTTTGGTTAAATTTGTTAGTTTGCTAGCGCTAAAAGCCCACACAAAAAATTGAATAAAAGACAAAATTAAAAAGAATGGTACTCATGCAGAATTTACCCCCCCCCCTCCCTCCGCACTGGATTCCAATTAGTTTAGGGTTCGACTGGTAATCACTGGATTCAGCCGAGCGTTGTTCAAATGTTGAAACACTAAATCAACATTTTTATTTTTTTTTTTTGCATAATTAATGATGGGAATATTTTTTCTGTTTATTTTCTTAACATCTATTGACAAAAAATATTTGTACATTCTCTTGAAAATAAAAATCTAACTTTTCTCTACTTTCACCTAACTATTTACAGTGTTCATATAAAACATTGATTTTTTCTTTTTATAATAAAAATTCTGTTTTCAAAAAGAAATGTATACTGCCAACTTTCTTTAAAAAAAAAAAAGTGCAAGTTTTCCTGAAAAAAAACCAAAAAAACTTTCACCTAACAATTTATGGTAAATAATTCACCTTTTCTTGGGGGAAAAAACAACTTTTATTGATAAAAAAAATTGCAAAAATAATAAAAATAAACAATACAAAATGCAATTTTTTATGAGGAATGTGTTCCATTTTAACAAACTGAGCCACAGCAACGCGTGGCCGGGTACAGCTAGTGTGTATGTATATATATATATATATATATATATATATATATATATATATATATATTCTTTAATTTAGTCAAAATGAAGTTAACTATTTTTGAAGCAAGAAAAGAAATCCAATTGATTTTTGATACAAAAATTCACTAATTTAGAATTTTCACTGTTTTCCTTATTCATATAAATATGATAAGAGTATGTTTCAGAATTTTTAATATGAGGATTATTTGTATTATTCAGACTGATCCCATCTTTTCCCCAAAACAACATAGCATTGTAACCTCTGATGAAACTTGACAATAACAAGCAAGATGAGAATAGTTGTCCAAATATGAATTTATATATGAGAATTAATCTCTGTTTGGTGACTGACACATCAAAAACAATGGTACTAATCAATTGATTAGTGAGATATAAATCAAGAAAATGAGCCAAGTGATTAATTTCACACACACCTAAACAAAAGTTTTTCCAAAGGCAACATTTTACTTTGTTGACATTCAAAATGTCCTGATTCTTAAACTCAAACAATTTTTTTTTTTTCAATTGGAATTTATTATTGAGATGAATATTATTTAGTAATTTATTTATTGCGGACTATTATTTTCATCTTTATTAGTTGTTGTTTCACAACATTTTGGCCAACTATTCCTCTGGCCTTTGTCAGGTGGTAACCACAACGGATAGAAACTTTGAATCTCCTAACTGCATTCTCAATGATCACTGCCATCCGTAGTTGTTGTTGTCTCACCAGGTTTTTGGCCAAGTAAACCAGATGACCATTGTCTGAAGATAGCAGTTTCAATCCTACCCAAAACCAGCCAGAGGCTTACTTGGCCAAAACGTGGTGAGACAACAACTACGGATGGCAGTGATTGCTGAGAATGCAGTTAGGAGATTTGAAGTTCCTATCTGTCGCGGTTACCACCTGATGAAGGCCAGAAGAATAGTTGGACGAAACGTTGTGAAACAGCAACTAATAAACATGAGAATAATAGTCTGCAATAAATATTTTTTTTTTTTGTTATTAATTTTTGCAGACAGATATTCCTTACAATCTATATTGTAAAATATTAATAACTAGTAGGCCCCGTTAACTGGCATTGCCCAGTGGAAGCTTGCTCCTCCTCCTTCACAAAAAGTAAACTACAGTTGTTGTTGGTGGCCACTGCCATCCCTGAACAATTGTGGACACCTCCAACATCTCCATGTAAAGAACGTCTTTTGGAGTAGACAACCTCCTTTTTTTGGGGGGGGGGGGGGTTCTGTCAAATTTAATCGTGATAATTGATATCAGCATATCCACCTGCAAATGCTTAAAAATAAATAAATATTAGAGAGAAGTAGATTTGTTTATTGTGCATGCATATAAACCTGGCAGCCAGTGATTACAATGCATAATAGAGGTCTTTATATCTGTATAAGTACTTGTCTCCGCAAAGTTTGAATTAGATTTTTTTAATCAGTATAAACCTTTAAAAGTATAAAATTCTTAAGAAAATTGTGGAGGTGGACCTATGTACAAATTTACCCCCCCCCCATCAGTTAACATGTGAGAATCAGTCCAAAAAATAAAATTTAATAAAATACTCCACAATATTCAAAATTGGTGAAAACACAAGTATATAACGAATAATTGTTTCCCTATGCAATGAAATTTAAGTTAAAACTGTAGTGTAGATAATCAGTGTAAAAAAATTGGTAATTGTGCATTAAGCCAGACCTTAAGTTTCAAACATGCCGGCAGGTCTGTCAATTGAGGTATGGAAGCTGCTTACTTATATAGTTGGGCAAAATATTAAGACATTTTTTGTTGATATATTGTTTCAAACAGTGTTTTGTTTTTGTTTTTGTTTTTTCAAATATAGTTAATTTTTTTTTTTTAATGTACTTTATACCTGCGCAATCTATTATGATCGTCGCTGATTTAAAAATAAATGTTTAGGCAAAATCATCTACTGGATTCATACTTATGTTGTTTGAATTTAATGTTTTTTTTAACATATATGAAATATTCGTATTTTAGAACTGTTAAACTATTTTCTGTTGCACATTCACCTTTTCAAAACTGTAAAAAATGTGACACATTCATTGTTTTCTTTTCATATTTCTGTAAATAAATATATTTTTAAAATATCTAAACAGTTTGACAAATATATAACATTAACTTAAATAAAGATAGTTATTTTATTTTATATAGGATTAAAAAATCAATTGAAAAGTTTACATATTCTTATATATTTTTATTATACGGCGGGTGAAAAATGATACAGTGGCCCTATGATACAGTTTTGTCAGGTTACGATGTGGAACACAATGCTTTTCTGGACCCTGGTTACTATATTTGCCTAGCCTTACAGTGTTATTCATAATTTTATTTGATTATATACATGTGTATTATATACTGTATTTTCTTTCTAATTTTTAATGCCATATCCCGGGATTCTACTGTAAACATAAAATGTAGTCAACTATAAAATTAGTTTAACAGTTTTAAAATGTGAATATTTCACATATGTTAAAAACATTTAATTCAAACAACATTAAGTACGAATCCAGTTGATGATATTGCCGAAACATTTATTTTTAAATCGGTGACGATCATAATTGATTGTGCCGGTTTAAATAATTTATATTTAAATAAAGTACATTAAAAAAAAGCATAACTATGTTTGACAAAAATATAATTAATTACTGGAACAAATGTACAAAGCGAGAGAGAGAGAGGAAATAAATGTTTTTTTCTTTGGCATTGCTGTGAAATGCTTTTTTTTTCTTTTTTTTTTTTCAGCATAGAAAGAAATGTAAAAAGTGAGTGAGAGCGAGCGAGCTAGAGAGAGTTGGGAAGAATATTTATAGGGAGAGAGGAAGGAAATACAAACTGACACTGTAAAATGTAAGAAAATGAATGCAGCAATTTACTCAGAGGGCAAAAATAGGTTTCATTGTGACGCCATATTTAAATATATGTTTTAGCATTTGTTTAGCATGCGAATACTGTTTATCCAGAATATAGGAATGGTCAGTGCTCAGCCAATCAGAATGAGTGGAATCATATCTGGGAGACTTTAATATTTTTTAATCTGAAAAGGGAAAGATTATGTTTATGAGTTTATGATCCAGTTACAAAGGGTGCAAGCACAATATATGTATAATGTGTATGTTTCCTCCCTTAGTTGACTGGGGCGGTAGGAGGACTTGATATTTAGAGGGAGAAAATACTTCCTTTAAAGATAATTGTGATGATGTGGCTCCTATGATGAAATGTAGGATTTTATTATAACGACTAAATGTGTCTAAAAAGGTGTTCTAAAGTTGCATAAGATAGTGACTAATAGTCTAGACATAAAAAAAATTGTATGTGGCATCTGTTGTTGCAAACCTATGGTACTTTGGTCCAGAGGGGAGTTTCTGCAGTCAAAATATATTTGGAGATAAATGTTTCTAAATTTTAAATTAGATATTTTAAAATTCCATTTAAGAATAAGAAACAAAATCACAATTCATGAAATCCTTTTATTTATAAAAAATTGAAAACCTAAAAACACATTTAAAAAGAAATTCCATCAAAATCTGTTTGCAAAAAATATTGGACATACTAATACCTGTTTTTTTTTTTTCAAATCTTCATAAAACAAGCATCACAATCGTTTTCTTTTCGATAAAATGTTTATCTTTTTATTTTTTTAAGTAAAATTAATAGGGATAATTCACCTATTATCTATGTATCTAGATGACCTGTGATTATGAAGTACTAAAACTGTGTGGGTTTTTCCTGAACGGCATCATAGATGATATTTAAAACATTTTATCTATAAGACTTATAATCATCTATGAGAGAAACGTCTTGACACATGGGGGTGTAGTATTCTTAAAAAAATGCTGTGAATGTTTATTTTGTTACTGGGTAAACATGCTAATTATTATCAAGAAAGAAATATGTATTTACTTGAAAATATATGATATTACAAAAAATGACATAATAATAGTCAACAAAAGCTATTCATCCTTTTATTGATAAGTGTTCTTGGAAGAAAAAAAGAAAGAAGGTGAAGGAGAGAAAGGAGAAATTAAGAGGGGAAACGAGATATTTAATAATATAATAAATACTACTCTAAAGGGTCACAGTTGGTTTAGTATGTATACTAATAAAACTGTTTATTTTGTTTGTTTATTTACTTGTTTGTTCTTGTGCACCATGGATAACGTAATCCTTTTGTGATATTTTCCATGAAAATAGTAAGATGCGGGATAACCCTCTACAGTGGATAATGTCACAAAATGATGCCATCCATCAAACGAGAAAGAGAAAAAAATCTTTGATGCCATTTTATCTAGAGAGCGTGAGGATCTATTATCACAATAGAGAGAGGAGAAAATAGGAAAAAGAGAAATTTCTTTGATTGAAAAGTGAAAGGATTTGACAAAGTCAAAATTATTGTGATGTATAAAGATAAATATTAATCAATATCAAAGTTAATAAACTATATATTCAATTTACTATGAAATTGTTATTAAAATTTTCAGTCAGACAAAAATAGCAATCCATTTGACATCACTGTTTGATTCAATCAAGCCTTTTTTTTATTTTTCCTCACAATACCGTCCTTCGGCTTCCTGAGATGAAATGCACCTACATTGACGATTTTTGTTTTCTGATCTTTTTTGTAAAACTTAATTTTGTTCTGCAAAAACAAAACCAACAGCCCCTCTCCCTCCCCTTTTTATTTTATCCCCCCTCACTCCCAGACCCTGTTGGAGTATCAGAATACACTGACTGCCCCCCCCCTGCAGAGAGTAAAAGTCCCTCAATGGGGCCACCTGTTGGCCATAGGTGATGACCTGTAATGCCTTAGAACGGGATCCTGGTGGCTGAGCACCTCCTGACCTCGGAACCAAGTGGCCGTGAGTTAGCAATACTCCACTTTGGCCCTTACTTCGGCTAGACGGGTGGTCGGGCAGGCTCGACCTGATCAACCGGCTAGTCATGACAGTCATTAATAATAGTAAACCCCCACAAAAAGAGAAATACAAACATATTACACTTATAAAAAAAAAACACACACACATACTATCATTAGGAGGCTATGGCAAGGGCCAATCAGATGGTGAAAACTGATGCTGTTGACAACTAACCCTTTCTATACCTTGCTAGGTCCGAGGAAATGAAAAAAATCGTCATAAACAGCTATACTCACTGTTTGAGTATATCATCATTGTATCCCTGAGATGCTTGGACGAATGGGTTTCCCCCCAACCATCTCCCAATTTAGGGCTTCAAGGAGAGTGGGGAGCAAGGATGATGAAAAAAAAACAAAAAATATTCTATAGCTTCCAAAAAGAGATTAAGACCCTATCCAGAAAGTGATGAAGATGAAAACACAAACTTTCGGGAGTATATAATCTTGAAATCGCAAGATAACACACAAATAACTAAAATGTCCCCCATTCATAATCGAAAAAATTATCAGCAAAAATCTAAACACAAAACAAATTTAAAAAATGGAACTTTACTCATACAAGTATCTACTAAAAGTAGTGCTGAAGAAATTTTAACATGGACAAAGTTCCATGATATAAAGATCAAAGCCTACCCTCACAAAACCCTCAACACTTCAAAGGGAGTCATCAGATGTCCAGAATTAAACACCTGCTCTCTAGAAGAAATAAAAACAAACCTAACAAAACAAAGTTATAGATACTAAAAGAATTACAATAAAAAGAAACGAACAAACAAACACCAACACATACATATTAACTTTCAATACTCCCACCCCACCAACTGAACTCAAGATTGGATATATTAACATTAAAGTAGAAACATATATCCCCAGACCACTTTGCTGCCTAAAATGCCAAAAATTTGGCCACTTCAAAGAATACTGCAACAGGAAAACAGTACACCCAAAATGTAGCAATAATGAACACCAAGAAACAGAATGCCAAGGAAATATAAAATGCCAAAACTGTGGTGAAAACCATCCAGCATACTCATCGCTCTGCCAAAACTGGATCAAAAAATAAAAATAAATAAACAAGCTGGACATGTTTTACCGAAGCATAAACAATTATTGAAACAGCCACCACAACAGAACCAACTAGATCATATGCAGGTGCAACCAAAAATCAATTAAAAACAATAGAAAAAATTGAACTAAAGGAAATCTCTACCCTCATAAAATCACTTCAAGAACTAGTTGAGGCATTGAGGGCCACCTTACAGCAACTGCCGTCAACTCTGTACTTGAAAATAATTACCAAACAGTTGAAAATAAAATCCCACCAGATCCCAAAAATCAAACACAATCCTCTAACAAAAAACCCACACAAACTGAAAACATCCCAAAACCAAAAGAACAATCACCTAGTACCCTCCGCAAAGAAAAAAAATCAAATCCCACACCAACCAAACAGAAAATAAATGAAAAACCAAAAAAAGACAGATCTTGCTCCACGTCAAAAACCAAAACTACAGATCAGAACAAATTTAAATCCTTGGAAATAATGGAAACAGACGACAGAGTCTATAAACCCCCATAATCAAATAGTAGAAAATAACCACTGTTATTCTTAATAAAATAAAAGGAAATCAAAAGCATAAAACTAAACTATGGCTAACAAAATAATCCAATGGAATTGCAGAGGTATAAAATCCAACAAGAATGAATTATTTCTACTAATATCCAATCTCTGCCCTACTATAATATGCCTACAAGAGACTTTTCTAAAACCATCTGAAACTATCAATCTCCGTAACTTCACTGAATATAACCACACAACAAATAATCCAAATAGAGCTTCTGGAGGAACATCCATTCTCATCAACAAAAACACAGCACAAAGCCAAATAAATCTACAAACTAATTTACAGGCAATTGCTACCACAACCACCCTACATAGAACAGTCACAATCTGCTCGATCTATCTACCCCCAAATGACCCTATAGATGAAACAGTGATAGAAAAACTTATCAACGAACTTCCTTGCCCCTTCATATTATTAGGTGACTTTAAGTCATAATGTTAGTTGGGGATGTTCAGACACAGACAGAAAAGGAATCGTTATAGAAAATATTATCAACAACAACCTATGCATATATAATAATAAAAAACCAACCTTTATTCACTCTGCTACAAACTCATACTCAGCAATTGACCTCTCTATAAGTGATCCTAGTATCTTTATGGATTACAACTGGACAGTGCACGAGGACACTTGTGGGAGCGACCACTTCCCAATAATATTAGAACACTTTGGTCCTGAAACAAACTCAAAAATTCCTCGTTGAAACCTTAAAAAAGGTAACTGGAATAAATTCAAATCATTATGCGAACACAAACTCTTCCCTGGAAAACATGTGAAAGACCTAATCACTCACTTTATAGATACCATCATCTCAATAGCCGAAAACAAAGGTATCAACCAAGTATAATCGTCCCTGGTTTAATGATGATTGCAAAAAGGCTATCAGGCTACGACATGCTGCATTTAAAAAATTCAACGACCGACCAACTACGCAGAATTTAAACAACTTCAAAATATGCAGAGCACAGCAAACAAAAGAAGCTAAATGTGAATCATGGAAAAACTTTGTGTCCAAAATCAACAACAACACCAAAAACAAAACCATATGGAAAATTATACGGAAAATATCAGGAAAAAACACCAGTTCCCCTCTAAACCACCTTTGTATAAACAATAAAAAATAACCAAAAAAAAAAAGACATAGCCAACATGCTTGCAGACACTATTGCAAATAATTCATCATCCAAAAATTACAATAAAAAATTCCAGACTATTAAACATGAATCAGAAAAAAACAACCTACACTTTAAAAGTAATAATGAAGAAGTTTATAATAATTTTTTTACCATTCAAGAACTAAAGGATTCATTAAAAAGAAGCCAATAACACGACTGAAGGACCAGATGAGATAACATATGAATTCCTGAACCAACTACCAGATCAACCATTAAAGCACTTACTTTCCATTCTTAATGACATCTGGATCCTTCGAGCTATATGGAAACAAGCCAGTCATTCCTATACCAAAACCAGGGAAGGATGCATCTGACCTCTCTAATTATCGCCCCATGGCTCTAACAAACTGTGTGTGCAAGACGATGGAGAGAATGGTAAACACCAGACTAATGTGGTTTCTTGAAACAAATAAAATATTAACCAACCTTCAATGCGGTTTCTGAAAAAACGGAGCACTACAAACCACTTAATACAACTGGAAACCTTTATCAGTAATGCATTTATACAAAAAAAAGCATATGACTGCTATATTCTTTGATCTGGAAAAAGCTTACGATACCACATGGCGGTATGGTATCATGAAAGATCTCAAAGAAGCCAGACTGAAAGGAAGACTATCCATCTTCATCAACAACTTTATCAACAATAGATTATTTAATGTCCGTATAGGAACATGCCTCTCTGATATTAAGGAACAGGAAATGGGAGTACCACAGGGAAGTATTTTGTCTGTAACATTGTTTAATCTAAAGATTAACAATATCGTTAAATGCATAAACCATAAACCACGGTGTGGATTGCTCACTATATGTAGATGATTTTTTAATTGCATATAGCTCAAGGCATATCCATATAATTGAGCGTCAACTCCAACTATGCATCGACAAATTAAAAAAATGGACAACCGAAAACGGATTTAAGTTTTCCACTAATAAGACTAAATGCGTGCACTTTTGTCAGCTTAGAAAACTGCATCCAGATCCTCTCTTAAAACTAGATGGTACCCAGATTCTTGTTTGTGGAGTATATGGTTAGAAAAAAAAACAAAAAAAAATGTACCGGGCGTATCTGCATCACTCTTTGGGAAAGAAGGAAAGGATGGCCAGCGCATTTGTATACGCGAAGGGCATCTTGGGAAGGCAGAGCATGATGGGAGAAGCTTTTTTTTTTTTTCCTGTCTCTTCCTTTTTTTTTTCTAGATAGGAGGATATAAAAGCAGGGAAAAATTCCCTGGGGGAGGAGAGAGAAAAGAGTCGTGAACATCTTCTCTTGAAAAGAATTTTGTATTGCTGACGTTCGGATTGTGCAGTGTGACATTGGTGGCGAGAGGCCAGGTGTGGTCAATTGGAAAAGAGGAGGGCAGAAACGTACTGTTGTCGAGAAAGTGACTCACTCCTTCCCGAACCCCAGAACCGAATCCTGACTATAACCCTACAAGCTATTTCGGCGAGTCAAGCAGGTTAACATGGCTGACTGGAGACTCTCAACTCAGATGTTGAGCCCTTCACTAGGGAGGGTAACCTAATTAAATGGCTGGAAAAATTAAAGATGGTGGCAAGGTTGCAAAAAATCAAAGACGTGGTCACCCTGCTGCCGCTCTACTTAGAGGGGGAAGCCCTCACTATTTACCAGCAGATGCGCGGTGAAGATAAGGGAGACCTTGCCTCTGTGGAGCAAAGACTGAAATTGGCTTTTGCCGAGAGTCCATTTGAAGCACTCGGCAAGCTTGCAAGTTTGAGGTGGACAGGCGAGTGTTGACGTCTTTGCTGCAGAGATCAGAAGACTGGCAGGATTGGCTGGTTACATGGGGAGGAGTCTGGAGATGACAGTAAAGCTATACCTAGTGAATGGTTTTCCAGAAGAAATCTCTGCGAACATGCAGAGAATCACTGAGATAAATATGATGGAAGTGGACATGGACCTAGTCAAGAATGTCAAGGGCCCAATCGTGGTTGCAGCTGTGAGTGAAAATAAGTGCATTGAATGATGAGAGACAGGCAACGAGGCGACAGGAGGGGAGGCCTGCCATCAAGTGCTTCCAGTGCCAGGGTCCTCACTTGCTCAAGGACTGCAAAGAGCCGAGACCGGGGGTCATCTGCTACTGATGTGGATGAGTGGGGCACATTAGCCGCTATTGCATTGCATCACGGGACCAGGGAAACGAGTGAAGGGGAGCCATTGCGCCAGTGATTCCCCCTTCTATGTGGAAGTGGCGCACAACAAAATGTTGCCTCAGTTACCGGTAGTGGTCAATGGGAAGAGAGTCATGGCCCTTGTTGACTCAGGCTGTACCACGACGTTGGTAACGAAGAATGTCACTAGATCATGGAGCGGAACTAGGAGCATTAAGACCGTGGATAGCAGGGAGGTGAAATGCCTGGGAGAGACAACAGCAGAAGTACTGGTGCAAGGTGTGCCTATTGGACTACGAGCCCTGGTGTTAGATCGTCTGGTTGGTGATGATGTGATTTTAGGTGTAAGTGCGATCAACCAACTGGGGGGCGCTATGTTGAGGGGGGGGCAAGTAACTTTTAGACGCCTCAGCGCAGTAGGAATGGCAGGAGTGGAAGGTGATAGAAATATCAGAACACAAAAACCGGAGGCTTGCTGCATCAAGGATGAGGATTTCCTGGCGAGGTTCGATGGTGAGAGGTGGACGGTGGAATGGAAATGGATCTCCGGGCCTCAGGAACTACGAAACAAAGTAAGCTGCTACGAGAAAACACTGCGAGGAGAAATAAGAAAAGGATTTGAGGAAGAAGTGGAGAGGTGGATAGAGGAGGGAATTCTGAAACCGTGGACAGAGGAAGAAAAAGGAGTGCTACCATTACTGCAGGTTTGAACAACCCACAAAGAATAAAGTTAGACCGGTACTGGATTTCAGAGAATTAAACAGATGCGTAGCCTGCCACACTGGAAAGGGGAGTGATATATGCGAAGAGCTGATGAGGAAGTGGAGGAGACTGAAGCAGGCCACTAAGATTGTCGACCTGAAGTTGGCTTATCTCCAGATCCATGTAGATGAAAAACTCTGGAAACATCAATTGGTCCGGTACAAGGGGAAGTTGTATTGCCTGACGAGGTTAGGCTTTGGGCTGAGCTCAGCCCCAAAAATTATGACTGCCGTGCTGAAGACGGTGCTGAGTAATGACTGTACAGTGGACAATGCCACTAGTTCGTACATTGACGACATTCTCGTGGAGGAAGCAGAGGTGACAGCAGAGAAAGTTAGAGGCCATGATGCGAGGTATGGGTTGACTGCAAAACCGGAGTCCCTGGATGGAGGAGCGGCATTGGGGTTGAAACTATGCCGAGATGGCAAAGGAAGCCTTGTCTTTAGACGAGGGAATGCAATACCCGAAATCTGAACCGACCTGACAAAACAAAAACTCTTCTCGGTCTGCGGGAGACTGGTGGGACACTATCCAATCGCCGGCTGGCTCAGGATAGCGTGCAACTTTATTAAACGACAAACGGGCACTGATGGCTGGGAGGGCCGTGTGACGAAGGAGGTCACGAACATACTACAGGAAATCATTGCGAGAGTGATGAAAGAAGACCCAGTAAAGGGGGAATGGTACGTCAGCGGCGGAGACGCGGGGGTGATTTGGTGTGATGCCAGCAGTCTGCCATTGGGCGTCGTATTAGAGATGGGAGACGTAACTGTGGAAGATGCGGCGTGGTTAAGGAAGAAAAACGGCTATTCCCATATCAACATAGCCAAACTGGAGGCCGCTATGAAAGGAATCAATCTGGCCCTGAAGTGGGGATTGAAAACGATTGAAATCAAATCCGATTCAGCAACAGTAGTTGCATGGATCAGGTCAGCAGTGACTGGCAATAAGAGAGTTAGACCAGAGGTGCTGCAGAAATGCTGATCAAGTGCAGGCTTGGAGCACTTGCAGATTTGATAGCGGAATTTCAGTTGAAGGTATCTGTAGTGCTGATCCTATCAGAAAAGAACAAGGCAGATTCGATGACATGGGTAAAGAAGGCCTGGCTTAGCTAGATTGTTTCTCCCAAATACCGCATTCACTCTATGGCCTACTCAAAAGATGGTTTCAATGAAAATATATACAAAGAAACACATGATTAATATTGGGGAGTGGGAAGATCTACAAACAGCCAAAAAGAATGAAAAATAATGCTAATGAGGCTCTTTCAAGCCTTTGCAAAGTATTAGACCACCTACTCTTTTCGAAATCAACCAAAAACAAGCAGGTCAGTCTCTAGCAGGAATTAAGTGGAACTATCAAAAATAAAAAGACCAAAATGGAATATGGGATGGATGGTGTTCTCCTAGATGGAAACAACATTTGCATATGGAGAGTGGACATCTTTGGAGTTGCTCTAGTATCACAAAGTAAAACCTTACTAGGACCTGTTTATTCCACTATCTAAGAGTCTTTTTAAAATAAATTCTAAGGAATGGTTTCTGTAAAGCCCAAAACTGCATGTGCTATGCTTAGAAAGGGAACACATAATCTGGCTCCTCAACTAATGCATAAGCTAGTGTCATACACCCATCTTCTATCGAACTCCATGCCATGTAATCTTTTCCAGTTACATATTATGTTCAATTCAAGCTAATGTTTAAAGTAAATGACCAAATTATAATAAGAAACATCCAACTTCATGAACCTTGTCAAGATATGTAACCCATATTATTAGTCTCGCTATAGCTAGAATAGCCATTCTCTTCTCTCTTTATCATGGCAAAGCTACATTGTTGATAATGGATGCTATGTCAGGACCAACAGCTGCATGATGTTGATGCAAGCTGCTACCTCTCTGACATTTTCCCCAGTTTTGCCAAATTTTGCAAGTGAAAAATGTATATTCTGATGTTTCTTCGTGATCCTCAGAATCAACCCTTAAGTTATCTCTGCATAATTAGGCACAGAAGGAACCAGTTGTCAGATCAGAGAATATTCAGAGTTGTTGAGATATACCGGATACTATTACCATTTATCAATAACTCATTCAGCATTCTAATATTATAAGATTAAGATTATAAGATTATTAAGAATATTATTAAATGTATAAATCGCAGAATAGACTGTGCTTTGTATGTGAATGATTTTTTTTTAATGTTATAAATCTAAACCTAGAATAGAATGTCAACTACAACTAAACCTCAAAAAAATAAATGAATAGGCATACAGTTTTAAATTCTCTAAGTAAAAAAACAAAAACAAGTGTATACATTTCTGTACATACTAATGGCTCTATAATCAAACTTAA
Source organism: Euprymna scolopes (assembly GCF_053919585.1). Taxonomy (NCBI): domain Eukaryota; kingdom Metazoa; phylum Mollusca; class Cephalopoda; order Sepiida; family Sepiolidae; genus Euprymna; species Euprymna scolopes. The sequence continues at coordinate 79,677,061 of NC_136490.1, forward strand.
AGGAACATAAATTTCAGTTGTCAATGAACACAAATTCTTTAGAATCATATTTTACAACTGACACTCATTTCACATATAAAATATTTAAAGGCGATTTGATAGAATAATTCTCTTAAAACTATACCGGTCATTAATAAATATTTTTTTTATATACCGGATGTAACAACAGAAATGTACTTTTTTAACATTCTTTAAGCCTTTGTATTTTGGCAACCTATTGAGGAACTTTAAAGAAATTTCAGTGTTTTGCAGTGCTCTCATTCTCTATTTTGAACAAGAAAATAATCAAATTATCTTTAGTCTAAAAGAATAAATGAAGAAGAATATGATTTAACTAAAATTGTCAGTAAATTTATTTTAAAAAAACTGTTAAAAAATTCTAAGAATAAAGATTAATCATTCCATAATAAATGCCACAAAAATCATAGCAAGAACAAAAAGTGTTAGGCTTCAACAGTTGCTCCCTTCTTTGCAGTAACTTCCTTCACTTTTTCTCTTGCACCACAAGCTTTCTTGATTAATTCTCCCATGATGTTTTCCTCCCATGTCTGTTGGATAGAATTTTTAAGGGCTTCAAGAGTTGCAGGGCTTCTCACAAGCTTTTCTCACGAGTTTGTTCCAGATATTATAATCTAATAGATTCAAATCAAGTGAAGAAGGGGGCCTAGTGTCCTTATCCCGAAACCTTATCTCAAACTCATCCTTGAAAGTTTTCAGCAATTTGGCTTGTGTGACAAGGGGCTCCATTTTGCTGGAAAGTGAACTTGAATATTTTTTATTGATTGAGTCTTGCACCAGTGTTAAACATCGTTAGTGGCATTTTTTGCTTTTTGATACAAGTAAAAGCCATCACTTTTGTGTTTTTCTCTTAAAAAGAGTAATTTGATCTCTTTCATGAAGATCGGAGGCAAGAACACAACTTTTTCATCAATTTAGATACGCATCTTTTGTGAAATTCTGTACGTCTGTGTAAGAAATCACTTCAGCATTTTATTCAATAAAATTTTTGCCCTCTTAACTGTCTTCATTTTCAGTTCAGGGATAACAAGGCGCCTCATTGGTCTAACATTCAAGTTCATTTTCAGGTCTTTGATTGCCTTTTGGATTGTTATTGCTGATGCTCATCTGTTACAAGCGAAGTCTCTTATTGATTAGGTTGAAACATTTGTTATTGACATTTTCAGTTCCCGATTCCTTTTTCTGTTGCAACCTCCTAATCCCGCCTTTCTTTTAACTGTTTCACTTTCCCAACATTTATCCCAGGTTATTTTGATAGTTCTTGGATAAACTTTGAAGATGAAAGCCAGGGATTGAATGCTAGTACCATTTTTGGAGGCTTGAACGATCTTTTCTCTGTCAGCAGTGACCAGTTTAGAAGTCATGATGTAGCAGACACACACAATTCATGAAAAGGTTTTTGTTTCTGGTCTCATAACTTCAGTATTAATGCAAGGATTTTGGTGAAATAATAATCCTGTTTTTATTAAGACATTATTCATGCACCTGAAAAAATTAAAAGGATTTTTCGTAGTTTTAGTGAGTATTTTATGACATTGACAGTTTTGCTATTTCATCTGGTAGATCAACCCATAAATCCTATCTCCAACAACTCTGTAAAATTAAAATCATATCCATCCAATCCAACTAATGAATGTACCTTTAATCCTAAATACAAATAACTCTAAAAAAAAAAAAAAATCAATTGAAATTTAGGATTGTTTTCAAAAGGTTCGGATATCACACTAAAAACTATGCACCTTATCTGCAACTCATCCTCTTTGGGTTATTTGACCGCCTGATGTAATTCTGGGCTTGAATGTACTCATTAATAAAGTACCCATCCTTCCACATACTAAGACAAACTTCAGGACATCTAGCATCTTTACAAATGATTCAAAGGACAATGATAAAGCTGCATGTACAGTTATATGCAAGCAGGAAATTATCACGAAAAAGTTCCCAAAAGAAATGACCATCTTTAGTGCTGAGGTTTGTGCTATAGATATATCACATAAAAATAAAAAGGTAAAGCTAATCAGTTTCGTGGAGGTCCTCAGAAAAGTTTAAAATACTTTACACAGATCTAAAATTTAATAATTTAAACTAAAAAAAAATAGCAAAAACTCTTGCACCACAACATAAACAGCAACTTATTCTCTATTGTACTCAACTTGAAAAAGCGATAACAGTAGTTTGTTTACATATAAATCACACAACTAATACATTCATTTATCTTAAAACAAGAGGAATACTCAGAGTGTGTAGGATGTCAAAAGCCATGCACCGTTAAGCACTTCATGAAGGAATATGATGATTTTGCTCACACTAGACAACTGTTCTTTGATGCTGATAACATGGAAGATATATTTGAAAGAATGGAAATGATTCTATCATTCTTGAGGACTATCAAAATATATAGCAAACTGTAAATATAAATATATATATATTGAAAAAAGACCTCTAACTACACTCAGTGGTGAAGCCCAAATTTGGGAGTTTGTGGGAGTGTAGAGCCATACTATTCCCAAATCTACTTTAAATAGAATCTGACTCAAGAATAACATGAAATGAATCAGTAAGATAACTTTCAATCAATAATAAAAGCAAAATCTATGAATAGATATTTGAAAATCAATACATATATATAAAATGGAAAGGAAACAAAAAGTGACAGTGTTAAAACGTTCTCTTGTCAATACAACACACAAAAGTCCTTTTTTCCTTTCTTTCCTCAACAGCTCCTCGTGTATTTAATATTATCTTTTACCATTCATTCTCGGTCCTACAAAAAGAAACAAAACTCAATGCTCATGCTTTAAATTCGTCCCTTTTTAATAGCTACCAATTGTGTACATATGCAAATTAATGGCATATATTCACTAATGAGCAACCTACAAAATTATGTATGTCCTTTTTTCTTTTCTACATTTTCTGCTGTCATTTTACTAAGCAAACACAAGGTCGTTTGTGTGAGAGTGATTTCTATTACACTCTCTCTCTCTCTCTCTCTTGATATCACTATCACATAAATAGCAGGGAGATGGTGATCGCCTTTGACATGTACTTCTATATAGAATTGGAGGCATCACTGCTTCGTTCTCATCTTCGTCATCACTACCATCATCGCTATGGGCACGTTCCACAATTCCCTTTTCTGTTCGCAGTGCTTCTGAGCTCATCCAGAAGCAGTAGAGGATTAGGATTATCCTTAAAGTGGATGTTTACTTTCTCACTGTTCTCCGAGGCACAACCGAAGAAAACATCTTTCACATGATGTGGGACACCATTGACCAACATAGTCTGAGGACTTATTTTTTCTATTCATCCACTACCAAACCTTGTAGTGCACCAAGCATTTGGTGGTTTTACCCAAATACGATCTTCGACTTTATACGGTGTCGACAACTCTAACCACTGATGGTGTAACATTTATCCCTTTTCTATGCTATTTGTAGCAGTAAATCCCATTGGCTGGCGCAGTTGATGGTATTGCATCATCTTTAGGTGTCACATTATACCAGTACACAACTTCTGGAATTGAATACTGCATCCTGACTGCAATCCTTTTGATGGTGTGTGGTCGATCAACAGGCAAAAATCACTGCTCACACAAATTCTCTTAACTGATTTTGACGCTTCTCAAACGTCAAATGATTTCTCCATTCTCTCCCACCGACAAGTAACCTGTTTTTATAAGGCATGCGCATGTGATCTCGCGTGACTTTGTTCACTACAAAACGTTACGGCCGCCATGATGGACTCTTTTTTTTTTTCTTTCTTGACGCGTGCGACTCACAGGACAGACAGACAGACACACACACACACACACACACACACACACACACGAACGTTTGTACGGTAAGCCATTTTCCTCACACTCCCCCCTGATCTCATGATCACAGAGATGACAAGGGGGTGGTGATCGTCTTCGCCGGGTGCTTCTTCGAGGGGGGATGACACGCCCCATCTTCACTTGTGCTTTCATCTGTGGTCTGAGGGCCGAGCATCTCTGTGTCTTCAGGGAAGCTATTAATCTCTGAGTCACTGTCTGATGGTGGTGCTGCAAACCAGAGCGATGCCTAGATTCTGACTCTGATTTGCTCATATCGTCTAGTGATGGTTGCGTTACTAACTGTATGTCTTTAACATGACGGGGCACGCCCTCGACCCGCACCGTTTGTGGGCTGATTATTTCAGTGACTCGCCCGACTCCATACCTTGTCATGCACTTGCCTTGCGGGTTCTTGATCCACATGACATCCTCTTTCCTCACTCTCTCTCCGGCTACTTCCAGTTCAGACAGTGGGTTTGTCTCTATGCCCTTCACCCTGACGTGATACCTATCCAATGTATCAGCCGGCGCTGTAGAGGGCAAAACATCATCCTTTGGGGTTACATTGTACAAATAAACTGCCTCAAACACTGCGCAGCCTGATCTAGCTGCGATTGTCTTGACGATTCGATGATTCCGTTCAATGATCCCATTTCCACTAGGTACATGGGCACATCGAAACCTTAGATGTACGCCTCAGCTGTCAGTAAACTTTCTAAACTGCTCACTGGTAAATGCAGCACCATTGTCAAGCAATATCTCTGGAGGTTCACGTTCAAGGAAAATATTTAGTTGACGGACAATAGTAACTGTATCTTGTCAACGCAGCATATGCCATATAGCAAACCTTTATGGACCGCAATCAATGAGAGTCAGAAAATCCTCACTATTGTGGTAAGTAATGTCTATCGCTAGCCAGCTCCAGTGACTCCTAACTTCTAACTTCCGCTTTTCCCAGCCGGGTCAATGGACTGGCATTCCACGCAGTTTTTGACCACTTCCTTTGCACTCCTGGTTCAACCAACTTAGTGAAATATAGGGTTTGCTTGACTCCAGGATGCCCGCTTTATTGGTGGATTTCCTTAATCTGATTAGATTGACCAGGGATCATAGATGCGGCACAGGGAGGTTGCATAGGTTCAACAGTTCTTTTTATGGCATCAAGCCATCTTTGAGGTACCCTTGTTAAACAGTCTGCCTTGTTTATGTTGGATCTGACCTCCATTCATAGAGCATATTTGTTCACCAGGCTCATGATCGTGTCGAGCCGCTGACTGATGAGCATTTCACTCGTTGCTTTGGTTCATACTCTAGCCCGTCCGGTAAGAGTGTCTGAATCCACTTATGGACGCAAGCAGAATCTGTGAATAGTCGCAGTGTGGTTGTCTTCCAAAGGATTGCCAAGTTTATTCCCTTGATTACTGCATCGAATTCTGCCAGGTTTATGTGTTGGGAGTCCTTTTCTGGGCGCAACCAGCAAGCGTCTTCCACTACGGCTCCATCATGGACTAATGACACGGTAATGGCAAGAGAACTTGTGTCAACCCATACACTACGGTCCTGCCTGTCAACACATCATCTGTCCAGTGCTGGATCTTCTTTTTGCACTTTCTGACCATTGTATTGAGAGGGGCGTCATAAATTTTGTCATCCCATTTGGTGGTGACGTCAGAGGCTCTCCGTTTGATGAATGCCACTGCAATACGAAGCCAGCCACCCACAGGAAGGTGTCCAACCAACTTTCCGTACAATGAAAATACGTTCCGTCGCGTGAAAACACAGAGCATATCTGGGATTTCATTGCCTGCAAACCGGGCACTCTTGCACCGTCCCATAGCCTTTCTGGTTCTTTGCTGAAAAGGCCAAAGTTGTGAAGATGTTCTTTTACGCGCATTGCAGGCACAATTTCTTCATGCACATCATCAATATATGCAGATGTTGCCCGCTGAATGCGCTCATCTTCTAATGGAGTAGATGCTTCTGTAGCTGCTAGCACCTGCTTTGCATCTTTTTCTTTTAAAATATTGCAGGCTCTAGCCAACAATTCCTGAAGCCCAATCTCGCTGAGCCTTGATGATGCTCGTAGCAGTTGGCTGGTGTAATCTGGTATTCCTTTGAGAAAGGCACAACTTAATATGCGTTCAGTCACTCCACCAAACGGTGCAGCTAATCTCTTTAAATCCGCCAGGTAGACGTCCACCGTCTCCTCCAACCCAAGCCGCCGTTCGGTGAACTGCCTCCAGGCAATAAAAGGGTCTGTAGCAAAGGCCGCATATAGTGCCTTCATAACCTCCTCTAGAGTTGGTTCATCCCCAAGATGTTGATAAACAGAGTATGCCCCCTTGGTCAGCCTCAATGGGATGACAAGCGTGGGATCCTTTATTTTGCAAAACCGGCAGACAACAGGCAAAAATCACTGCTCACACAAATTCTCCCAACTGATTTTGCCACTTCTCAAACGTCAAATGATTTTTCTATCCTCTCCCACCGACAAGTGACCTGTTTTTATGAGGCACACACACGTGATCTCGCAAGACTTTGTTCACTACAAAACATCACGGCCGCCATGATGGACTCTTTCTTTCTCGACGTGCGCGACTCACAGGACAGACACAAGGACGTTTGTACGTAAGCCATTTTCCCACCTGGTGCAGTGCCGTTACCTTCAAGAAAATGTATACATCAGTAATGCATTCTAACCCGGTTGTGAATTTCTGAAAATCTTGACATCAAAATATAGAGGCAATATCAGTCAAGATTTCAAGCAGCAGATCATGTTAAAAAAAGATGGATCTTAATTGTCACACAATTCTGGTTTAAATAATGTATATTTTAAGATAAATTACTAATTAGATATCAGATAAAATAATTTAAATACGTAAAAAAATAACTAAATATTGACAACAATCTTCAACCATTATGGCAACCAATCTCAGTTGGAAGTATTTTAATGTCAATCCCAAGAATAAGAATATAGTTGCTTGAACCATCACATCAAAGGGTGGCAAATCAGCAAAAACTTTTACAATCACTAATATGTTAAACCATCTTAGAAATGTTCATTCAAAAGAAGCAAAAGTTGCAGATAAGAAAAGGAAGCGCAATGAATATTTAGAGTCAGACGTTCCAGGAACAAGTGGCAGCAACTACGAGCCTCCAGCGAAACCCCAAACTACTACAGATTCAATATTGGCCAAAAAGAAAGTGTGGGATATTGATGACCACGGGTCACAAGAGACCCATTATCTGGCAAGAGAAATGCTGTTGATATTCAACCATATTCTGTAACATCTGCCATTGGATTTAATAGGTTTATTACAAATTTGTAGTGAAGTATGTTTTTTATTGAATGCTGTAATTTGAACCAAATAACATTTAAAACAAAAATTCAACTGTCTCTTGCTGAAATTAGCAGCATTTCATGAAGTACAGACATTTGGACAGCTACAACTGATAATGCTCTTTTCAGTATTTGACAGGTCATTGGCTTTCAAATGATTTAGAGCTGTGCTTAGTAGTTCTATTCCCTGGTGCACACACAGGTGCAAGAATAAGTGAAGAATTGCACAATGTTCTGAATGAGTATAAAATCTTCAATAAAGTTTTCTTAGTCTTACGGGATTCAGGAGCAAACATGGTTTCTGATCTCAGGGAATGTGATTTAGAATAACTATCATACATTGTAACTCAGTCTGTGAAGACAATCATCTAATAGAAATACCGTTTCTCACTTCAATCGTTTTCTATTAGCAAATAGCAAATTAACTGAAATACAGGATTAGCTTAATTTGGAAAGCAAACTCATACCATATGTGCTCACATGCTCGAATTCAACAGTTATACACTGAAAATAAATTAAAAACAATGAAAAGCTCTCGTAATGTTTGCTGTTGATAAAATTCCTATTTGAACAACTTATTAATGGGGACTTCTTCAAAAAAATATTCAGTACCTGACTCAATTTGAAGAAATCACCAAAGAAACAACCATATCAATGATACCTACAAATTTAGCTCTAAGGTTATTTCTGTCAAAAACTGCCCAATCTAACTCTAGTATTTTTGACTTTAGTGGATTCCTTACCATTTTTTAATAATTCAGGTTATGAATGGAAACAAGATTTTCATTCTATCTAAATGCTTGTGTATGTCTACTTTCTTAGACCTATGATTCAAATATTAATTTTAAGATTGGCATAGAAAACATTTAGAATTAGGTTCTACATCTGACTTCCACTGATAATGAAGCAGAATCAGCAAGATACACTACTTTGCTGAGGATGAAAAACCACGAACAAGTGTAAATTACAACATGGCAACTTTGAAACCACTGACAAAAAACAGTAAAAATGTCACAAAAGATGTGTTCATCAGTCCTAGTATAAGAAGAAAATAGGGAGTAAAAGTATAATTATTTCTTATTCAATTTTGGCCTTCATTTTTGTGGTGTGAAAAGTGAGCATCATTTATAATAGCAAAATTGCACTGATGGACTGTTTTTAAAGTATCAAATAAAACTGAATTAAATGACAGTAAATATCAACCTTCAATATAATTCTATACAAAATGATTATTATGCCCATTTTTTAAAACAATTCCAACTGCAACTTCATTATAAATCAATAAAAATGCTGATATGTTCAATTTTGATGGCAGAAATAAAGTACCAAACCTCATAAACATATACTAATTTCAAAATCATACATCCCAAAAACTCTTATAATATACAGATTTGGAATATTGCATGCCTAATCAATACATATTATAGAATTCTATATCTAAATGTCAGCTCTTTACACCCTGTACATCTTAAATAGTACCCTCAAGAAAATGTAATAATTTTATGTAGTATTTTTCACTTTGTTTATCATGACAATATAATTAAGTAAACATATGTTTCACATCAGTTTAATTTTAATAAAAGAGAGCATTGCAAGTTATCAACGATTATACAATTGGTATTTCATTGTGATTCTGTTGAATTTTTTGTCCTTTTTCAATGCTTATGGGACAAATCACTTATTTTGTATCCTTTTTTTCCTTTCCTTCCTCAACAACTCCTCATGAATTTAATATTATCTTCCACCATTCATTCTCGATCTAAGCTGTCCAACAAAAAAACAAAACTCAATGGTCATGCTTTAGAATTCATCCCTTTTAATAGTTAGCAATTATGTATATATGCAAATTAATGGCATACGTTCACCAATGAGCGACCTTCAAAATTATGCTTGTCCTTTTTTTTCTTTTCTACATTTGCTGCTGTCATTTTACAGGCTAAGCAAACACGAGGCCATTTGTGAGAGTGATGATTTCTATTACATATAGATATATATCTATTAGTGTTGGGACGATTCCTAATTTTTATACGATTCCGATTCCAGGAAAATATTGATTAACGATTCCGATACCAAGTACGATTCCGATTCCTAGGGAATTATTGTTTTGAAATATACCAGGTAGTTTTATACTTATGGTCGGTAGTTCCCAAATATGTTCCCTAACTTTGGAAGAGATATTTTATGTCTACACCGTCGTGTTTTGGTTTAAATAAAATGATTATATTGTAAACTAAATGGAAAAATTAGCAAAATTTATTTTAGAGAAAATTTAGGATGAAGTAAAGAATAGATACCCCGTAGCAGACGACGACGCCTGGCGGTGCCAGGCGCACAATTCAACTAATACCGGTGATTCGACCTTGACATTGGCACAAGCACATGGCGTCGGTTGTTTTTAAACATGTCAAATAGCAAACATACTCGAATATTCACCAGCATTTTTTAAAAATATATTTACAAAACCTTTGAAGATTTAAAAGAAAAAGTATATATTTACAAAACATTTTAAGACAATTCAATATTTATTCTTTAAAACATTACATTAACTTCAGCGACAATTAATATATTTTCAAAATAATATTTTTAAATATTACATTTTTACGAATATTCGCGAGCAAGATTTTTTTTTTAAATAAAAGATATTTCAAGGGTGTCTTTCTGAGTGCGTGTTTAAAAAATTATAAAAAGATTTCTGTCTTGTGATACATTTCATCTTTATAAAAATAAAAGTTATAAAAAGATATGTGAATAAAATAATATATTTTTTTTATCTCGATTGTTTATACTTGTGATTTTATTATGCATAAAAAATTGCCTCGGCCTAAAAGGATTTCTCCTTCACTGACCACCGACATACATCGCACTGTAAATAAATATTGAATTGTATTAAAAACGCACAAAAAAAGACGAGGTGTTTTTTCTTTTCGAGATATTTTTTTTTTCACCATTTATTACTTTGAAATTTTATTCAACAATGAAATGATAAAAAAAAAAACTTTTCAATATATTTTTAAAAAATTATTATAAAATATCTTTAAAGTCTATCTTTATGTCTGTAAAAGTTTGTTGAAAGTTCAAATAAAGTTTATAATTTAATTGAAAAAAAAAAACACCTCGTCTTTTTTTTTTTTTTTTTTAAATAAAACTGACTTTAATTTAAAAATTTCGAAACAGTCCATATGTCATTATAAAAGTTCTATTTTTGTTTGATAAAAAGAATAAAATAGTTATTAAAAAGTTCTGTAAATATATTAAACACGCACTCAAAAAGACACCCATTTATTGAAATATCTTTTATTTTAAAAAAAAATCTTGCTCGCGAATATTCGTAAAAATGTAATATTTAAAAATATTATTTTGAAAATATATTAATTGTCGCTGAAGTTAATGTTTTAAAGAATAAATATTGAATTGTCTTAAAATGTTTTGTAAATATATACTTTTTCTTTTAAATCTTCAAAGGTTTTGTAAATATATTTTTAAAAAAATGCTGGTGAATATTCGAGCATGTTTAAAAACAACCGACGCCATGTGCTTGTGCCAATGTCAAGGTCGAATCACCGGTGTTAGTTGAATTGTGCGCCTGGCGGTGCCAGGCGGTGTCGTCTGCTACGGGGTATCTATTCTTTACTTCATCCAAAATTTATTTCCAATTGGAATACAGAAAAAAAACAAAGAAAATAGAATTTATCCTTCAGAGCAAAAACAAATAAAATAGAATTTATATAACAGAACAAAAACAAGAAAATTAGAGAATAAATTAACACGATTCATTATTTTGGTCCTCATAATTTAGATTTAATGAATTAAATAAAAAAAAATATAGCGGAAGAGAAAGAAAATATATACTAATCAAATATAAAAAAGATAAATATTTAATTTAATAATTTATAAATGAACGTGCGTAATGAAAAAAACAAACCACGTGACATGGTGCTGTAGATACAAAATAACCCTTCCAAAGTTAACGACCATATTTGAGAAATACTATTAATCGAAAGTTTTTGTGTTTTATACCAAAAGGTAGGTATAGCGAAAAGTTACAAGTAAAGGAATTTCAAAAACGATTTTTTGTTTGGCTATTGATAGTTGTATTTGTGACGGCAGTTCTTCAGACCTCCATAATTCACAAAGAGTAGTTAACACCTATTGTTTTTTCTTACTTTTTCATTACTTTTACACGTTGTTTCTAATGTGAAGAATAAGTTTAGCCAAACTAATTTTGAAATAGGGTATATCAAAGGAACACATATAAGAATGATACCACTATAAAAAACAAATGAAATACTAGATAAAATTGAGCAAAAAATAGTTACCAAAATTACAGAAAAAGATAAAACAAAACAAAAAATGGTGAAGTTTGTTGAGTGAAATGAATTATTGAAAGAAAATTAATTGAACTAATAGAAATGTTAAATAAAAAAAATGTCACATTTCAATATTTTTTTAATAATTAAATTCTCAGGGTTGTCGAAATTTAAAATTAAGTGATTTTTTTTTATTAGACTTATTTCGAAGCTTGTTACCTTGAAAAATACATTTTAAACCCTGTTTTTTTTTTATAAATAAATTGAAAAAAAAAAACGCAATTAAAAAAATTTAATTGATAATTGAAACTTTAAAAACATTAAACATTGAAAAATTACTTATCTCACAAATTAACGTCCAATAAAGTAGATCCAGTCTTCATACAGGAATTCGGTTATAATAAATATATCTTTCCCAAACTTAAAAATTAAATCTTTTTTTTTTTTTTTTTTGGAGAGAGAGTGCTTTAAAATCGCTGGGGAATGCCGCCTAAAATTTTAAAGAAGTAAATTTTAGGAGTTTAGTGCCTTTCAAAGACGGTTATCATAATTTATCATCCTTTAATTTCCTTTTTTCCTCCCCCACACCTTTCCATGTGGTTCAGTAGTTAACCAGTGCTCCTATTGCTGTCAGTCAGCTATCTTTACCTAAGTTTTAATTTCTAGTTAAAAGAATTTTTCATGAATAGAATCAGCATTTTCAAAAATTATTTTTTTAGTTGTATATATTGTATTTACTCTTTGAAGTTAAGGAAGGTTAAAAAAATTGGTGACTTGTGCAAAAAAAAAAAAAAAGACACTGCGATTTCGACCCTCACTAATAAAACTGCTCTGAGTGACTAGTTGGTAATTTTTTGTTCCTTTTCTTTTTTATTTTGCTCCTCTAATTCATTTGGATGCTTCATAGTTAAATGTTTTAACATGTTGGTTGTGGTCATGTTAGATGGTTTTGTTCCTCGCTGTATTTTAATTTGACAGACTTTGCAAATGGCTTTCAACTCATCATCTTCATCAACTTCAAAAAGTTTCCATGCAAGACTTTTTTTGGACTTTGAGGCCATATTAGAAAATTCAGTTTATCTGTAAACAAATAAATTACTATTAAATTTTGTTTTAAAGCTAGTCACTTATTTGGATAATTAATTGAAAATAATCCGCTAAAAAAGACAAAAAGAAAAAAATATAAAGGGATGGAGCGGTAAATTGTACCAACCAGTAGTTAACAAAAAAAAAAAAAAAAACTTATAGAATTTAATTTTTGAAACCAATGTATAAAAGTTTACATAATGAAATGCAAATATGCATTTCTTTTGAATTTTTTTTTTTTTTTTGGTTGACTGTGTTCAATTCACACATGGTTGATGCGGTTCAATATTGCTAAACTATAAGTCTTAAGTAAAATTCTATTTATAAATACTTTTTAAAATGAAATTATTTAATTAATCATAAATATTATTTAGACATAAAAATTAATTGATTACAACACCTTTTAAAAAATATATATTAATTTCTTTTTCGTTCGGCAAAAAACTGCGTCAAACACTTTTTTTTTAATTTTCAATTTAAAATTCTAGAAAAAAGATTATATTATTCTGCTTTTAATATAATCAAATTCAGGGTTTTATCTTTCTGGAGGAAAAAATTTAAAAAATGGATTTTATTTCAATGAAATTAAAAAAAAAAAAACTTGACTGAATTGAATTAATTACCCTTAAATTAACGAAGGGGTTATTTAATAACTTTAGGTTTGGAAGAGATAGGTATGGGGTCGGTTTTTTTGAAACTTCAAAAGAAGCCGACTACTGTCCAAATTTTGCGAAATAATACGTGATCAATTTCATTTTAGAGATATTTCTTTCAAAAGCCTTCTTTGAAAAAAAGAAAAAAAAGTATATTGTTCTGTTAAACCTTTTACTGTTTAAATAATTTGACTTTGCTCGTTTTAAGAAAATATAAGTTGAAAAAGCATTTTCATTCACTATTAGAAGATTTGTCAGTAAAAAAAACAGTCACCAAAAAGATAAGCGTTTTTTTATTTTTACTCGCAATGTAGAGCCCTGCATACTTCTTTTCAAGTTAACTCTTTTGTAGTTTTGATCACAATAGATCTGAATGAATGAACCTTGTAAGGGAGGGGGCACTAAGCATTGCCCTGTTAATAATGAATTTCTTTGGTTTCTTTTTATAACATGCTACATTTCTTTCTTGCAGTTAGAAATATCAGGAATTTTTTTTTTCTTTTTTTCAACATCAGACTAAAAGAATCGTAATGAAGGAATCGGAAAATTAAGGTATTTTTTAATGATGCGATTCTGATTCCTCCCAAAATACACGATTCTTATGATTAACGATTCTGATTCCGATTAATCGTCCCACCACTAATATTTATATATTAAAAATGACTAGATTCTGCATGAAATAGCTCTTGATGAGCCAGTTTTTATACATCACTAACCCAAGTTCATTAAAGAAATAAAATTCTTCAATAAAATTAAAGTATGTTTAAAAAAACATATAATTAAAAAAATTATTATCATTCCACCTATAGTATCTGACAGTTTAATTTGGCATTGATGGTTGATATGCCATGAAAAAAGAAAATGAGAAATATTATTCTTAAGCTGTTTAATAAATTCTGTATATTTTACTTAAAAGCCTGTTTTTATAAAGCACTTTCTTGTGTAATTCGTTTTTAATTCATGGTTAATTTTCAATGGAAAATTTAAATGTTTTGTTTTTCATTTTAAAACTTGAATTAATTTTTTTTTGTTCATTTATATAAACCATATGAAAAACAGATTTATTTTATAAAAAATTATTTTCAAACAAAATTTTTAGAATTCATACAATCATTTATCTTTTAATTTATTAAACGTTTTTTTTTAATCGCATTTTCAACTTAGTATAATTCATAAAACATCTCTTAACAACAGTTAAATGTTGATACAAAGCCCTCTTTGTTTATATATGAATTTATATTTACTTTCTGTGTATTGTTTGCTTATTCAAGTTTTTTCTTAGCTTATATTTCTTCTTTTTTTTTTCTGTTTAGAATTCTATGGATCAGTGTATTTTCCAATTCAAATTGCTTTTTTTTTCTTTTTTTCTTTTTGAAACACTACTTTCAAAATTTTAGATGAAGGCAAATGTCTGCTGTGTTGACCATTTATGTTTTGCAGTTTAAATGTCAGCTGTGTTGACCATTTATGTTTTGCAGTTTAAATGTCAGCTGTGTTGACCATTTATGTTTTGCAGTTTATAAATGGAAGAGAAAGAGTAGTAAGCTCTTTTTTTTTAATTATGTCCTGAAAAAGCAAAGGTTAAAATAAACTTCTTCCTCTATAAATTGCAAATGAAAATTGCCAAAGTAGGTTCTATTTGCATTAACCTTGAGAAAACTATAAGTTTGTAAAATTTATCCAACTTGAGAGTACATTAAAAGACACTCATAGGGGAAGTTATCTTTTGCTAGTATTATATAAGGATTACCTTTAAATTTAAGAATTAATAAAGGCAATAGATAGGATATAAAATGTAGTTGGTGAAATATTAAAATAAACACTGTATGCATATTCATGTAAATTAATGCAACTTCAAGATATACTGGTGTATATCTTTTAATTGTTAAATGAACAAATATCTTATGAATCCATTGTCTATTTTAAATTAATGCAGATCGAACTTTTATCTCGTTTTAATGAGATGAATTATTGAATAAAGTTCATTCTAAATAGAATATTTGAAATATATATTAATTTTTCTGGCATTTTTCTTCTGTTATTTACATTTCATTCTTTCCTTATGCCTTTATCTTCATTTAGAAAATCCATCATTGTTTGAACTAATGTGTATATTCTTTTTGTCCAGATTAGAAATATTTTATATAGATGTGATGTATTACAGATGAATAAATTTACTGTTAAATTTAATGTGACAAAACTAAATATCAATCCAAATAAACTGAATGTTTTCAATTTTGTAAAAAAATTTTTTTAACTTTTTAAAAATGTTATGTTTCAGATTGATATAATTTTATTTTGTATAGATCTTAAATTTTTATTTTACATTTTCAGAGATATTTTTTCAATGGATGTTTGTATTCTTCAAAAGATGATTAGAAAATTATACCTCTTCCTTCTCATAATAATAATAATATTTTAATTTGATTTATTATTTTATTTTTTAAACATCAGGCCAATTCCCTTTACATTCAAGCTGTACCTCTTAATACTTTCACTATTCCTTCAAACTCAAGCCTTTTGCAAAATTGAAAAAATTGTCTTGTTAATCTTGTCAAATTGGGAAGCTAGTAAAGTCTAGCATTTTTTTTTTTAGGGTTTAGTAGAGTTTGAGAAGCTAGTAGAGTCTAGTGTTGTTGGAATTATCTTGGCACAGATTATGAGGTGATCTATAAGGATCAGGAGAGAATGTAGTTTGATACGCATTAATTTGATTTCAATGAAGCTTTGCCCCCAACACGACGTAATAAAAAACCTGAAGTGGAGATGGCTGGGGAATCGAGTTGGGAGAACCAAACTGAACTGGTCAGAATTTACAATATCATTCGAATGCTGCTAAGAATCCACTTTTTTAATTATACATAACAGAAATCAAGAGTTAAAAAGCTAAAAGGGTTATAAATGTTAAAAAAAATCATAATTAACAAAAAGAGGTAATAAGTACAAACACATATTAACATTTAACTCTCATCAAATACCAGAGTCAATCGATATAGGATACGAAAGAACCAAAGTAAAGCTGTACGCTCCAGACCCACGTCCAATCATAAATGCCAAAAGTTTGAACATAACAAAAACCAATGTCCAAGAAAACAAACATGTGGAAATTGCAGCCCAAAAGATCCAAACCACAAAAACGAAGACTGTCTCAATGAAATCAAATGTACTAACTTCCTAGAAAATTACCTTTCTCATTCAAAATACTGCAAAATATACAAGCAAGAAAAAGAAATTCTAACCAAAAATACATAAGCTTCCAAGAAGCCTTTAAAGAATTGACAAATTACACCCAAAACACATAGGCAACAATAACCGAATTAGCAAACAAAATGTACAATAAAAATGGTCTAGGCCATCCTCCAGAAACCCCAAACTTAATAAAAGAACAAAAAAACTTGAAAAATTAAAATCTTTTATATATAAATTAAAAATGAACCTTAACAGCCAAAACAGAAATGAACAACCCAGCACAAATGAAGATAAAATAAATGAAATCTAAAAATCTCAACAAAATCCGTGAGCCAATCACACTGAAAGAAATAAACAAGACTGATGATAATGGATTAAAGTAAGAGATTTATTTAATGTGTACTCCCAGCAACATATAAATATCAATAAGAAAGATGACCAATCGTTATATGTCAGCAGAATGTCTCCAAAATTCACGTCTAAATCACATTTAAAGTAAGCTTGTTTGAATTTCTAAAGATGTAAGGGAAACCACTCTAATCAACCTTAACAAATCTTGCAAATATTTTTGTTGTTTTTGATTAAATGATAGTTAATTGTTCTTATGCCTTCCTGTAGTGCACTTCTTAGGAACAAAGGTAATTCATCCCTATTAGTTATGTAGTCTGCCAATTGGGTTTATCCTTACGCCATCAAAATTCCTTTATCTATCCATCAGCCATCAGTTTTTTGATTTCACTGATTTCAATTCTAAGTCATTTCTCACGGTGCTATTTTTAATGCTTGTTACTAATGCACAGGTATCAAACTGTAACATGATCACAATGATTTCCTTTTATTTTCTGAGAGTTGTGAATCTTTCCACATAGCTCTCAGAGAATCCACAGCAACTGGTGATATTTCTTTGGAGTAATTTTTCTGATTCAAATATATTGTATTATTCATACAGCTGAGATCAATTCCACAATACTTGAAAATGTCACTCTCCTCTTTTCCCACATTGAAGGCATTTCATACTTTATCCATGATGTCATTGAATTGTTGATCACCTGACGAAATGAAGTTATCAATATGGCAAGCCAGTATGCCAATCAGGTAACCAGCCTTGATAGAACCATTAGAAAATTGTGGGGTCCATTTTTTAACATAACCTCCTAATTTTCAATCATGACAAATTTCACCTTGTCCGGTTCTATGTCAATCTTTTGTATAGAGGCAAATGGTACGCTGTTGTTTCTTTTTGAAGATTGGGGTGGCATTTTATTGTAACTTTATCTTCACCTTCATTTTTGTACAGCAGCCTAGTTTGTCCGAAAAAACATTGGGGAACGATTCCTTCAGATCTTTCTTTAGTTTTTCAGCTTTGGCTGTAAGGTTGTCCACCTTTTGACAAAAGTCACTAATGGGCGAGTCTCAGAGTTCAAATTTTGGGATCCAGTCTATCCCAAAAAAGTATTTTTTAATACAAACACCTTGAGAGTTAGTGTTTCTTCCTTCAATGTTATGTTAGTGGTAACCTCACCTTCACATCTCATTCTTTCTCCAGTTATTGAACGAGCCACTTTCTTAGTTCTTATCATCTTTGGTTTTCTAGTTTTGCACCAAGTATAGTGGTTTATGATGGACAAATCCGAACTACTGTCAAATTGAAGTCTAACATTCTTATCCCTCATTTTTACCGTCACATACTTCTGGACATTTTTGTCTTCCACTTCAGTCCTCATTGTTTTTACGTAGCTCTTACAGAGTCCTTTTGTTCCGCAATGTGAGGCTTTGTGTTCATTGTGCCTGTATCAATCACATTTCATGGACTGGTATGGACAATCCTTCTGCCAGTGGATTGTGTATTGGAAACTACTTGTATTTTCAGTATGCGGGAAATTGACTGGCCATTTCCCGGTGTGTGGCTGGTTGTATATCGCCATGGCATTTGTAAAATTAAAGGCAAACACTATGACAACTGGATGGGATAGCGAAGTGCAAGACCCTCTTCTAGCATGGATGATCAAAGATATTTGCTTGAGAGTAGCCAGGACAATCTAGTGAAAGGTAAGTGGTGTATCTGTGGACAAGATGTTACATTGTGGGTAGATGCTAGTTCCGTTGCCACTAGCAATGATTGTGGAAAGCAATGATTCTGTGGTGGAAAACGCAAGCTGGCTCTGAGCAGTGTATGAAGACAAGCATATAAACTTGGCTGAGCTTGCTGCAAGTGCAAACCTAAACTGCTTAAGGAGTAGATAGGCTCTGTCTATCTCCCGGCTTCCATACTCCTTCTTTGCCTATTAGTCAGGCGCAGAGACGCTATCACAGTGATTCGACAAAACACTCGGTGGTAGATCTTGTTTCTTGTCTAGGGCAATGAATGCTGTTTCCCCCACTCTCGACACATCCCACCCCTCAAAACTGGGCACTTGCATGTGCAATTAGATTGGGTTGACCTTCTTCTGATGGGTTGAGGGTACTGGATTGACAGTTCCTGGTTGCTGTTTCCGACTGGTAGTACAGGGGCCCAAACTCTTTGGTAGCACTTAGAGCGGCTGCTCCATCAACAGTTGTACATTGGGATGTTTGTAGTGCCATGTCGTGCATGGAAAGGGACCCTGCACTCATCCCCGATGGGCTTTCCTGAGGCCACAGTCCTAGTTGAAGAAAGGTCAGCTGATGGTCTACTTGTATTGCATGTCTGATACCCTGCATAACCTCTTGTTCAGCTCCCCCTTACCTAACTGAAACTCTTTAAAAACATGATGACAGTACAATCAAAAAATAAGCTTAAACCAGGACAAACAAATGCAACTTACCTCCTCCCTTGAGGCTTGCATTCACAAACATCCTTGGTCTTAGAACTAATTTAGCTGATGTTGAAGCATTTCTCCTAACAAATACCCCGGATATTTTAGCACTAAGTGAGACTAACCTACACTCCTCCATCCTCTCTAACTACTTTAACATGCTTGGCTATCTCCCACTCTGCCGTAAGGACTCTGACAGACATATGCATGGACTTGAAGTCTACATTCATAACACCCTCCTCTTGACTAGAGAAACAAACCTAGAATCGGACAATCAAGCCTTTATGTGCTTTAGACTAAACATACAACATAACATTAGCTACTTTTATTTTCTCTACCACTCTCTCTCGACCCAGGACTGCACCATAATAAACAAAGTCTCTGACAGCATAGACACAGCACTCTCCCTCGACACTAGCGCACAAGTACATGTATTTGGTTACTTTAATGTCCCCCACAAAAACTGGCTTGGATTCTCTACTTACACAGATGCAGCGGGCAGCACAACACATAGCTTTGCTATATCTCACTCCCTATCACAAATGGTTACGTTTCCAACCCGTTTCCTTGACCAGCAAGAACAACACACATCACTTCTAGATCTGTTTTTGACCACAGTTCCCGATGATTGTATAACAAATGCTGACAGCCCACTTGGGAACGCTGATCATGCAGTGATAATGGTCGAAATCGCCCTAAACTCTAGACCCAAAACAACGAGATATTATAAAAAGGCTGACTGGGAAGCCATCAGAGATCTTATCAGAGATGCCCCATGTGGAAATATTTTTTTCTCTTCCTGCTGAACAGTGCGCTAACGAGACCACTGAATGGTTCAAAACAGCAATTGAAGCACATATTCCCATGCGAAAATTTTATAGCAAGCCCCACTCTTCCCAATGGTTTACTTCTACTTGCGCAACTGCCATTGCTCAAAGGCAGCATGCATACTGCAGATTTAACTGACATAAGTCCAGTTCAAACAGACAGAAGTATATAGAAGCTAGAAGTAATGTTAAGAAAGAAATAGCGACAGCTAAGAGAAAATTTACTGAAACCACTAAAAAACACATCGAAGCACAAAAATTAGGAACTTGTGCCTTCTGGAAAATCTACAGCAGTGTAGTAAATAATGGGCAATCAACAATTCCCCCACTAACCAACAATCACGAGGTTGTTTGCTCAGCAACCGACAAGGCTAATATGCTTGCCAGTCGGTTTGCGTCAAACTCCACACTGGACCCTTCCAACCACCCCCTGCCTGACTTTCCTTTGCGGGCAGACGCCACGCTAGACGATCTAAAAATCACCCCTGCTCAGGTGCATGCTATCATAAAAAACCTTGACACTTCCAAAGCATGTGGACCCAATCTCATCCCAGCTGTGCTATTAAAAAAGTGGTCAGTCGAAGTAGCTCCAGTTCTCTCCAAACTCTACAACAAATGCCTTAATGAATCTTGCTTTCCGGGCTGTTGGAAAACTGCTTCTGTGGTACCAGTATTCAAGAATTCTGGCGAAAGAACTGACCCATCAAATTATCGCCCCATTAGCTTCCTCCTACTTTTCGCCAAAATATTTAAGATCATAATTAACCATACTCTATTCCATCACCTTACAGATGCTAAACTTCTGACTGACAAACAATATGGATTTAGACAAGCCCGTTCCACAGCAGACATCCTCACTGTAATCTCTGAACGTATATACCATTCACTGGACAAAGCGGGGGAGGGCAGAGCGGTAGCTCTAGATATATCTAAGGCTTTTGACAGGGTATGGCATGAGCGGCTCCTTAGGAAAATTAGATCATACGGTATCACTGGTAGAATACTTAACATAATTAAATCCTTCTTAGATAAGAGAAAAATCCAGGTTGTCCTCGACGGTCGGACATCTAAACAGTATGATATAAATGCGGGAGTGCCTCAGGGGTCTATCTTTGGACCTCTATTGTTCCTAATATTTATTAATGACCTCCCCGACAAAATTGCCTCTGAGATGGGTATATATGCTGATGACACCACACTCTATAACAGGCATGACAGGAAAACAAATGAACACATATCTAAAGAAATGGCAAAAATACTAGAGGATGACCTCCAATCTGTAGTGGAATGCGGACAAAAATGGATGGTCACATTCAATGCTGCAAAGACTAAACTGGTTTCCTTCAATAATTACAAGAAACCTCTGCCACCAATAGGAATGGCCAGTGACCCTTTATCTAAGAGTACATCTTTCAAACTGCTTGGCCTAGCGTTCACAGGAAACATGAGTTGGAACAATTACATTGAAAGCATTGCCAGGGCCATTGCGAAGAAGGTAGGCTCTACTAACACTCGAAAGTATCCTGTACCTCTATAAGGCCACCATTCGCCCATGTATGGAGTATTGCTGTCACATTTGGGCTGGTGCATTTGCTACTAGTCTCTCGCTCCTAGACAAGGTTCAAAAGAGAGTCGCCAATCTGATAAGCCCTGAACTGGCATCTAAGCTTCAGCCTCTGTCCCATCGACGAAATGTTGCATCCCTCTGCCTGTTCTACAAGTATTTTAATGGTGAATGCTCTGGCGAACTGCAGACACTTGTGCCCCCACGATGTAGACACCTTCGACAAACCCGATAGACAGCTAAATCCCACCCCCACAAAGTAGAGATCCCTAGATGTAAAAGATCTTTCTACTCCAGTAGTTTCTTCCCCAGAACCGCTAGACTCTAGACATTCCAGGTCACTGCTTCCCCAACTGTACTGACATGCAGAAGTTCAAAGTTCAGAATTTGGGGTGAAAATGTAATTAAAAAAAACAAAAAACCTTGCATTGTAGTGAAAAACTAAAACCATTCATTTACCAACGGATTTTGCATGTGCACACCAAAGCGGCCTCTGAAATATTAATTAGATATCGCGTCTCCACGCTCTGAGAGTTGGCCTCGGAATATGCACTGAAGATTCATGTGGGTATCAATACTCACGATACGAATTTACACAAGTACCACAGTGGTGGTCAAATGAAATCTGTACAATGACAGAACCCAGAGAACTTGTGTGTGTCATAGGTGCAGAACACAAGTTTCTCAAGTACAGGCAATCCATTGATCCAGTAGACATTCAGGTGTGTAGAGGATGTTGTACTTTGTAAAGTTAATCAACCCAGTAATAACTGATGCTGAGGTACAGAGCGGTTGGGGATTGCGAAAAATGCCAATTCATAGATCCAGCCCCAGTACATTGGAAGCTTGGTAGACTTGATGTCACAGACAACTAGAGCAGGGTTGCTGTGGATATAACTTATTTCGGCACTCAACTGTACCTGACGCTGATAGACTGTGGCCCTAGCCATTTTGCCATCTGAAAGTAGTTGTACTAACTAGTGGTTGTAACCACATTAATGGAATACCATGTGCAGTTCTGGATCATCAAGCAGTTGGAAAGTGTGTTCTATGAAAAGGGGCCGCCAATTGAGTTGCTTACAGCACAACGTTTTGTGGAAAGAGATTTGCTGAGCTTACACAGATGTGGGGCATGCACATATGATTTCAGGGCACCCACGAAGTCCCATTGCAGCAAGAACATGATACATGATCTTGGAGGCAGTGTTCTGGCACAATGTAGCCATCTTGTCATCTTTAACAACAAGATGACTACGACGGCACCTGCAAATGTAATATACACCTATAAGATCTGTGTCAAGGATATCGATGAAGTGGTGGTGCTTGACAATGCAGTTTCTAGTTCATACAGGGGGGGGTGAGATGCTGTTTGGGTGAAGAATCTACAGGTAAGATGTATGACACAGTTCAGCACAGGTGCAGTGACAAAAAGCAATAGCTAACACTTAGTCTCAGTTAATGGAACAGCACACCACATAAGATGTGTGTCCAGCATGCTGAAATGATTGCTCCATTTATGATAACATTAACTCTTCAGATAACGAAGCCCCACTGCTCTCTGAGCATGAAGAAAGCTTCTCGGAGAGTGATGCACCCATGGATTTAGAGCAGGAGGAGTTCAATGATGCGACAGAAAAAAGCACCACTGAGGAAGTTCCTGAATTTGTACTGAAGGCAAAGTACCAGGAAAAAGTGGCTTACCCAATATTGTCATTTGTGTAATCTCAAGATTAGAGATTAGTGTGATGAGCATGCACGGAAGCACTCAAGAATGGTGTGTCACTGTCTTAGTCAGGCCTATTTATGGCAAAATTAAGTTCGGCCAAGGGTTATAAAAAGCTGAGGCCAGAATCATTCAGCTAGTATCTGCCAAGGTTGCTCTGATACCCAGTCGTTTCAAAAGAGTTGTTTAGGATCGTGTCAGATCATTTTGACGGAGGTATTTGGGATTGTATTGATGGAGTTGTTCAGGATTGTGTCATGTCATGTCAATGGAATTGCTTAGGACTGTGCCAGATTGAACAGAAATGTTTGAGACCGTGCCAGGTCGTGTTGACAGAAGTGTTTAGTCATGTGTTGACAGTATTTTCTGTGCTGAGTCATGTAGATGGAAGCGTTTGGTTTACATTTATTGTCCAGTTGACTTGATGGTTGTTGCAGTCATACTGTCATGTGTGATAGCAACTTTTTTCACCTCTCTTCCCTGCAAACCAAAAACCTACCCTCTTTTGGATACCAAATTAAAGAAGCAGTTACTAAAATCAATGAAAATCCTGACAACAAAGCCCGACACACAATTAATAAAAAAACTACCCATGACAGATTAAACATTCACTTAATTTAAAAATAAAAAAAACAACACAAGCAACCTAATAAACAGAAACAACTTTGGAGAACTTAGAGAAAGATATATTCAATACAAAGAAATTTATGCAAATGGTTTCGAAATACCAAAAGAAACGGTACAGCATATAGAGATGGACAAAACTACTCTCTTCTCGATCAAAGGACATATTGATGTACCCAGTTCCACAATAAGCTATTAAAATGGCTTTTTAAAGGAACAAAGTTCATGACTGACTGTTTGTCAAGTACTTAGCTGTGAAAGGGGAAGAGTTCAAACACACATACATCACAGATAAACGAATACAAATGAGTGAAAAAGGAAAAATAACGGTTCTAACTTAGATGCCGAGTCTTGTTGGTATACCAGCCAATGAAAAACTAGATAAATTAGTCAAGAAGGCTACTCCCAGAAACATCACAAACATTAAAATCTCATCATCATGACGGGCTCTTTGTCCGGACCAATATGACTCTTCCTCTCCTGAGTTTCCTATCTTCCATCAGCTGCCTCAGATCATCAGGTTCACAGTTAGCATGGTGTGCTATTTGCTGGATGTAAATGGATTTAGGTTGTCCTTCGCTTGTAGGTCCATGTCTTGGAGTCCATAGCAATACATCACTCACTAATTTATGCTTGCTTCTCAGACAATGACCAGCAAATCATAGACGTCTATCCCTGATGGTATTAGATATGGCAGGTAGGTTGCCATAAAGTTGCTGCTTCGTGGGATGATTTTGCCAAGATATATTTGCTACTGTTCATAGCATACGGGTGTATCTGCCGATGATAGTTGCAGTCCCATCTAGGTCTTTTAAACCATCTACTGGTGACCGAATGGGGTCAATACTTTCTTTTGTTGCTGCATAGAAATTTCGCAGGTCTCGTTGGTCAGCATACCTTTGTATTTTCTCAACTTTCCTTTGCCACCAGGTGTTCTGGACTTCTCAGATTCATTTTTGGCACTCATCTACAGCTTGTTTGTGAGCACATTTATTGGCAGCTGTGGACTGGTTCTTCATGGTCAGACGTGTCTGACGTTTGGCCTTGATGAGAGGAGTTATGATATTGTCATTCTCCTCAAACCAGTCCTGACTTTTCTTGCTTGCATAGCCAATGGTTTCCTAGCAGCATGAGTCGTGGCCTCTCTAAGGGTGGTCCAGTGGGGCTGTACAGTGGCCTGGCCCACGGATTCTGCAAGGTGGCATTTGCAAGCTTCCTTGAAATTTTTTGCCAACTGTGGATAGCAGAGCTTGATGCAATCATAGTGTCAGTGTGTTGGGTATCTTTCTAGGTGATCGAGGGGTAATCACCATCCACGATCACCATCCACATCTGGAGATCAACCTGTGATCCGTCTAGCAGTGTTCTGCTCCAGGTTCGGATGATGCAAACATCTTTTCTGTCTCTGGCTCCAGTTAGACTGTAGTCCAGAATGTGCCAGTGTTTAGATCGGGGATGTTTCCATGTGGTCTTTTGTCGGTTCGAGAGTCTAAAGATGATGTTGGTGACAACAAGTTGGTATTCCGCACACAAACCGAGTAGGAGCTGTCCATTAGCATTAGTTCCCAATGCCATGGTGGCCAATGATTCCCTCACATAAGTGGCAGTCCTTGCCCACTCGTGCATTAAAGTCACCCAACACAACGAGCTTGCTGCTAGTAGGCACTCTCTAGATTGTGGGGTTGAGCCGGGTGAAAAATGCAGCTTTGTCTTCCTGTCAAAGTTGGGGCATAACTGAAATCAGGGTGATGTGTCTTGTTTCCTGTGATGAGAAAGTGGACAGTCATTAGGCGCTCAGTAATGGCTGTGGAAACAATGTTGTATAAGCTGGGAACGGATTGCGAAGCCAACACCATGTATGTGCGGCTCCTTGGGGGCTTTCCTTTTCCAAAAGATGGTATATCCTGTTCCAGCTTCCCTGATGTTGCCTTCTTTGGATAGTCTGGTTGGAATCGGTTAGCTGTAACTCAGCCTCTTCAATACAGGTCCCAAATGGCCACCAGCCAAATGGAAGCTGTCCCTTTGTCTTTCGTCTTTCGCTAGGTTCAGTCACGTTCCGTTTTCCAAAATTATGGGGGTTCAAGTATTTCCATTACACTCAGAACTTTGGCAAAACCTCTCCCCCAACCACCAAACCAGTCAATCACTCAATTCTGAATGCACTGGCATAGAAGAAAAAAGAAATAAAACAACACTTGAAATTATTGAAGAGAAAAGGGGTTTTCGGTATGAGCCTCTCTCCTCCCCTCTTTTCAGGCTACGATTTATTGCCCTCTGACCTCTTTTCCAATTTGAAACTGAATTACTCTATCAGTAAAAGCAATAAATATCCATGCACTTGTGGACGGACGATTTTATGGTTTCACCCTCAGCTGTTATTCTCATTTAGATTGTCTTGTCTCTCCTAATTGACACATTTTAGATGGATACTCAACAACCAATTCGAGGACCACCCAAGAACTGGTTTTTAAGGTCCGATTTTATGAGAACCAGTCTTTGCCTTGAAAGAATCGGTATCAACATGGGCCTCAAATACAGTTCGTAGAGTAGACCATCGAGTCTTAGCGATTTGTTGTAGCCAACCTGCTGCTTTGTTACTCTGCCCTCACAACCAGCTGCTTTAGCCGCCTAGAGGCAGGGAGAGTTGGCCAAATAGTCACCAAATTCATGGACAGGGAGATCAGGCTGTTGTGCGAAATGTTCTTCAAAATGTTCCCAAAAACCTTTGTGGATCTTCAGTTGACCTCAGGGTACGTCCACCCGGGTGCTTGATGTTTGATGTACTTATCCGAGCTACACATGGTGACCTTCCTACACCCATCCATGTCAGAGTTCTTGGCTTCGTTGGTTACTTTACTAAGCCTAGCCCTAACTACTTGGCCTTCATAACACTCGCTAGACTTGCATCAAAGGTCCTTTGTTAGCTCTTGATCTATAGTATCCCCTACACCCGTAGTCCTAGTTAGCTTCTCTTTTAGCTGCTTCTTTATCCTGGCCTTATCTACTATGAAACGCTGGTCATATGTGATGGAGAAGTTCCTAATCTTAGCATTTAGACTAACCCACTACTTAATCCTAGTAACCGCCCCCACTAAAGCTTCTTGGATGAGCCTAGCTAGTTTTACCCAGAATTCTTGTATCTCCAGCAAGGATGTATTTAACTTCCAGGACCCAACTAGTTTGAGCCTATTCCCTAAATACAGACAGGCCATGACTATTGACTTAGCCAGTGAAAAGTGGGACATTCTAGGAAATTTGTTGTCTCTTTTAAGTAAATTTGATTTCATTACATTATCTCTTTGTATTAAAGTACTTAAAGTAAAATCTTCATTAAAATTTTTATTTTTAACACAAATGAAAATGTTTAAACTGATTTGCTTCCCTTGTTTAGAATTTAAGCTGAAAGTTCTAAAATCAAATCTGGTAAAATCACTGTATAACTATGTTTTACATCTGCTCAATAGTTTGAAGTGAAAATATCTTAAAATATATATATATTGAAAACTAGTGTTCAGATGATGATTCAGAATCAAGAATCAAAAACATCAGAACTTTTGGATGTATTTGAATCGGAATCAGAAAAATTTTAGTTTTATCTCTGATTCTAAAAATAATTCTTTTAATTGAATTTTCCATTGTTTCTACAAATGATGAAATGATTAATATTTATTGTTTTCTAAACTATCATTAAAACTAAAATCATAATAGGAAAATATGATGTAAATTTATTTTGCTTGTTAAAATAAAATTTGACTTAATTTAGCATTAATTAATTTAACATAAAAAAAAATACAATTGATTTACAAGATTCTCCAAAAATATTTTAAAATGAAATATTTTTATCCAGAAATATATACTGACCAACATCATTGATAATTACATTATTAAAATTAAATCCATTTATTTTATGCTGCCGGGCTTTTGTCCTTTTCTTTTAATTATATACTAGTAGGGCCTGTGGAAATTCCACAGCAGCATCTTTCATATGTAATATATTGCTGCTGGACATTCTATGGGCGTTCAGCATGAATGAAGACACCATCATATTATTCTAGCCTTTTTGTTATATATTATTTGGGCCGATGATTTCATTACAAACACACCAATCAACTAACTCACATTTCATCATTTTTCATAAATCTTGGATATGTTATTAATATAGTAATATATAATAATAGTATAGGATTAACTTCTTGAATTTCTTCCACATATTGAATGACAGGAAAGCCATTGATTGGTTCTGGCAGACCAAGCATCACACAATTCATACCATTTTCATTCAGAATCATGTTTATGTGATGCAGAGCGATATTTTCTGCAATATTATCATATTGGCATAAAAGGTCCTCTATTATAAGGTATTTGTTATCATTCCATAATTTTGTGGTGTATTGAATAAACAAATCATTGCAAACATGTTAAGAAGTTGTCATGGCATTTGGTATACAGTTGCCTCACTCAAAGCCATTTGTAGTTTGTTGTCATCTTCAAGCAGTTGTAATTGAATACAGACACCCTTAAAGGTCAGCAATTTTTCACCTCCTACAGTTTTCAAGTCATCAAAAGAAGTTGCACCTGGTACATGAAAAAGAAATATCCTTAAATGGAATTTCTCAGCATTTCTAGGACTGGCAGAGTACAATCTTGTTACAATGTGGTGATGACACTGTCTTCTGTTCCAGGTGTTACTTTGCTTGTTAAATACATAATATTCAGGGATATCAATATAAAGGTGGGCTCTTGCATCCACGTCACTTTGGTTAAGTTTGAACCATGCAATTAATTGCATGTCATGTCCTTCTGCACAGGCAGCAGCCTGTCTTTTTTCACCTGGCCTATAATAAACTTGTTGCTCATCAGATAAATGGAGTGCCAGTCGATAAACTGTGTGTGACTGGCCATACATTTTATATTCTGACAAACGCCAAAATGCTTCAGGCAGGGATACATATCTACACAAAATATATTGCTTAATTTCATTATATTCATGTTCATTAGTTTCATTGTTATTTATATTCATTTCCATCATTGTGAAATCATGTCCTTTATAGACATATTTGAAAAGATATTTTACACTTCTAATCGAGATACATACTTCTACATTAATGTGAGCACCATATTTTCTGAGTAAATATTTATTATATGGTACTACAAACCTGCAGTCAACCTCATGGACACCCACTCTAACAGCATCTCCAAATTTCTGGGTCTATAAAGAGGATATTCAGAAACATTTGTAATAGTCTCCTCCTGATACGACATAGGAAATTTCTTCTGACACTCTCCCTCTACCATACAGATTGAGTTGGGATTAAATGTACAGCAGGGTCCATGAATCATGAGTTTTTTACTAATTGTCTCAATTCTGGAATATGTTCTGATGATAATTCAGCTGACACAATATTATCAATTTGTTCTTAAGTTATAATTTTATCTTCTGCACGCAGCATGATTAGCATGTGACAATGTGGGAGATCTTGTTTCTGAAATTCAATTACATGTATCACAGCAATAGGTACCCCAAGTACATATCTGTCCTTTATGTCAATCATTAATTCATAGAGATGTTTAAAAACTTGTGCCATGAAATCAGGTCTGTTCTGTGTAGTTTCATGTGGCTGTAAGTTTTTGATTACTTCTAGACATTTTGGATTGCGAGTATATGTTATGAATAAATCAGGCCTTCCATATTTGCAAACTATTGCCATTGCGTCTTGATAGTATTGTTGCATATTTCGTGGGCTCCCTGTGAAGGATGATGGTAAAATGACAGGTATTTCAGGATCTTCAGTTTCATTATTTCTTGCAAGATGATCCATCGAGCCAGAATACATTGCAACATTTAGTTGTGCTTGATTTTCTGCAATGAATTTCAAACGACAACCTTCTACTTTAACATAAGTATCAACTATATATTGCTAATATAGTTTTCCACCACTGTGTATTGGACTGAAGCCACCTCTTATCGATAGACGATATGCATAAAATTCCTGCATGAAAACCTTGTTACGAACACTAGTTTGCCTATTTTATACATGAGGAATGTTTATATGCATTCCAAATTCACCATGCGGAAAGAGAAGAGGGTAAATCATTGAGTCAAGATGGCAAGAGAGGTAAGATACCCTCTCCCTCTGCTGTCCTTCTGGGTACACTATAATGTCATGATGGACAGGAGGTGCTCCATTATCACCGACAAATATTACTGCAACTTCATCATTTGTTGGTTTATTATATCTCCTCGTATCAGGGCCGGCAATAAACTGCATGGTTATTTTTCTGGGGGGAACATTTTGTAATGTAGCCCTCTATTGCTCTTCAAGTTCGACAGTTCTCATGTTTCTATATGCCGCTACATAAGGATTATCAACCATTGCTTGAGATATTTTTTGAAAACTGAATATAAGCAATCAGAATTTCGATTAGCATTTAACCTCAGATTTAATGCTTCATTTGTCTCAATTATATAGAGATGTCCATATTTTTTTCTTCATTTTTATTTGGATATAAATTTGTTGCATAATAATATATTTGTCCTTACAATCGAAAACAATATGGACCATGTCCTGGGGGGGGGGGGTCACTGCAGCTCCAAAAGAAGCAAAGGTAAAGGAGGAGTCATAATTCCTAATGTTTTTTTAAAAGTTGGTCATTTCCTTCAAACAATTCCCTTAGAATGACCGGATATTCTAGCAGAGGCTCAAGTGAAACTTTTCTATTATGACAGCAATTCAGAGACTCTCCCTGGAATCGGAGAGTCTGGCAGTGTTCACAAATAACATTCATTGGCCCAATATAGAATCTATCAGGATTTATAAATTGAACACAATTTGCATTATTTCTTCCTATGTTATTTCTAGTTCTCCTATTTTCCAGATTCATCAGTCGTTCTCCTTCAGTCATGTCATTTTTTTTAACTCTTATATGTTGTCAGGTGATGCTTCGTTGCTCTTGTCTTTCTTCTTCGTCCATTGCATATCTTCTTATTCGCAACCGTTCTCTTGTTTGAGTGTTATACAATTCTCTTTCTTCTTCATTCATTTGAGTCATTCTTCTCTGCATTATTTCTCTACTACGATTATTATATGCATTTTTCTCCTCCTCGCTCATTTGACTCCTTGTTCTTTGCACTTGTTCTCTGTTTCTATTTCGTTGGGCTTGTTTTTCACCCGCCAAGAACTGATTTCGCCTCCTGTTTTGTCGTTCTCTGGCTGTCTGTCTTTGCTGTCTTCTTCGTTCGTCCATATTGAAGGTAAACAACCACGGTAGGTAAAAATTATTAAAACACGCTTCAACAGGAAATAGTAATAATTGTAATAAGTATCTAGCATAAAAAATAATTCTGTCAGCAATAAAATATTTTAAACGTGACCAAAGTCCATGAACCAAATCCAAGATGACCGTAATCGTCTGCTCAAAAAACCGTCAACTTGATTACTTAAAAAAAGTGAATCGGTGGAACATGAAATAAAAAACGCACAATCCAAAATTGAAAGTTTGAAACCAAAGGCACACTTTGAGAAACAACTATAAAAATATTTTATTGAAAACAATGTTGTAATAAAAATAATTTATTTAGAAAAAAAAACTGGTATTTTATTGATTTTTTTTTTTGTTTACATTTAATGTTTTTATTAAAATATTTTATGTACCAAAAACAGTTTTTCATGAAAACAATGTGGTAATAAAACTAATTTATTTCGAAAAATGTACTGTCATTTAATATGCATATTTTTTTAAGTTCAATGTTTTTATAAAAATATTTTCATGTACAAAACCAGTTTCGTTTCGCTAATAACATGTCGCTTTTTTGGTTAATAACGTCAAGGCTTTTCATAAAGGTCGAGGTCTTATAATAGCTATGCATCTTGGCTTTTGTTTAGATGTCAATGTTGTGGTAGTAGTAATAATATTAAAAAAAAAAAGACATCAGTGCGTCTCTCTCTCTCTGTATATTAATTTAATGTCCATAGTATGTCATCACCTTCTATTCTTCTTTTTAATTAATAAGATCTCCTGATTGAATAATTTAAATATTTTATGTACAAAAACAGTTTTTCATTAAATTATTTTAGTTAAAACAATCTTGTAATAAAAATAATTTCTTTAGAAAAAGGAACTGTCATTTAATATATATATATATATTTTAGATTTAATGTTTTTATAAAAATATTTTATGTACAAAACAGGGTTTCATTTCGCTAATAACGTGTCACTTTTTTGGTTAGTAACGTAAAGGCTTTTCATGAAAGTTGAGGTTTCATAATGTTGTAGTAGTAGCAATAATATTTTAGCGAAAACATCAGCGTCTCTCTCTTTCTCTCTCTCTCTCTCTCTCTCTCTCTCTCTCTCAATAAACAATGAATAAAACAAATAACTGCTCGATTTTTGTCCCTGCCGAGAAATTTGAGTTATCATATTTTACTATGGAATAACTTAAAATCAATTATTTCTTAACAACTTTTGAAAGATAAAACCCTAAATTTTATAGAATTAAAAACAAATATAGTGGTGAGAACACACTATTCAAATGCAACCTTGAGCGGTCGTAAATGTGTATTCTGAAATTAAATGTCTATTCCAGAATTAAATTTCAACCAATCAAATTTGCCGGAAAGCATGACACACAAAAGAACACACACGCTATCGTATTTATAGATGATAGCTTCCTGTCAGATGGGCTTTTATCTGGTATCTCAAGCATTGACAAATCTCAGGACATTAGACCACAGTGTGAGGGGAAAAAAGTTTGAAAATTTCGAACCTAGTGTTAAGTTGAATTTGGTGAATTTAAAAATGTTCATGATTCTGTGTGAGAATACGCTTTGGCATCAGTATTCCTTTCAATGAAAGTTAACATGTCTGTAAATTGGTTGTAAAAGGAAGTATCAAATGATATAAAAGGTGGCTGGAGATGGAAATTGAATGCAATAAAATCGAAGACTAATAATAAAAATGATTCTTAGTTATTACTGAAACCATTTCACAGTTCAATACTTAAATTTTCCTCTGAAAAGAGACAGATACACTGAACACCGTGACATTGAAAATTTGCCATATAAGTGGTTATTTAAACATTTTTTTCTTAACTACGAGGGGTGTGCAATAAGTAATACCCCTGACCCACTTCCAGTTGTCTGATCTAGCTGAAATTTTGCATGTGCTATGATTTATATTTCTACGGGTTATGTGGCAAATTACAGTTCTGAACTACTTGTGGTTTCTGTTTACAGGTGTTTGAGTCGGGTGTGGAATGGAGCCTGTTGAATGTTGAGCAGTGATCCAGTTTTTGTATTTGAAAGGACGCACACCACAGGAGACTTTTGATGAAATGAAAGAAACTTATGGTGATAATACCCCATAATATGACCTTGTAAAACGCTGGCATCGTGAATTCAAACATGGCCAGAAGTCTGTGGAAACAGCTCCCAGACCAGCCCCCCCCTTCTGCCATTGATGAAGCATCTGTCCGTCAAGTTAAGGCTGCCATTTTGGAAGATCGGCGCATTGCTACTTGCCAAATAGCCCAAGATGTCAAGATTAGTACAGGGTCCGTGGAAACTATCATTCATGACCATTTGCATATGCATAAGGTGTCTACCAGATGGATTCCCAGGTTGCTCACATCATTCCAGAAGCGAGAACGTGTCGAGTGCTCGAGGATGAACTTGGAGATGTGCCAAAGACTGATTACACAGGATGAAACCTGGGTCCATCACTATGATCCAGAGACCAAAGTCCAGTCAATGCAGTGGAAGCACTGGACTCACCATCTCCAAAGAAGACAAGGGTGCAGCCCTCCACTGGCAAGGTCATGCTCACAGTCTTCTGGGACCAAGACGGAGTAGTGATGACTGATTTCCTGGCAAAGGGTACCACAATTACAGGAGCCTATTATGCTTCACTTTTGAGGAAATTAAGGGAAGCTATCAAAATCAAGAGGCGTAGCAAGATCAGCAAAGGTACCCTCCTCCTGCAGGACAACGCTCTGGTCCACAACTCGCATATCGCTAGATCAGAAGCACGGGTGTGTGATTATGAAATCCTTCCCCATCCTCCCTACTCTCCTGACCTTGCACCCTCTGACTTTCACCTCTTCCCAGCTATGGAGTTGTTTTTGAAAGGAAAGCGTTTCCCAGATTATGCAGCCTTGATTTCTGAAATCACATCATGGGTGGAGGACCAACCTGGGGTGTTCTACAAAAACGGTCTCCAGAACTGCATCAAACGATGGGAGAAATGCATAACTCTGGGTGGTTCCTATGTAGAGAAAGACTAATAAGTGTGCCAAGTCTCGTTGCTCTATTGCTATGGGAAGTGGGTTAGAGGCATTACTTATTGCACGCCCCTCGTATTTTAAAGAAATTTAAAATGTTTTTTAGGAATTAAAAATAATTACTAATGTTTATATTTTTTATTATAAGAACTTCTAAGTATTTATTATGTTTGTTAACTTCAGTATTGTGAAGTTTTACACAGGTTTTGTTACTCAAAAGTGTGAGGAATTCTGTGGAACTGCCATCTTTCCTTTAGGCCGGCCATACAGTTCTAGTAGCCGGTCTGTGATTGGTTTAAATTTGAATGTGTAAGGTGATTTGACTTGGCGCCTTTTTGTATTCATGTGTTTATTTTTCAGTCTGAGAATGAACACGGAACAGTACAGACTCAAACCAGCAGTTCCCTCACAAACAGTTGGTGAACGAAGGACATATCTCTACAAGCAGAGACAACTTATTTTGCTGAACCTATTCAGATCCAGGATGCCATTCAAGAAACTCTTCATCATGTTATTATCCAATTATTGAATCTTATCTTATTTCATCTTGAGCCCCGAGGGGCTCACATTATGCCTGCTTATAGACGCCATCATTCCCACTGTTTTCTCCATGATCTTCATGGATCCTTCCAAAGGAACAATGAACTAACATTCCAACAATAGGAATTCATACTCAAGGCTCCATGTGTATGGTAGCAAATCGGGCCACCATTTTGCAAAAGGGCTTACCAGAACCAAAGAACTTTCATTGCTGTAACATTGTGAATAATTTTTGAGTTTAAAGGTATGGTTTTTGTTTGTGGAATTCATTTGCTACTGCAGGGAGGAAATTGAGTGTGTAGGAAATGATTAATTATAATTTGTGTAAATTCTTGATTTAAGACGAGCAGAATTTTTTTTTCATACAAACGAAACAGAAAAAAAATATATCTTTTAATCTGCTCAAATGAGCAGATTAAAAGATAATATATTTTTTTTCTGTTTCGTTAAATCAGAAGAGTAATTATTTCATTAATGTAACTTATGCCGCCAAAAACTAAGACATTGATAGGTTACTTGATGCTATGTTTGCATTTTTAAATTAAAAAAAAAAAGAAGAAAAAATTTGGAATTCTTCTGGCATTTAAAATTGCATTAGGTAATAATTTAATTCGACCTTGAAATTGGGGTCATAAGTTGCTAGCTCATTAGGGTTGCATTTTTTCAAATTAAGATCCCATGTGGATCATTTGTATATGACTAAATTGAAAAAAAAAACAAAAAAACTTCAGTTCAAATTCTGTAGACGGAAAAAAAAACAGGAAGTAAGAAAAGTTAATGATTTTTTTTTCGCAATTTAAATGTTAATTGTAAAAATCACACTTTGAATGTGTTTATTGCACACATTGGATATTAATTTGATTTTAAATCATTGATTAAATCATTAAATTGAGATTAATCGCTGGCGGCCATTTCATTAGCGTGTTTAAATTGAGATTGCTAATGTTGATTGTAATTGTGATGCCAGGTTAATATATTAATTATTTTGTGCTGCTATTGTCAGTTTTAAAACGATAATGTGAGTTGAAATTATTATTAAAAAAATATATTTAGGGTTTAATCCCCCCCCCCCTCCCCCGGTTTTTCAAGCAGCCTTGGTGTAGCTTAGGAATTTCAAATTCGGTTATAAATGTGTAGCTGAATCATATTTCTTAGAGCATTTGCCCAAATTTTGGGCTTTAT
Organism: Euprymna scolopes; assembly: GCF_053919585.1. NCBI lineage: Eukaryota > Metazoa > Mollusca > Cephalopoda > Sepiida > Sepiolidae > Euprymna > Euprymna scolopes. The sequence goes on from NC_136490.1 coordinate 79,712,999, forward strand.
TAATTGCTGGTGACCATTTCGTTAGTGTTGTTTATTGATTTTGGCGATTTTTGCCTCCTTAACATTTGCGGATAATTATACCGTTGCTATTCTATTTAAAAAGTAAGGGGAGAGGAAAAGATTTAATTCCTCCCCCCTCCCCATTTTTTCAGGCACTTTGGTGTCACTCGGGAATTTCGAATTCAATTATAAAGGTGTAACTTGTTCATATTCCTTAGAGCATTCGACCTAATTTGGGGTAAATTAATCGCTGGTGATCATGTGTTTAGCATTGTTTATTTGTGATTACAATTCCGTATTGGAATAATATTGGCAGTTTTCGCCACCTTAATATTTGATGTGTAGAAATGGTGAAAGATTCCTTTCTCTGACATAATTCCATTTTGGAATAATATTGGCGGTTTTCACCACCATAATATTTGATGTGTAGAAGTGGTGAAAGATTCCCTTCTTTGAATACTATTATGTACCATGTATTTGAAATTATGGAATATTTATTAGCCGCTCCGCTCGATGTTCAGTGGGATATTTGCGCGCCAAAATTGGCACCTTCTTCACCTAAGATGAAACCAATAGGGCATCTTCTTCCCCACGTGAGGTGAAGGCCACTTTATTTTGTAAGCTGCCCAATTATTGGATTTATTGCTGGGATTCAGGAAAAACGAATATGTCCTTCTAGGTGATATAAGAAAGGCCTTCTTACAAATTCACCTCATATCAGAAGAGGATAAAAACAGATTTTGTTTTTTCCTTAAAAAAGGTGACAAATTATGTACTTACAGGTACAAAACTATTATATTTGGGTTCAATGCTAGCCCCTTCATTCTGAACTTCATTTTGAAATTCCATGCGGAAAAATATGCAAAAGATGCAGCATCGCATACCATTTCCAACAATTTTTATGTGGATAATCTTGTCACTACCAGTTATGACAGAGAGTCCCTACTTGCTATTTATAACAATGTTTGTAGCAGACTGTTAGAGGCAGGCTTCTATTTACGATCCTGCAATTCTAACTGTTCTAAGATACAAGATAAAATGTTGGAGGATGAAATTATTTCTTCTCCCTTCCCAGACTTTGAGAAGGTAATGGGATACCTATATGATCCTATTCAGGACACGTTCAAACTTTCTCCCACTTTGGTGGACCCTGAAGTCAATACCAAACAGGGGATTCTTTTGCAAATATCAGGAGTATATGACCCTTTATCTATGCTTCTCCCCATTACGATACAGGGGAAGATCATTGTAAGCTTGATCTGGAAAAGCAAGTTGTTGTGGGATGAGCGGACACTCAGAGAGCTCAATAACTATGGCAAACCCATTCCAAGGATCTAAATGACTTGGGGAAGTTTGAATTTCCCAGGCGTGTATTGTCAGAAAATCAGTCCGTCGAATTTATTTGTTTCTGTGACGCATCGAAAAACGCATACGAATTCACCCTGTATGCGAAACAGGGAGCGAATTGTTCTCTGTTGTTTGCTTAGGCCAGAGTGGCCCCAATTAAAGGGAAATCACTTTCCACTTTGGAACTATTGGCTATGTTTTTGAGCCCTTAAGGTAGCCCCTCAAGTTTTGGGTGCTCTGGGGCCCCTTAACATTGATAATTTTTTTCTGATGTCTAATTTCCAAGTTGCCCTCTCGTGGGTCCTGAATGGTAAAGGATCCTAGAAAAATGTACTCATTGAAAACAGGATCGCAGAGATCAAAAAATTTTCAGAAGATATTAATATTAAATTTGGTGTTATCATCATCATCATAACGGGCTCCTTGCCCGGACCAATGTAACTCTTCCTCTCCAGAGTTTCCTGTCTTCCATCAGCTGTCTCAGATCTTCAGGTTCACAGTTGGCATCATGTGCTATTTGCTGGATGTACGTGGATTTAGGTTGTCCTTTGCTTGCAGGTCCGTGTCGTGGAGTCCATAGCAATACATCACTCACCAATTCATGCTTGCTCTTCAGATAATGACCAGCAAATCGTAGGCGTCTTTCTCTGATGGTATTAGATATGGCAGATAGGTTGCCATGAAGTTGCTGCTTCGTGGGATAATTTTGTGAAGATATATTTAATACTGTTCGTAGTATACGGATGTATGTGCCTTCTAGTTTTCTTTCCAATCTTTTGGTAAGTGTCTAGGTTGAAGCACCATAAACAAGGACAGACTCTACCACTACCCTGAAGAATTGCATTTTCAGTTTGTTAGTTAGTCCCGAAGTCCATACTGAATGCAACCCATGCTTTTGAGATGCGAATTTCGATATCTCTCTCTGTAGAAGCTATGTTGCTGCCCAGATACGTAAACTCAGCGATTTTGTTCAGTGTTGATCCAACCAGAGCCCTGATCTCTCCTTTCACATTGAAAGTCATAAACTTTGTCTTATCTGCATTAATGTGGAGACCAATGTCATTTGAAGACTTTTCTAGCTTACGTAACAGTGTTTGCGCATCAGCAGTGTTATTCGCGAACAAAACAATATCGTCTGTGTAATTTGCATCAGTTATGTGTGCTGATTGATGACATCTGTTTCTGGATTCATTTAAGGTGAACCCTAGCGTGTTGTGTATATCAACAGAGGTGCAAAGTACAAAGTCAAAACAGACAATGAAAAGAAAAGGGGCAAGAGTATCTCCTTGTAGAACATTGGTGCGGATGTCGAAAAATTCAGTGTCCCCATCTGGCGACCTGACCATTGCTCGAATGTGCTCATATAGCATCATGATAGCATTGATGACTTCATTTGGAATGCCATATGCTTTTAATATTTGCCGTTCACTCGAAATTAAAATGTTTCTTCATCGGAAAATCTGGCAGATCTTTTAACTAGAGGTATTAATACTTCTAAATTTTCCCAGTTATTCAATTTCTGGATGTATGGCCTGGAATGTCTCAATAGAGATGGCGTTGATCGACCAATCTCACCCTTACTTTGTCTAAACGAAACTAATAAAAAAAAATTCTATCATGTTTGTACTTTTAGGAGACACATCCTTCTGAAAAATTACAAGTATTCTAGCTTATCTAAGGCAATCAGCATCTTAGAAAAAGTGTTGAAATTTTATTTGTTGCGTCACCGTAGTGCTGACAATTTTAATGGCCAAATTATTGCTATTTGCTAATATGAAAATGGAGGCCTTCTCTCTTGAACTAGGTTACTTAAAAGAACCATCCGGGAAAGTGTCTTCCCCTAGGGTAACTGCCTTAGAGTTATTCCTTGATAAAGATGGGGTAATTAGAACCAGAGGTAGGATACAGAATTCTGATATTCTGTCCTTCGAAATAAGGAATAAATTTGTTGACAAATTCAATCGTATCTGGCATAATGATTACCTCTTGTCATTAAGAGAAGTTGATGCCAAAATCGGGAGCAATTGTGCCCCCAAGTTATCTGTTGGAGGGATAGTACTTAGTAAGACTCTCAACAAAACCAGACAATTTTAAAATCTTGGTAAAATAATCAAATTACTGGAAACGACAATAATGTTCGTTCCGCGGTTGTTCTGAAGGATGGGTGCGAACAGGTCCATGCCTTAAAAAATCTTGTGTCCTTGGAAATTAAGGTTAATGATGATATTGCATCAACTGAGTTTATAGAAGAAGGAGGTCCCTTTTTCTGTCCAACCTGTTCTGTTCCTAATGATCAAACATCGCCAATGGTGTGCTGCAATTCCTGGGACAGCTGGTACCATTTCAGCTGTGTAGGAGTTAATCACGGACGACGCTGCTGCAGTGAGCTGAAGTTTTGTGGGCTCTTTTTTTTTCCTTTGCAACGTCCAGCTATTTCGGCATACATTTTTTACCATGGACAGATTCGACCTGAAGCTGATACCAGCGTTTGACCGGTCCCCAGCTGGTCCTTCAGTGGTTGAATGGCTGGAGAAGGCTGAGCGCGTTTGCCCATTGTGCAAAATTAAGGATCCAGCTATGGTCATCCCATTGAGGCTCACTAAGGGGGCTTATGCCGTGTACCAGCAGCTCGGGGATGAGGTGACAATGGAGCAGATAAAACAAGCATTGTATGGAGCATTCGGTGCAGACCCTTTTGTTGCCTGGAAGCAATTCTCTGAACGTCAGCTTGGGTCAGGGGAGACAGTGGACGTCTATCTGGCCAACCTGAAGAAACTTGCTGCTCCCTTCGGCGGTGCAAGCGATCGAATATTGGCATGCACTTTTTGTCTGGGCTCCCGGATGTTGCAGGCGTCGACGAAGCTCAATGAGCTTGGGTTGGAGGAGTTGTTGGCTAGAGCCCGAAACATTCTAAAGGACGATGGGGAACAGTGGTTGATGCATTGGAATCGCCTACAGAGCTACAAATTTGGGCCCACTGCAGAAGCGGTGCGAAGCGCACCCCGGACTATGGAGCATGGAAACGAGGACACTGTCACTGATGCGACAAGCCTGGCCACATAGCACGGAATTGTACGGGAAACGAGCAAGGGGAGGAAGCCGTGGTGCCAGCACCCTCCCCAAAGCAACACTGAACAAGGCGCCTCCTATAGTGACAGTGTGAGTTGATGGGTGCAGGCACTCAGCGCTGGTTGACACCGGATGCACCCAAACCCTCATACACAAGAAATGTTGCACCGCATAGACGAAACAGAAGGTTCCAGTATTAATCATTGGCGGAGGCTGGCTGGTGTGTTGCAGGGTGAGCGTTGTCCATATAAGCATTGGCGATGCCCCCCCCCCCCCGGTTGCTGTGAAGGCATTGGTGGTCAACAGGGAGCTTCTTGGATACAACCTTCTTCTTGGAATGGACGCTATTACACAGCTGGGTGGAATCACCGTGGACGGCACCATTAATGTAAGGTTTTCCCAACACAAGAAACAGGTTTACACGGCAATCACTCTTGATGAACCCGACTTCGACGCGGAATACGACAAGGGCACAAACACGTGGACCGCGTCCTGGAAGTGGTCAGGCGACCAGCCACTAGTGTCCTTGCGGAATCGGTTGACGGAGTATCTGTTTCTCGTGTGACTCAGGGGGCAGTATGAGGCAGAACTCCAGGTTTGGATGGATAATGGCTGGCTGGTTCCATACCCAGAGGATGAGCTCGGACCACCAAGGGTCCTGATGGCCGGTAGGCAAGAGAATAAACATGGATTACCGGGAACTCAATGAACACATCGACCCACACACGGCGGGAGCTGACGTCTGTGCACATAAACTGAGGGAGTGGCGGCAGCAGGAGGGCGTACACAGCAATCCTGGACCTGCGAAGAGCCTACCTACAGATACGCGTCGAGAAATCGCTGTGGCCGTTCCAGATGGTCAAGATCAAAGAGACTCACTATTGTTTGACCAGGCTGGGGTTCGGTCTGAACGTGGCCCCGAACATTATGACAGCGATTATGCAGATGATCCGGTGCCGGGATGAAGCCGTGCAACAGGCAACGTCGTCATATATTGACAACATTTTTGTGAATAAGAGCCTCATGTCTGCCCAAGCAGTGAAAGAACACTTTGGGAGCTTCGGGCTGTCGTACAAGGAGCCATAGTGTCTACAAGATGGAGCAGAAGTTCTTGGCTTGCATGTGAGCGGCAGTGCAGATGGACTCCGCTGGGGAAGAGGTGATGACATCCTGGAAGTTCCATCCAACATCACACGTCAGAGCGTTTTTTCCATCTGCGGAAAACTGGTGGACCACTTCCCTGTGTGTGGGTGGCTCTGGTGGTGGTGGCGGCCATAAAGCGACGTGCAACTTCCATGTCAACGGGATGGGACAATGAGGTGCGCGATCTCTCCTTGTGAAGCCTGCTGGTGGAAGCTGTGGCCAGAGTGACTGAGGATGACCCCATGTGGGGGATCTGAGCATCGACGGGAGTGAGTTTACAGTTTGGGAGGACACCAGCTCACTCGCCCTTGGCGTTGCTCTTGCAGTTGGCAGATTTATCATAGAAGATGCCTGCTGGCTTTGGCCAGAAAATGACGCTGGTCACATAAACCTGGCTGAGCTTGTTGCTACACTCAAAAGGGTAAATCTGGTGCTTCAGTGGCAGGCGAGAGTGCTACATATCGTCACAGACTCTACGTATGTGTGTGCTCGGTAGATAGCCGATGCCTTGAGTCGGAAAGCACGGTTGACAATGAAGGCATCGGCCGAAATGCTAATACGGAGTCGACTTGCTACCCTTACCGAGATCATCAAGGAATTCAACCTGGCCGTAGATGTGACACTGTTGCAGTCCTGTCAGAATCGCGCCGATCGCCTGACCAGAGGGCCATGTCGTTGGCTGATATAAGTGGATGAACCGGCACCTGTGAATTGCTTCGCAGTTGGGCATTTGCTTAGCCCGGACCGTGTTGCTGGTGCCCATTGCCAAAACATGCACCCTGATGTAAACCGAACCCTTTACTTCGCCAGGCTGGTGGACCCCCATGTCTCAAAGAGAGACGTGAAATCTGTTGTGAGGAGCTGCGAGACCTGTTGGTCGATCGACCCAGCACCCTTCCAGTGGAAGAAGAGAAAACTGAGTGTGAGAGGAAATTGGAACAGGCTCGCAATGGGCATAACTCACTACAACGGTGGGCATTTTTTAACGCTCATCGATTGTGGACCGTCTAGATTTGCATTGTGGCGGCCCCTTCGCCGTTGTCCGTGATATGGAAAGTGTCTTCCTTGAGTGTGGTCCCCCTTGAGATACTGACCGACAATGGCACCGCTTTTGTTAGCGAGCAGTTTTTTTTGGGTTTTTTTTACATAGGCATCACCACATTATCAAGGCCAAGAGGCCACTCAAGGATAAGAGTTAAAGAGTGTACAGTAGACATTGGACAATACTGTAATCATTAGTAATGAAAATTTGGTAAATTTGATAACTTATATAGAACGGCTCATCAAGAACTTATTTACGTTAGACTTGAACACAACCATATTGTAGTCAGCCGGAAAGCATGAAAACGGAAGACAATTCCACAGGCGTGCAGTTCTAAGAAAGAAGCTTTGTTCATGGAATCTACGTTTAGGGTTCGGCACAGATAAAGAGTGGGGGGAATTATTGATAGTGTGTACAGCTAGACGAGTGTTTCTTGTGAAAGTTTGGCTAGGGGGGACCATAGATTGAAGCCCAGTCGAACACTTTCCATGAAAATAACGATACATCAGAGACAAACTCGCAACCTCTCTTCTGTGAGATAGAGGTTGCAAGGAAGAGAAAAGGACATCTCCTATAAGGCTACGAAGTCTATTTTGAACTCTATCAAGGCAGGACAAGTCCTTTCTAGCAGCTCCTGCCCATATGTGGCAACAATATTCCATCCTTGGACGTACCTGGCTCTTATATAGATAGAAAATAGAATCAGCAGTGAGATATTTACCGGATCGATAGAAAGATCCCACCATTTTTCCAGCGGCCTTGGCAACAGATTTGATGTACGTGTTCCATTTAAGATCAGGAGTAATGGTCAAGCCCAGAAGCTTGTCAAAACTTGAGGCCTCCTGAAGACGAGAGCCATTCATTTCAATTGATGCCAGATGTGGATCAGAATGTTGATGTAAAGAGAGAAGCTTAGTTTTAGATGCATTAAAAGTAACCAGCCACTCCTTTCCCCATTGTACTATGTGCTCAAGATCAGAGGAGAGAGAATTGGAGAGAACTTGGTCGTTTACTGTCTTAGATGTGCTACCATAAATGGTAGTGTCGTCAGCATAAATGTCTACAAATGATGTAAGGATGTGATTTGGAAGATCATTAATGTAGATCAGGAAAAGAGTTGGGCCCAGGATGGACCCTTGAGGGACAAACAGTTCGCAGACAGCTGGGGTATATGTCTGCGATTTTGGTGCGCCCATGTGCCCAGCGGAAATGGAATTATTGAGAAAAATCACAGGACTGTAAAGACCATTGCAGCTAGGAAAGGGTGTACGGTGCCTAAGGCGGTCTATTGGTATTATGTAACCCCTAAGAATGACATTTTACCCTCTACTGCGCCAGCCGAAGCACTGTACAGGTACCACGTCAGGGTGAGAGGCATGGAGACCAGCCCACTGCCCGAGCTGGAGGCGACAAGAGAGCGTATCAAAGAGGGGGATGGCGTCTGGGTTAAGAACCCCTGCCCCTTCCCACGGCAAGTGCACCACACGCTACGGAACCGGGCGTGTTACTGAGGTGATCAGCCCACAATCTGTGCGGGTTGACGGGGTGCCCTGTCACATCAAGGATCTTCGATTGACATCACATGCGCAGCCGCCACTCGACGATGAGAGCAAAACTGTATCCGAGACCAGTGAACCATCATCCTGGGTTACGCCGACTTCGTCGGACAGCGACCCCAAGATTAGCAGCCTTAGGTTCCCCGCCCCTGAAACTGAGGATGAAAACACAAACGAGAAAGAAGCCCCCCCCCCGGTCCACCTCTCCAAAGAAGCACCGAAGAAAAAGGCCACCGCGTCCCTGCCCTCTCTGATGATATCAGGGTGGAGTGTGGCGAAAATTGTGGGAACACAGGCTTACCTCTTAAACGGCCTCGGTGTGCACTTTGCCGACGCAGCGTCATGATGCTGAAAAGGGTCCAAGATGGCGTCTGCAGCGTTATATAACAATGCAGTCTCGCCATATCTCGTGTGCTCTCACGCACGCATACAAATATGCAAATTTAGAGAATTCTGTCTTTTATAAAAACAGGCCATTGGAGCAGAGGAGAGAGATGTGAAAACAAGTCTACAGAAAGTACTGACGGACGACGCTGCTGCAGTGAGCTGCAGTTTTGTGTGCTCTTTTTTTTTTCTTTGCAACGTCAGAGAATCATTTTTTTCGTTGTTTTGTACACTCAATTTCCTCTCTGCAGAAGCAAATGAATTCCACAAACAAAAGCCATACCTTTAAACTCAAAATTTATTCACAATGTAACAACAATGAAAGTTCTTTGGTTCTGGTACAGTCCTTTGCAAAACGGTGGCCCGATTGCCCCCATATGCATGGAGCCTTTAGTATGAATTCCTATTGTTGGAATGTTAGTTCATTGTTCCTTTGGAAGGATCCATGAAGATCATGGAGAACACGGCGGGTATGATGGCGACTATAATAAGGCATAATGTGAGCCCTTCGGGGTTCAAGATGAAATAAGATAAGATTCAATAATTGGAGAAAAGTTTCTTGAATGTCATCCTGGATCTGAATAGGTTCAGCAAAATAAGTTGTCTCTGCTTGTAGAGATATGTCCTTCGTTTATTGACTGTTTGGTGTCCATGAAGGAATTGTCTTGGCTCCCTAGTGAGGGAACCACTGGTTTGAATCTGTACCGTTCCGTGTTCATTCTCAGACTGAAAAATAAACGCATGAATACAAAAAGGCGCCAAGTCAAATCACCTTACACATTCAAATTTAAACCAATCACAGACCGGCTACTAGAACTGTATGGCCGGCCTAAAAGAAAGATGGCGGGTGTATGTGGAATTTCAAACCATGGTACAGATTTGTCATTTGCCAAGTCCACAATGTCGAAATGTTATCTGCAGCCTTCTCTCCCCTTGGCCAAGCTGCCTGGTCTTTGTTGATAGGTGACAATTACATAGAAGGCATTGGTGTAGTTTGTAGCAGCATCAGTAATAACTGTGTCAGGGTGATTTTTTTTTGGGGGGGGGGGGATTAGCGATCGATATACAACAGTCACTGGTTTGGTAGTAGCAGTGTTACTAGTAGCAGTATCTTCGAAGATTTGTTTTGGGATTAGCAATGGATTAGGTGTATCAGAATTTTTAGGGAAGTTTTGACACCCCTAACACGAAACTGCGAAAAAAAATTATAAAAAACTCGTAATTTCTCTTTTAAAAGTGGGTTGTTTATTTTCTTTATGGATTATACTTCCAAAATAAACTATTAAAGTTGTATAAAAAGTAATAGAAATATCATTTTTATTTTTTTAAAAAACAGTAATGAAATCAATTGAATTTTACGAGTTACGTATTTTTCTATTTTTAAACTTTAAAAATCTATCAGAATTTTTCTATTGATTCAATTTTTATGATATTTTCAGGGTCATTATGAAATTTTATGCTCTTTCCAGTAAACCGAATATAATATTTTAGACAAACGTATTTTTTTTAAATTCACGCCCCCCCCCCCCATTTTGAAATGTCTATTAAAAAGTAAATAATTAATTTACTCACCAAAGTTTTATATATCACAAATTGAAGATAAAAGATCAATAAATAATATATTCAAATTTAAAACAAGAAAAAAAAAGGTACTCCTTGGGCGTTGAGTTTCATGGTGACCAGCAGAAAAATTTAATGGGTAAGTGTTTACTTTAACTACAACAGAACACCGGCCAATAAAATTTGGATTTTTTTTTAAGGTTTTCAGGGTCGCTGATAACGAATCTGATATTCAAACCCGTCGCAAATTTACCGTTTGCATGGTATTAACCCCTGAACGTTAACTGAAACTAATTGTTTGTTTGCATTTTTTTTTTTTTTTTCGGTTTGAATTTCTTCAAAACGAAATCTCCAGATTTTAGAGAAAAAAACGCTAACCACTAGATCCAAAATTTACCCACTAGATTCCAACCAACTCTCCAGATCTAGCGGGGGAAACCCGCTAAATTGGCAACCCTGGGCATGGGACAGAGGTGGGTGGAGGTGATGGTGCGAGCTTCATACAGGCGCATGACTAACTCAAGCGAGCTGTTATTGTATATCGTCTCACGTTCTCTCACCTGCGTGTCAACGATTTTGATCTCTGACCCCCATCATCATACATCCGGCGTCTCGGTGACAGCTTGCTTGTCGATTTCCCGTGCAATGCACTCTGACAAATTGAACATGTACTTTATGACCATCGCAAAGGAAAATAATGCGACTCTCTTATGGGACTGGTGTTAAATCCCGTCTAAAAAATGGGGTTAGGAAGGGAACTTTCTTGAACCTCCCTCCACCCTCTCTATCATTCTTATCTATTTCATCTGTGTTGTCTTACTTGAAAGAATCCCAACTATAAGAAAATGCCACTCAAAGACCTTTTGGAAAATTTTATGGAAAATGAGTTACATTATGCATATTGTATAGACAAAATATCTTGTTGCAACCAACAAGTTGTATTCTTGTTAACATGCTATGTCTATTCAGACAAAAAATTTATCCTAACCCCTTATTTTAGACAGGATTTAACACTGGTCGCATGAGAGTCTCATTATTTTTCTCTGCAATGGTCACAAAGTATGTGTTCAATTTAGTAGACTGTTATAATTGAAAACCGATCCCCAATGATAAGTCATAAAATTTATTCTTTTCAAATTTTTTTTTTTAATCTGAAAGTTTGTAATCAATGAGATTAACGTGAAAAAAAAATTTTTTAATTAATTCTTTTTAACTTCAAAAGACTAAAAAAGAATTTTCTAACAAATCCTTTTAAATTCGTTATTTGTTTTATTTCATTTATTATTTTTTTTTTTTTTCATTTTATTTATGTGTTTTACACATTTTGAACTACCGTGGAATTTCCCCGGGTTCTGTTGTTATTACTAGCGGGACCTGTGGAAATTCCTCAGCAGCATTTTTCCTATGCAATATATTGTTGCTGGGCATGCTGTGAGCGTTCTATTCAGCATGAATGAAGGCACAATCATATTATTCTAGTTTTTTTATTAAAACTGTACTGCCCCTCCCCCCTTACTAAAATAATAACTTTGATATATTTCATGAGCTGATTATTTCATTACAAACACACCGGTCAATTAACTCATATTTTATCATTTTTCATAATTATTGAATATGTTACTATGTTCGACAATAATTTTGCATAATTTCAACCCACATTATCGCCTCTCCCTTTACTAAAATATTAAATTTGATATATTGTATCGACTGATTATTTTATAAAAAAAACACAATTATTAATTAACTCACATTTCATCATTTTTATTTTTAATAATTCTTGGATATAGTACTAATATTGACAATCATTTTTCATCATTTAAACTCACACACCTTACTAAAATAATAACTTTGATATATTTTCTAGGCTGATTATTTCATTACAAACATATACATCAATCAACTCACATTTCATTATTTTTCGTAATTCTTGGATATGTTACTAATTTCGACAATATTTTTTTATAATTTAAACCAACATTGTTGCCCAACCTTACTAAAATAATAACTTTTATACATTTGCTGGGCTGATTATTTCATTACACACACACTAATCAATTAACCTCCATTTCATCATTTTTCATAATTCTTGGGTATGTTACTAATTTCGACAATCATTTTTCATAATTTATACCCACATTATCGCCCTCTCTTAATAAAATAATAACTTTGAAATATTGTCTGGGCTTATTATTTTATTACAAACACACTAATGCATGAAATCACATTTAATCATTTTTCATAATTCTTGGATATGTTACTTATTTCAACAATCATTTTTCATAATTTTAACCCACATTTTCGCCCTTCCCTCTTTACTAATTAATAACTTTGATATATTGTCTAGGCTGATTATTTCCTTACAAACACACCAATCAATTAACTAATATTTCATCATTTTTCGTAATTCTTGGATATGTTATTTATTTGACAATAATTTTTCATAATTTAAGCTCTCCTTATCTTCTTCCCCTTTACTTATATAATAACTTTGATATATTGTCTAGGCTGATTATTTTATTATAAACACACCAATCAATTAAATCACATTTCGTCATTTTTCGTAATTATTGGATATCTTACTAATTTCGACAATTTTTTTTATAATTTAAACCATCCTCGTCGCCCTCTCTTACTAAAAAAAATACTTTGATACTTTGATATATTTTCTGGGCTGATTATTTCATAAAAAACATAACTATCAATTAACTCACACTTCATCATTTTTCTTAATTCTTTGATATGTTACACATTTCGACAATTATTTTTAATATTTTTAACCCACATTATCAACCACCCACTACAAACATAATAACTTTGATATATTATCTGGGATGCTTATTTCATTTCAAACACACCAAGCAATTAACTAACATTTCGTCATTATTCATAATTCTTCGATATGTTACTTATGTTGACAATCATTTTTCATCATTTTAACCCACATCATCGCCCCACTTACTCAAATAATATCTTTGATATATTGTCTGGTCTGACTATTTCATTGCAAACACACTAATGCATTAGATAAAATATTATCATTTTTCATAATTCTTGGATATGTTATTAATTTTGACAATTATTTTTCATAATTTAAACCATCCTTATCGCCCTCTCTTACTTACATAATTACTTTGATGAAATATTAGTTAATTGATTGGTGTGTTTGTAAGGAAATAATCAGCCTAGACAATATATCAAAGTTATTAATTAGTAAAGAGGGAAGGGCGAAAATGTGGGTTAAAATTATGAAAAATGATTGATGATTTGATATATTTCCTGGGCTGATTATTTTATTATAAATACACACGCGATTAACACATATTTAATCTTTGTTCATAATTCTGGATATGTTACTAATTTCGACAATATTTGTTATAATTAAAAACCCACATTATGCCTCTCACTCCTACTTATATAATATATTTGATATATTGTCTGGGCTTATATCATTACACACACACAAATCAAGTAATGAACATTTCATCATTTTTCATAATTCTTGGATATGTTACTAATTTCGACAATAATTTTCATAACTTTAACTCACTATGTCGCTCCCCCTTACTTAAATAATAACTTTGATATATTGCCTGGGCTGATTATTTCATTACAAACAAATAAATGCTGAGTATTCTCATAGTATATATGTTTCACCTATTTTATCCAATCCCGGGTGTCGCCGCATATTCTGCTAATATATATCGTTCACCTATCTCCTTCGATACCGGGCATCGCTGGGTATTTTGCTACTATATGTTTTCACCCTATCTAATTCAATACTGGTCGACGCTTTCTGATAGTATATATTTGCACTTCTAATTCAATCACTGGACTGACTTCATGTCCACCACCCCACTGTTGAAAATATACATTAAATAAAGTAATGGTTTAATCGTAAACTGTTAAAGCTATTTCCGGGACTGACTTTATATCTCTAGCCCACTGCTAAAAATATAAATGAAATAATGTAATGTCTAAATAGTAAACTGTTTCAACCATTTCTGGGACCGACTTTATATCCCAAACCCATTGCTAAAAATATACATGAAATAATGTAATGTCTAAATAGTAAACTGTTTCGGCCATTTCCAAGACCGACTTTATACCCCACACCCACTGCTAAAAATATACATGAAATAATGTAATGTCTAAATAGTAAACTGTTTCAGCCATTTCCGGGACCAACTTTATACCCCCAACCTACTGATAAAAATATACATGAAATAATGTAATGTCTAAATAGTAAATATATATGAAATAAAGTAATGTTTAAATCGTAAACTATTTCAGCCATTTCCGGCACTGACTTATAATCCCCTACCCACTGACTTCTTATCTCCCATCCTACTGTTAAAAATATACATGAAATAAAATAATGTCTAAGATGTAAATGGTTGCAGCTATTTCCGGAACTGACTTCATATTTCCCACCCCAATGTTAAAAATATACATTAAATAAAGCAATGTGTAATGCGTAAACGGGTTCACCTATTTTCGGGACTGATTTAATATCCCCCACCCCACTGTTAAAAATAGACATGAAATAAAGTAATGTTTAAATCTTAAACGGTTTGAGTAATTTCCGGAACTGACTTCATATCCCGTGCCCCACTGCTTAAGATATACTTGATAATGTTTAAATCATAAACTGTTTCAGCAGCTTTTCGAAAGTAATACATAAAAACATTAACACGGTTAGAGATTAGATAACCGTTGCTTCAACATGAATGTCTGAGTGTACTATCAGTTTCAGGATTCCAGTGACTTAAATCCCCCTATTTTTTGGTCTTGGTAAATGGAGAAGAAATCCTTCATTACTGATACAATTCTTATTTTTGTTATTGACCAGAGAGCCCCTTTTGGGGAGCTGGTTTCCCCTAAATTTATAACCGACCTCATGTCCAATTCCGCCCTTGTGGGGAGGCAAGTAAACAAAAAAAAAATAATCAGAACGGATATTTTTCGGGGCATTTTATAATTAATCAGGAGTAACACTTCCTGGGCATTTTGTAATTAAATCAGAAATAACTTTTTCCAGTTACTTTTTTAATATTAAAACTTTGTTACATTAAACATAGTACCTATTCGCAATGCCTCCCCAGACACCGGGGTCGTTTTTTTAACGTGGAGAAAAATTGTCTTAGTCGTAAAGGATCTCTCTTCCACTGAGAGAGAAGAAATCGAAATGTAGCACCTGAAGATCAGATACTACACTTTGATCTAAGCCAAAAGGCCAAGAAAGACAAATCATCTTTATTAGCTTTGCCTCAACAGCGACACCAATTTTTTTTAATATCTCAATTTTTTTTTTCAAGGGTGACAAGGTTTATTTGGAATTTTGGAATATTCCATTTTCCTTTTTTAGGGATGCACAGCATGATAACGGACGGAGCGATAAGCGTAATAATATAAGGATAATAACTAGCAGAACCTGTGGAAATTCCACAGCAGACTCCTTCATATGTAATATATTGATGGTTTTTTTTTTTTTTTTTTTTTTTTACATAGGCATCACCACATTATCAAGGCCAAGAGGCCACTCAAGGATAAGGGTTACAGAGTGTACAGTAGAAATAGGACAATATAGTAATCATTAGTAATGAAAATTTGGTAAATTTGATAACTTATATGGAACGGCTCATCAAGAACTTATTTACGTTAGACTTGAACACAAGTCAGCCGGAAAGCAGGAAAACGGAAGACAATTCCACAGGCGTGCAGTTCTAAGAAAGAAGCTTTGTTCATGGAATCTACGTTTAGGGTTCGGCACAGATAAAGAGTGGGGGGAATTATTGATAATGTTTACAGCTAGACGAGTGTTTCTTGTGAAAGTTTGGCGAGGGGGGACCATAGATTGAAGCTCAGTCGAACACTTTCCATGAAAATAACGATACATCAGAGACAAACTCGCAACATCTCTTCTGTGAGATAGAGGTTGCAAGGAAGAGAAAAGGACATCTCCTACGAGGCTACGAAGTCTATTTTGAACTCTATCAAGGCAGGACAAGTCCTATCTAGCAGCTCCTGCCCAAATGTGGCAACAGTATTCCATCCTTGGACATACCTGGCTCTTATATAGATAGAGAATAGCATCAGCAGTGAGATATTTACCGGATCGATAGAAAGATCCCACCATTTTTCCAGCGGCCTTGGCAACAGATTTGATGTACGTGTTCCATTTAAGATCAGGAGTAATGGTCAAGCCCAGAAGCTTGTCAAAACTTGAGGCCTCCTGAAGACGAGAGCCATTCATTTCAATTGATGCCAGATGTGGATCAGAATGTTGATGATGTAAAGAGAGAAGCTTGGTTTTAGATGCATTAAAAGTAACCAGCCTCTCCTTACCCCATTGTACTACGTGATCAAGATCAGAGGAGAGAGAATTGGAGAGAACTTGGTCGTTTACTGTCTTAGATGTGCTACCATAAATAGTAGTGTCGTCAGCATAAATGTCTACAAATGATGTAAGGATGTGATTTGGAAGATCATTAATGTAGATCAGGAAAAGAGTTGGGCCCAGGATGGACCCCTGAGGGACACCGGCATTAATACTGTGAGCTTCTGATTTTTGCCCCTCAACTACTACTTTTATGAACCTATCAGAAAGAAATGATTTAATAATTGAGAAGACATTTCCAGCTATACCATAGCTAGAGATCTTATGAAGTAAACCTTTATGCCATACCCTATCAAAGGCCTTAGATATGTCAAGAGCAATTGCCCTAGAAAGGTTGCCTCCGTCGAGAGATTTGCTAATCCTATGAGATATAACTGTAAGCACATCTGCTGTAGATCTAGCAGAACGGAAACCATATTGAGTGTCACTAAGAAGGTTATTTTTGTTGAGATGGTTGATTACTTCTGTATTTAACACAGATTCCAGCAACTTACTCATGACGTACAGGAGACTTATTGGCCTGTACTGAGAGGGGGATGAGCGATCACCTGAATTCTTAAATACAGGGCATACTGATGAGATTTTCCAGGGAGATGGGAAACTATTCTCCTTAAGACAACGTTTAAACAGTTTTGTAAGTATGGGCGCTAGTTCAGGTTGAAGTTTTTTGAGTACTATAATTGGAATACCGTCAGGGCCAGTTGCTTTACTGGAATCAAGGTTTTTGATTAGCTTGGCAACATCACGTATATCACATAGCGTGTTTTCTGATACAGGAGGAAATATTTGGGGGTTGGCGGCCTTGATTACAAAGGGTAGAATTAGCTGCAAAGTTCTTGACAAAGAGTTTGGCTTTGTCTGATGCTGACGAGATTACCTCAGGTCCATTGATAATAGTTGGGATGGAGCACACGCTTCTGTTCAGGATTCTGTTTGCTATTTGCCAAAACTGGTGGGAACCAAGCCGCTGCTCAGCTACTTTGGACTTAACAGATTGAGCATACAACTCTCTTGCATTCTTTATTACTTTCTTACAATGGTTGCTGGCAGTCCTGAAAGCGGCTTTAGTTTCCATACATCTATTATGTTGGAAACAGTGGAAAAAGTGATTTCTGTGCGCAATGGCAGCAGCACATTCTGGAGAGAACCATGGCTGGCTGTTAGGTTTTTGCTGAAACTTTTTCGAGGGTATGAAACGGTCAATACCTACAATTAACCATTCCGTCAGGTCTAATACTATAGAGGACACATCCTTTTTAAACATGGAATGCAGAGGTAGATCAGATATAAATGTACGGAAGCTATCCCAGTCAGCCTTAGTGTATCGATATACTGTACGATGGAGAGGTACGTCTGGGGACTTATTACATTTCATTTTTATCTTAATTGATACAACAGAGTGGTCGGAAGATCCAAGAGGCGACAGAACAGAAACTGAACATAGTTTAGGGCAAGTTGTGAGAAAAAGGTCTAGTAGGCTCGCATACTGGCCGTCATTGTCGGGCACACGGGTAGGTTCCTGAACAATCTGAGTGAGGTCATAGGCAATGGAGAAATCATGACAGAACCTCCCCTCATCATCGGTCTTGTTTGAGTGGGTCAACCATTCGACGTTGTGAACATTGAAGTCTCCACATACGTGAATGTTAGCTGAAGGATAAGCAGATAGGACTTGGTCAATTTTCTCAGATATGCTTTGAAAGATAGTAACTCCGCTGTTGTGGGGGCGATAGAGAGTAAATATAAATGCAGTAGTGTGAGCTAAAGCAACCCGGAAGCACATATAGGGTAAGTTAGGATCTTCCCTGGAGATGTCCCTACCACATGGAAAGCTATCTTTAATATAGGCACATATTCCATGCCCATGGCTATCTTGGGGGTCAGATTTAGAAGTTAAGTTAGAGTATCCTTTAATTGCGAACTCTTCTAGGGAAATAGCCTGTCCAATGCCAGTTTCACTTAAAAATAAAAGGTCTGGTTTAGTCTCCTGTAATTGGGTTTCAACCACTGGAAGGTTAGAACGTAGACCCCTGATGTTGGAGAAGGAGACATGGTAGTAGGGGTCTACGTTGGAAGTTGGAGAACCGGGTTTAATCTTGTATTTTTTCTTGAAACTTGTCATGATGAAATTTTGGAATTTGTGGACTAGGTCGTCAGATTTACTTAGAGCAGGACAGAGAGGGGAAACTAAGAGAGAAAAAGAAACGAAGAATTTTTTTTTTTTATCAAATGTTGGCATTCTGTAGATGTTCAGCATAAATGGTGACGCTCTGATATTATTGTAGCTTTGTTGTTAAAAATTAAAACTGCAAAAGTATTTATCTAAGTTAGCAACGACGCCCAGTAGACCGGTTGTAAGGTCTGCTTAAATATGATATTTTAATTCTTGCAGATATATTATTATAGAGTTAATGTTCTATCGATTTTTATATATCATAAAGTTGCCATTTTAAAAATAAAAAAATATATATCCATAATACTTGGGTGCGTCAGCTTGAATTGAAACCGCAATCAAAACTTATGAATATATATATATATATATATACACACACACACACACGCAATATATATACACAAACTTGTGTTCCTTAAGCTATAATCAAAACCGAAGCCAAAACTTATGACGAATTCTTGGTCAAATTATTTATTACAAGAAATAAAGTTCATAACAAACGACTCTGACACAGAAAATAAATAACACGATGTTATCCTATATAGATTATTATTATTAATGTTATTGTATTATGGTAGATTAACAGCCTCAGCTAAATCATCCTCTTTTAATTAATAAGATTGTATTTAATTTTATGAACACCTTAAAAAAAGAACAATTATTTTAGAATTTAGGGCGGAGGATTAGTTTCACATATAAATGTAACATAAAATAAGCCCCCATTTTTGACACATTCTAGTATTTAAAGCAGTTAACCAAAAAATGTTATTTTGCTCTGAAAAATAAATTGTGCATTTATTTTTTTTTGGGGGGGTGTACTTTTCTAAGTACTTACACATGGTTTTACGACTTTGCCAGTCGGGCTTGGCATTAGTAATAAAAAAAATTATTGAACATCCCTAAAAGGTTAGAATGGTCCAGAAAGGATCATTTTATGTCAAATTTACATATGAAACTGATATCCAACTCTAAATTCTAAAATACTTATTTTTTTTCTTTCCACCAAGTTTTCAAGGTGTTCACACATGTAAAAAAAATAAAATAAAAAATAATCATTTTGGGGAGTCAATTTAGCTAAGAGTGTTAATCTAAAAATTGTCATTATTATTATTAGCAATAGTAATATTTCATTTTTCTTTTTACAGTCAGACAATTCTACAGTGTATCTATTATATTGGCAGTAACAACAACCAACCAAATCTTTATAATTAGGATAAAAACATGAACCTTCTTTGATAGAGAGAAATTACAGAATAGTTAACAAAACCCTTCAACCCACCTTCCTCATGTCAACAATGCTAAATTTCTAAACAGTAAAATTACTTAGAAACTTATTTGTAATATAGGTAGGAGGGCTTTGTGACCTTATTCTGTTTCTCCAGTTTTTTTTTATTTTGCATTCCAATCAACTATTTTCAGTTCAAACATTCAAATAGTATTTTATCAACAATGAACTAATGCAAGTCAACTTTGTTTCAAAAGAGAAATAAATCTTTATTTGCTGTACTATTTTAAATCAAGGAAAACATCTGAGAAAAAATAATTAGCATGATTTACTTGTATAATATATACCTCTTCCCTTTTAAGTGATTTTTTTGTAGCGAAAATATTACACAGGAGTTTTACAGCAAACACTTTTAAAAAGCAACAAATTAAATATTTAAAAATTAAAAAAATATATATAGGACTGATAATTTAGAACAGAATTGGTAATTGCATCAGAATTAGGAAAAATTTTGGAACTGAAAAGTAAGATTTTATATAAAAAAGTAAATTTAACTGCATTTTATAAAAAAAAACTATTGCAATCTATAAGTAGATTTAGAGCTGTACTTTTTCTTCAGTAAAGTAATGATAAAAATTCAAGAATTTAAAATTTTCTACACCCCACGAAAATGAATGAAATTTCTATCAAATACAATATTGTGTGCATTACTTATACATGAATTATTCAAAAGTTAAAATCATGTGTATTTTTCCCTGCATGTCAAATGATCGACTGTATTTTTTCAAATTCTATGAGAACCATGGAAGCTGCAGATATAGAATTGACAACTATGTGTGTATAAAAACTGTTATAAAGTATAAACAAATGTCATAATCTTGAATTATTAGGCAGATGTAATTCATTGTGGATTAAAAAGGTGATTTAGCTGCCTCTAAAAAGTATTGTTTTAGAATTATCTAATCTTTGAAATATCAAAGTTCTCAGAAAATATCACGGAATAGTGAATAAATTTGTTGCACGTCATAAGAGAATCAATAATTTGACTGTAAAAGAATGTAGTTCAAACAAGTTCATATCTGATTATTGGTAAAGTTTTCAGAAATAAGAGAATGTTTTGAATTTTTCAAGCTTTGGCATTCTGACTCACAATATCTTGGCAAATTACACCAGTTTTAGAATGCCAGCTCACAGTGAAAATGACAATTAAATGAAAATTGATTTTCAGAATAGAAAAATCTTGCATGATCTTCAGTTGGCAAGTGGATGGAGAAAATTCCAGCATGTTTTAAATTAGTATCGTTGGAGAAATGATGTCATTCATCTGAAACTCTATGAACTAAAATGTGCTGCTTGGTTTGAAAGATGGAATGGTTTATGGGCATGTTATAGAATGTCTGCAGTTTCTTTGGTTTTCACATAATGGCTAGTCTACTTCCCATCCACTACCACCACATTTTAACCCTGATTGGAAACTTCTGGAGCTTTTGAAAAGACATATTTATTGAAATATACAGCATGTATCGAGTAAAGAGGCTATTGTGTTATTACATCTGGAAAAAATTCTCACAGTGAAAATTCCAGTGCTAGATCATAGATTCCTTATTAACAAACTAATGAAGTCTTATTAAATTATTTATATGTATATTTACAATTTCTTTTCATCTTTAAAACCTTAAAACATTTATTATTTTAGTTTGTGTTTTTATATTCTATATTGCATACGATTTGAATGCCTGCTTTCTACAATATTTCAAAATTTGTGTGTTAATAATCTGATATGTAGTAAATAACTTTTACTCTGCTTTGTATTTTCAGTATATGAATTTCTTTGTATTTTCAGTATATGAATTTCTTTGTATTTTCAGTGTGCGAATCCTTAACAATGACAAAATAATCTTTACGTCTTCATTCAAAATATCCAAAAATATATTTTGAATTCTATTCAAAATACAATTAAAAATCAGATGTATGCAATTTTTTATGATTTTTTTTTTTTTTTTGAATTGATGCATGTTACTGTCTATGTTCTTGTTTTTTTTTTTGTTCTCTTTCTCTGTGTGTACCATAATTGCTGCAGTGACAATCTCTGAAAAAGATTGAAATCAAAGCAATAACTGGTACCGTAGAAAAGTGGTTTCCAGTCTGCACTGCTCATTCTTTTCTATCTAGTAGCTGTGATATAGTTTTATATATTTTCCAGTTTTACAGAAAAGTTGGTGAAGATCAGGAACAGACACACCAATGTGGTGGAAACAATGGCCCAGGTTAGCGTCAGCCACCAACTCTTTATTTTGGTCATAGTCTTTGATTTTGGATTGGGTTGACATGTAAATCTGTTTTTGTTTTTTTTTTTGTTGTTTGTTTTTTTTTTTTTTTTTAGATAATGATTAATTAGTGAGATCCAAGTATTGATTTCCGCAACTGGGTTTTCTCTTGCCAATTTAAGGAAATTTTAGATTAATTTTAAATCCGGTTAGGTCTTTGTGCTAAGTTGATTTGATAAAAAAAAAAAATTGGTTCCTGTGAAAAAATCGATTACATTTTAGTGACATTATCAGCTGATTTTTTCAACACAATATATAAATGTTTTTTAAATAAAAAAATGTTTTGCAAACATAATATATTGATAGAAAACACTGATTACTGTAACTGAATGATGGACATTGAAAAAGGTAAGTACACATAAATTGCATGTTGCTTCACCATTGTTGAAACTTCAGGACTTGCACTTGTGTTTCTTTATACTCCAGGAATGCTCAGAAGCAGGGCAGTCTCTCTTCAGATTCCAGCAGTAGTCAGCCATTTTGACTGTGTCCCGGCGACCCTGATACCTGGTCCCCATTTCCATCTCATCACCAATCCATATGTGAAAATAGTGCATCTTGATACTCATGTTGCAGCCCAGGTTTCTGAAAGCATTCAGCATGTTAAGTTCTGCATAGTTTCTGGCCTTATTGTTGCGAAGAAATTCCTTCATTACCAGAACAAATGCCTTCTACATTTCCAATTCCACTTCGTTTGAGTGTTCAAACTCTGGATCTCTGATGAGCTGCTGAATTTGAGGTCTGTTAAAGAGGCCAGTTTTTTACTTCTTTCTGTAAAAGTATGGCACAAGTAAGTGAAGCAGTCACTATCCTTGCCTTGGTGAACTGCTTGATTAAGCCAAGCTTAATGTGTAGCAGTGGGAAGAGTATTCTGTCTCTATCCACCAGAGGGTGATGCTCCTTTCTTTGCAAAGCACACATTCTTCCCTTTAGTTTGGGTCCACCAACTTGTTGTACCAAGTTTTGGAAGATTTAGACATTTTATGACTTCAAACTAACCTCTTTTCGAACTAATCACCCAGAACTATCAGACCTGAATATTTGTCATTAAAATAATCCTTTTCAATCAAAATAATTGTGGCATTTTAACTCACCAACTTCTAAAATTCTTTACACATGCGTACATGTGAACAAAGACATAAAAAAAACATTGACCTGATTGAGCAAAACGAATGTGATTTTCAGATTCATCAGATTCGTCAACTGAAAAAAATGTAGACAACAAATTTGTTGTTGACCAGTTTAATATATTAGATTAAAAGATCACTTCATTATTAATATCCTGTGTGAGTGCGCTTTATCTATTGCAATATTATTTATATGTGTGTTTCTGTATATATATGAATCTACATTTTATAAAGATTTAAGAGTTTAAAGTAGTTTGCTTAAAACATTGTCTTATACACACACACACAAAGAGAAAGAGAAGACAATACAATTCAGAGGTATAACAGATACACAAACTGAAGCAAATTAAGACATAATAGTGGCATTTCCTGGCCTTCAGGCCAATATCACAGAGTAGTATCTGTTCTGAAGTTACACTTCGCCTTATCTGTCCTCGGTCATGACTGGGACAATTTTTATTTTTGTTTCTATCCAGAGTGCTCCTTTTTGAAGAGCTGGATTTTCACCACATTAAAAACCGACCTTGTAGGGAGGCAAGTAAATAGGAACACATAATGATGGAATAAGCTATGCAAGTTCACCCTTTATATGTATATGTTTTTACTTACATTAGATGGAATTTTCATATGTTGGAAATTTCCTTTGCCAGATGTGGTTGACTTTAGTTAAAATGTGCATGCTGGGGCTATTGTTATTTTTCAGAAATTTAAAATTAATTATATTTTAAATTGAAATACCTATGAAATATGAATTACAGTGCAATAAAATAAACAAGTAATTACTTGTTTAAAATTAATATATTTTGGAGTTATACTCCTTCGTCATAATTTTATATTTTTTTCTCTTTTCTCTCACCATGATGTTAAATTGAAGAAAAAAAAGTTAATAAAAGGTCTGTTGCATGAGGGACTAATAAGAGTTTTCACCGTCTCGAGTTGCGTCCCTTACTGGTGTACATTTTGCTTTGTTTACAATGATAATAAAGACACCATTATGTAAAAGCCAATCGATCGTTCTGTCATTTCTAATCCATTGACATCCTCAATAAGATAATGACACATGGTGGCAGCAGTGGGATGGAAACAGTCCAAGTAAGATGTAGAAAAGATTAAGAAGCGGAAAGTTATTTGCAGAAACAGATAAGTCCAGTTTATTGTTCTTGTTTCAAATTGTAATTTATATGTGCGTCACATGGACGAGAAAAAAATGTCGGAAGCAGACATGGAAGAAACAAACAGACCAGTGGCTGACATATGGCCTCTGGTGCCCCTATGTATGGAAGACAATCAGCGACGAATTGGAAGTTGTTTAAATTGAAATGGTATAACTACGCCATTATTACGTGTTTGACGAAACAGTCATTACAATATCAGAGGGCACTTTTGCTTCATACGTTGGGAGACGACGCACTGAAAGTTTACTGCGGGTTTCAATCTGCAGTAAAGATGGCAAAAAAACATTTCCAGAAAGCGATGGAAGATAAGGCTGACCTATATGTAGCAATGTTGGATCACAGGAATACGCCAGCTCAGAAGCTGATGTCAAGGAGAACAAAAACACTTCTCCCAGCCAGAGAGGATTTACTAGAATTGCCCAAAAATTTAAGAAAAATGGTGAAGCAAGACCGCAGGAGGCAAGAACATTCTTTCAACCACAAAGTAAACCCACTAAAACCATTGTATCCTGGAGATGTAGTACAGATGAAACCACACATAAATGGTCAAAAAGAGTGGAGGAAAGCAGTAGTAGGGCGGAGACTGGATGAGCGATCATCTATATATATATATAAAAGCGAAAATGTATGTATGTTTGTGTGTCTGCTAAAAACTTTCGACAGACATGACGAAAATTCACAAACTCAGTATTATATTGAAGCCCCATCCTTCACTCGAAAAATATCAAAAAATTGGCCAAAAACGTTCATTTTTTCACCTCGAAATCGACAATTTTCGACCGGGGGGGGGGGAACAAAAACGGTCTTCTCATGACGACGAGCAGTTCTCTACGCATGCGCCAGATGACGTCATGACCTGATTTACTTTAAATAGTTGAAAAACTGAACAAATTTCATGTACGTTGCGTTAGGTCAGTTGATTAGTGCGTTGGTTCATTATCTAAACGTTTTGGGTTCGAATCATGGTGTGAGATGTCTTCTTTTTTTTTTTTTTTCGATTTTTTAAATTTAAATATTGAACCAGTGTTATTTAAGCCATTTTTCATGTAACGTTTGTTTTTCTGTTTTTTTTTGTTTTTTTTTTACTTCGCTTATCCACCCCCGACCACACACCCAAAAACACCCGGGTAGCCACCGATTTTTAAAATTTTAATATCGAAACAGGCTTATTTAAGCCATTTTTCACATGTTCGTTTTTCTGTTTTCATCGTTCGTTTGCTTTACGTTAGTTTTTTTTTTGTGTTTTTTTTTTTTCGATGTTTTATTTCCAGCCCTTCCCCCCCCCCCCCCCCGCGCGCTTTTTTTACTTCGCTTATAACAAACAAACCTGGTCATTGACGTCGTCGATGTCGTAACTCTCAACGACTTCCGGGCGCTCAACTGTCAATTTGGTTCTTACTTAATTCAAACATCTTTCACTAATTCTCTCTGGCTGGCCGATTTTATTTTCGAACTTTGCCTCAGGGCTTCGGGTTCGATCCACCCCCCCTCCCCCGGTTTCTTTTTTATTTAACACCACACACACCTACAAACACCCGGGCAACGCCGGGTACCCCCGCTAGTACCATATAAAAGTGGATGGGAATTATATAGAATAGATTTGAAGAAAACTGCAGAGACACCCCCACTCACATCAGTAATACACTAGCCATATGAAGTGCAGAGAGAGTTACCCAAGAATGTAGGGTGGGGTACAGAAGAGATATGCACCACAGAACCACCTCAATATGAAGATGAAATAAGAGAAAGCCCAAACCCGACCTCATCCCCAACAAAACGAAACCCAGAAAGGGTGCAGACAACATGGTCGGGAAGAATAGTAAGAGATCCTATGAGATTCAGGGATTTCACAACATAAGTGAAAGGGCAGAATAATAGTGATGCCTAGATCACTATTTTATAGACTCTGTTTTCATTCTTAGACTTTTTTTTTTTTTTTTCTGTTTTGTCATTGAGAAAAAGGAAGATGTTGCATGAGGGACTAATAAGAGTTTTCACCATGTCGAGTTGCGTCCCTTACTGGTGTACATTTTGCTTTGTTTACAATGATAATAAAGACGCCATTATGTAAAAGCCGATCGATCGTTCTGTCATTTCTAATCCATTGACATTAAGATAATGACACCGGGTCCATATGCTTTTATCTGAGGTGTTTTTAAAATGCCGGAAAAATGCATTTGACAATGCGATTTGAAAGTCTTTTTTTTTTTTTTTTTTCTTCAGTTTAACATTATGGTGAGAGAAAAAATATAAAATTCTAACAAAGGTGTATAACTCCATAATATAGTAATTTTAAATAAGTAAATACTTTAATTTCAGAAAATTGCGTTGTAATTCGACATTCAAACATATTTCATACCTATTTCAATTTAAAATTCAATCAACACTTCTAACATGGAAAACACTACAATGACTTCAATTATATTTGTTTTAAAAATCGAATTATTCTTTAAACTTAATAATGTAGGGTGTGTGCGAATATTTTTCTTTTTTTCCATGTATTTATAACTAACTTATATTTTGTTTGTTTCAATTTATTTTTTGCATTTTTATTAAGATGGTTAATGTTTAAATGTACTTATTTAAAAAAAGACAACTTTGGCAAATGATTAAAGGGAGGCAATTAATACATGCATGTGCACATACACATATTCATTTTGTTGTTCAGTATAATATTTTGGCAAAGGTTGGGTATCTTCTTTCAAGTTTAATGGGTTTTAATTTTAATTATTTTGATTTTATATTATGTGCATATATAATTATTTATTAGAAATAGATCTTATATATTCTGTGCGTTATAGTGAAGTTAGTTGGTTTAAAGTATTGTTTATTTTATTTCATTTTTATCATAATTAACTCTATTTGTGTTTAAGCTTATTAAATAAATGTTTATTTACTGTATTTCTGCTAAATGTGGTTTGCAATAATTGAAACAGTTTGGAATACATTTCATTTGCTTTGAAATCTAATCATTAAACCTTAATAATTTTATTAATTTATTCTGTATTTCATTTTTTCTAACTTTATTTGTATTGTTTTATTTTTACTAAATCTCTAGTTTAAAGGGAGACATGTTGAAATGAATAAATACATATATATGTGCATATATATATATACACACACACATGTACATACGTATATCTATTACTTATCTAATTTGTTATTTATTATTAGATTTTTTAATATTTGAATATTTCTGTCTGATCTACTGATTCTGTTGAGTTATTTTTTCTCAAAGTGATTTGTATTTGTGTATTAAACAAAAAATCCTAATTCATATCGGCAATTAATTTCAGATTCCGTGATTTGATGATTGCCACCATTTCTTTCAGTGGCCAGGATATTTATTTTGATAGATTTGTTAGTGTTGTTGCATGAGTGAAAGTGCTACTGAAACAAAGAGGTGTGTTCATAGGTGTTCCTTGACCCATATGCAGGAGCTTCACTGTATTAGTGATGTATGCTTTGTTGCATGTGGTGCATAGTAAGCAATGTATGGTATGCGTGCGGTGTCATATATTAGTTGTGTTCATGGGATAGTTTGTTAGGGTGCAGGGTGTATTCTGGTGACGGGTGTTGTATATTGCTAATTGTTGCTGCAGTGATGGCCCAGTGTGTATTAGTTAGATATCTAAACCCTTCTCATATATAGCTTTGCAAAGAATTGTGGTGATCCTGTTGTTAAACTGGAGCAACTTCAGGAACAAGTATTAGAGTATGTTATGTCTGTTTTTACTTTCATATATATTTATAAATAATATTATGATGAGGCACTTAAGAGATCAGGATATTGTATGTGAGGGGTGGGTAAAAATTTAGCAAAAATGAAACTAACAAAAATGGAGATAGTACCTCTGATTTGTTTTCTCAAAACATATTGCATAATATGGTACTTAACCGAGCATGAAGTAGTAAAACTAAAAATATAAATAGTAACAATATAGATGCAAATCACATTAAATGCAGAGAATAGACTTTCATCTAGCCAATGAATATCTATTACTCCAGATAACAGAAATAGTAAATATAACTAACGATGATAGAAATAAAAATAGACTAAGAAATTTAGTTTGGTTTAATTCATCCTATACAAAACACATTAACTAATATTCCTAAGGAAGTTTTTTTTTTTTTTTTACATGGAAGTCATGACTTATCAATGGGACAATATCGTAGTAATCGTTAGTAATGGAGATCTGATAAAGTGTCTTCCTTAAGGGAGCGGTTCATCAGGAATTTGTTTGTTGGACTTGAAGACCTCCAAGTTGTAGTCAGGTGCGAAACAGGCAAACAGAACAGAGTTCCACAGGTGTGTACTTCTAAGAAAGAAGCTTTGTTCATGGAATCTACGTTTTGATTTAGGCACAGATAAAGAGTGGGGAAAATTACTGACAGTGGTTTCAGCTAGACGGGTGTTTTTCGTGGTGAGGGGGAACCAGAGATTCAAGCTCAGACGAGCACTTCCCATGACAATAACGATAAAACAAAGACAGGCTCACAATGTGGGAGAGAGGTTGCAGGGAAGAGAAAAGGGCATCCCCCACTAGGCTACGAAGTCTATTTTGTACTCTGTCAAGGCAGGATAGGCTGTTTTTAGCAACTCCTGCCCAGATATGGCAGCAGTACTCCATGTTTGGACGTACTTGGCTTTTATGTAGATAGAGAATTGCATGAGCAGTGAGATATCTTCTGGACGGTAGAAGGATCCCACCATTTTTCCAGCGATCTTGGCAACAGATTTGATGTACGTGTTCCATTTCAGATCAGGAGTAAAGGTCAATCCCAGAAGCTTGTCAAAACATGGAGCCTCCCCAAGACGAGAGCCATCTATTTCAATTGATGCCAGATGAGGATCAGAGTGTTGATGATGTAAAGATAGAAGCTTGGTTTTAGATGCATTGAAAGTAACCAGCCACCTCTTCCTCTATTGTACCACGTGCTCAAGATCAGAGGAGAGAGAATCAGAGAGAACTTTGTCATTTACAGCCTTTGATGTGTTGCCATAGATGGTCGTGTCATCAGCATAGATGTCAACGAATGATTTAAGTATGTGTTTAGGGAGATTATTGATGTAGATCAGGAAGAGAGTTGGGCCCAGTATGGACCTTTGAGGGACACCAGCATTAATACTGTGGGCTACTGATTTCTGCCCATCAACCACTACTCTTATGAGCCTATCAGAGAGAAATGATTTAATAATTGAGAAAACATTTCCAGTTATACCGTAGCTGGAAATCTTGTGAAGTAGGACTACATTCCATACCCTATAGAAGGCCTTTGATATGTCAAGGAAATCTTTGTCGAAAGACTCACTAATCCTATGAGATATAACCGTTAGCACATCTGCCAGAACGGAAGCCATATTGCATGTCACTAAGAAGGTTATTTCTGCTGAGGTGGTTGACTACTTCTTTATTTAATATGGATTCCAGCAACTTACTCATGACACACAGGAGACTTATTGGTCTGTACTGAGAGGGAGATGACCTGTCACCTGAATTCTTAAATACAGGGCATACTGATGAGGTTTTCCAGGGTGTTGGGAAGCACTTCTTAAGGAAACACTTAAACAGTTTTGTAAGTATGGGGGCAAGTTCTGGTTGAAGCTTTTTCAACACTATAATTGGAATGCCGTCAAGGCCAGTTGCTTTACTGGAATCCAGGTTTTTGATTAGCTTGGCGACATCACGCACAGATATTTGTATGTTGCATAGCACTTTGTCTGTTATAGGAGGAAATACAGGGAGTTGCTGGCCTTCATTCCATAGGGTAGAATCAGCTGCAAAGTTCTTGGCAAATAGTTTGGCTTTGTCTGATGCTGACGAGATGACCTCAGGGCTATTGATGATGGTTGGGATAGAACGCACGCTTCTGTTCAGGATCCTGTTTGCTATTTGCCAGAACTGGTGGGAACCAAGCCACGGCTCAGCTACTTTGGATTTAATGGACTGAGCACATAGCTCTCTTGCATTTTTTATTACTCTTTTGCAGTGGTTGCTGGCAGTCCTGAAAGCAGCTTTAGTCTCAGTAAATCTATTATATTGGTAGCTATGGAAAAAGTGATTCCTGTGTGCAATGGCAGCAGCACATTCTGGGGAGAACCATGGCTGGGTGTTGGGTTTTTGTTGGAATTTTTTTGATGGTATGAATTGGTCTATACCTACAATTAACCATTCGGTCATGTCTGATACTATAGAGGACACATCCTTTTTAAACATGGAATGCAGTGGTAGATCAGATATAAATGTACGGAAGTTTATCAAATTATAGGTAGAAGATTTTAGGATTATTAATAGAAATACTGTTGAATTATATTCAACTTTGTAAAACTAAGCCTCGCTTCTAAAAGCATCAAAAACAATATTAAGATAAATAAGAATATTGTAACATCTCAAAATTTCACTCACTGCAACAGTAGACCTGCTTCTCAACCAAAAAAAAAAAAAAAAAATTAAATTATAAATGAAAGTCAGATTTGAATCCACTCCACTCCATAGGGCCCCCCCCCCCCAAAAAAAAATAATAAATAAAACTTTGGAAAATCGAAAACAGAAAGGAAAAAAAGGAATTATTAAAAATTGCATGTTTTGGCAAACTTAAAAAATTAGATGCAGTTAATTCTTTTCATAGCTAAATTTTCCAAAACGTTTGTTTTTTAATATCTTTGCTAAACTGCATATGCACCACAAAATAATGACTCCGCAGTTTTTGGAAACAAGGCTCAGAATTTAGTAAACAAACATGGTGGCTTGGAAAAATGTTATGAACTTGTATTTTTATCATTGTGTATTTGTAAAGTTTGTATCTCTGAAGTTTCTTTTTTTGCTGAGCCAGAAGTTTGAGGGACTCTAAGTTTACAGCAAACAGTGTTATATAAAAAATTTGGTGCTTATTCAGATTGGCACTTAGGGTGGCAATTAAAAGTAAAGAAAATACAGAAAAGTCTGTGATTTATGTACCAGTCACGGAACAAAGATGAAATGCTCCAATAATCATCGAATTTGATCAAATAGTTTTTTTTTTTTTATTATTATTCTGTAAAAGAGTGTAAAAGAGAGAGGAGGTGCGAATGAACTGGAATTGGATGACCTGGTCCTATGACACAAGTCGGTTTATGGGTCAGACGTTGAATGGAGCAAAGTTCGGATGAACTTAAATCCTGACCGACAAAAATGAAACCCGGGAATAAGATGACGTAATTCAGCCGCAAGTAAGACCAAATGCAAACATCAACAGGGTCAGAATGTGGGTCGATTACGTAAATTGGTTAACGGGAAAATTCATAAAAAGCAATCATAAACAAGTCAAGAGTCAGAGAGAGTGACAGCAGAGGAAAGGACAGACGACGCTCAACTGCCTGTCACGGTCGCAACCACACCCTCTCCGCCACACTATCTCCTCCACCGCCGTATTATGTGTATATGTTTGTTATTAAATAAATCAAGTTGTTTTATAACAAAGCGTCTCGTTATTCATAGATAAATGAACAGCGGTCATTCCATTCACTAGACAACTTACTACAACAACATATATGCATAAATGTCAAACGAACTATCTCTCTATCGAGATATTCAAAAATCTCGGATAGTTAGAATATAGATGGTGCTAACAAAATAGACGTCACGGCCATACCACCCAGTATATAACAATTCAAGTAATTCAAATTTTACTGTCAATAAGGAGAAAAAGGTAATGGCAGTAATAAAATCAATGGCAGACAACCGATATTTATGTCATTTTCTTTTTTTTTGGTTTTATGATAATGTTGTAAAAAAAAAAAAAAAATTAAAAATTAGTTACAAACCTCAGAGCAGAAATGAAGATAGTGTCCCTCAACATTGAGTGAATTTCCATGCCGAAATGTGACTATCTAGGACAGGAGTTGGCAACCTTTTGCAGACTGAGGGCCAAACAGCTATGTGGAGCCAACACACAAGATCAGTTGACAAAAACTCAGAGATTTTACCTATCTAAAGTCAACCCCAACACAATGTCTAAGAGTAGTAAGCTCAATCACACCACATAAGGAGGGAAGAGGCAACTTAAAAATGGATTCAAAATATCAAGAAGGACACCAATCCAACAAATTTTAAGATACCCCAGATACCTCAAGACTAAAGTTCCGAAAGCCATTCTACAACTCAAAAATAAAAAATTTCTATCCAATTGAGGCATGGATGGAGGAATGGAGAAACAATACTCCCAAATGAGGGGGCATCATTGAAGACCCAACTTTGTGCCTCCCAGGTTTTGTACAAATAGTTGGAAGCAGTGGGTAACTGCAAACTAGATCAGAACAAGACACTGTAGGACTGCAGTAAACAAACGCAGGTGGAGACAAATAGACTCCCAATCTACTCACAGTGCAAGGAAGTCCCCCCAGGACACGGACCACTTTATCCTACACTGTCCAGTCATCCAACTGGAAGGAGGCTATGCAACAGCCCATCTATCTGAAGACAATTTCTCAGACTGGCTAAAAAATAGCAGTATAGAGATCCAACCCACACAATAC